>NW_027668856.1:95000-432431 GCF_964194185.1 Rhinolophus hipposideros | reverse complement strand
AACGCCCAGTGCTCCCTCTTGTCCGAGGCCTTCCACTTGCCCACGCCGACCAGTACACCTTGCCCTACCTTTAGCCAGAGCACTAACCCGTGTCCTACGAAATCACCCTGGACCAACCCTTACCACACCCTAATCCAGCCCTACATCCGTAACGAGTCCTAGGACTACCCAGAGCCCTCCCGTGACACCTACTCCTAGCCCTCGGCCAACCCCTACCACTACCACTAGTCCTAGGCCTAACATGAGCCCTAAGACTAACACTGCCCGTGGGCCTCAGCCAACCACTAGCCCTTCACCATCCCTACCCAGAGGACTACCCCTCGCCCTAGGCCTACGCCTAGCACTACCTCTTGTCCTACCCCTACCCATGGCCCTACAGCTCCCAGTAACCATAGGCCCACTCAAATCCCTACCCCTACCCACAGCTCCAACTCCTGGCACTAGGCCAACTCCGAGGTTTACCCCGACACCCACCCCTTGCCCTATGCCTAACCAGCGCTACGCCTATCTCTCCCACTAGCCGTAGCTCGGGCCCTAGACCAAAGCCCAGTGCTCATCTTGTCCAAGGCCTAGCACTTGCCCGTCGCCGACCAGTACACCTTGCCCTACCGTTAGCCAGAGCAGTAACCCGTGTCCTACGAAATCACCCTGGACCCACCCTTACCAACCCTCATCCAGCCCTACACCTGTTCCGAGTCCTAGAACTACCCGGAGCCATTTCGTGACACCTACCCCTAGCCCTCGGCCAACCCCTACCACTACCACTAGTCCTAGGCTTAATATGAGCCCTAACCCTAACACTGCCCGTGGGCCTCTGCCAAACACTAGCCCTTCAACTAACCCTACCCCGACCACTACCCCTCGCCCTAGGCCTTCGCCTAGCACTACCTCTGGTCCTACCACTACCCCTGGCCCTACAGCTCCCCCTACCCATAGGCCCACCCCCACCCCTACCCCTAGCCACAGCTCCCACTCCTGGCTTTAGGCCTACTCCGAGGTTTACCTCGACACCCACCCCTTGCCCTATGCCTACCCCAGCGCTACGCCTACCGCTCTCACTAGCCCTAGCTCGGGCCCTAGACCAACGCCCATGGCTCCCTCTAGTCCGAGGCCTAGAACTTGCCCGTCGCTGACCAGTACACCTTGCCCTTCTTAGGGTTAGGGTTAGGGTTAGGGTTCGATTAGGGTTTAGGGTTAGGGTTAGGGTTAGGGTTGGTGTTAGGGTTAGGGTTAGGGTTAGGGTTGGTGTTAGGTTTAGGGTTAGGGTTAGGGTTAGGGTTGGTGTTAGGGTTAGGGATAGGGTTAGGGTTAGGGTTAGGATTAGGGTTAGGGTTGGTGTTAGGGTTAAGGTTAGGGTTAGGGTTAGGGTTGGTGTTAGGGATAGGGTTAGGGTTAGGGTTAGGGTTGGTGTTAGGTATAGTGTTAGGGTTAGGGTTAGGGTTAGGGTTGGTGTCAGGGTTAGGGTTAGGGTTAGGGTTAGTGTTAGGGTTAGTGTTAGGGTTAGGGTTAGGATTAGGGTTAGGGTTGGTGTTAGGGTTAGGGTTAGGGTTAGGGTTGGTGTTAGGTATAGGGTTACGGTTAAAGTTAGGGTTAGGGTTAGGGTTAGTGTTGGTGTTAGGGATAGGGTTAGGGTTAGGGTTAGGTTTGGTGGTAGGGTTAGGGTTAGGGTTAGGGTTAGGGTTGGTGTTAGGTATAGGGTTAGGTTTAGTGTTAGGGTTAGGGTTAGGGTTGGTGTTAGGGTTAGGGTTAGGGTTAGGGTTAGTGTTAGGGTTAGTGTTAGGGTTAGGTTACCCCGAGCACTACCCCTAGCCCTCGGCCATCCCCTACTACTACCACAAGTCCTAGGCCTAACATGAGCCCTAACCCTAACACTGACCGTGGGCCTCTGCCAACCACTACCCCTTCACCTAACCCTACCCCGAGCACTACCCCTCGCCCTAGGCCTAAGCCTAGCACTACCTCTGTTTCTACCCCTACCCCTGGCCCTAAAGCTCCCCTTACCCATAGGCCCACCCCCATCCCTACCCCTAGCCACAACTCCAACTCCTGGCCCAAGCCTACACCGAGGTTTACCCCGACACACACCCTTTGCCCTGTGCCTACCCCAGTGCTACGCCTAACGCTCCCACTAGCCCTAGCTCGGGCCCTAGACCAACGCCCAGTGCTCCCTCTAGTCCGAGGCCTACCACTTGCCCGACGCCGACCAGTACACCTTGCCATACCTTTAGCCAGAGCAGTAACTTGTGTCCTACGAAATCACCCTGGACCAACCCTTACCACACCCTAATCCAGCCCTACATCCGTTCCGAGTCCTAGGACTACCCGGAGCCCTCCCGTGACACCTACCCCTAGCCCTCGGCCAACACCTACCACTACCACTAGTCCCAGGCTTAACATGAGCCCTAACCCTAACACTGCCCGTGGGCCTCTGCCAAACACTAGCCCTTCAACTAACCCTACCCTGAGCACTACCCCTCGCCCTAGGCCTTCGCCTAGCACTACCTCTGGTCCTACCACTACCCCTGGCCCTACAGCTCCCCCTACCCATAGGCCCACCCCCACCCCAACCCCTAGCCACAGCTCCCACTCCTGGCCCTAGGCCTACTCCGAGGTTTACCTCGACACCCACCCCTTGCCCTATGCCTACCCCAGCGCTACGCCTACCGCTCTCACTAGCCCTAGCTCGGGCCCTAGACCAACGCCCATGGCTCCCTCTAGTCCGAGGCCTAGAACTTGCCCGTCGCTGACCAGTACACCTTGCCCTTCTTAGGGTTAGGGTTAGGGTTAGGGTTAGGGTTCGATTAGGGTTTAGGGTTAGGGTTAGGGTTAGGGTTGGTGTTAGGGTTAGGGTTAGGGTTAGGGTTAGGGTTGATGTTAGGTTTAGGGTTAGGGTTAGGGTTAGGGTTAGGGTTAGGGTTGGTGTTAGGGTTAGGGATAGGTTTAGGGTTAGGGTTAGGATTAGGGTTAGGGTTGGTGTTAGGGTTAAGGTTAGGGTTAGGGTTAGGGTTGGTGTTTGGGTTAGGGTTAGGGTTAGGGTTAGGGTTGGTGTTAGGTATAGTGTTAGGGTTAGGGTTAGGGTTAGGGTTAGGGTTGGTGTCACGGTTAGGGTTAGGGTAGGGTTAGTGTTAGGGTTAGTGTTAGGGTTAGGGTTAGGATTAGGGTTAGGGTTGGTGTTAGGGTTAGGGTTAGGGTTGGTGTTAGGTATAGGGTTAGGGTTAAAGTTAGGGTTAAGGTTAGGGTTAGGGTTGGTGTTAGGGATAGGGTTAGGGTTAGGGTTAGGTTTGGTGGTAGGGTTAGGGTTAGGGTTAGGGTTAGGGTTGGTGTTAGGTATAGGGTTAGGGTTAGTGTTAGGGTTAGGGTTAGGGTTGGTGTTAGGGTTAGGGTTAAGGTTAAGGTTAGTGTTAGGGTTAGTGTTAGGGTTAGGTTACCCCGAGCACTACCCCTAGCCCTCGGCCATCCCCTAATACTACCACTAGTCCTAGGCCTAACATGAGCCCTAACCCTAACACAGACCGTGGGCCTCTGCCAACCACTAGCCCTTCACCTAACCCTACCCCGAGCACTACCCCTCGCCCTAGGCCTACGCCTAGCACTACCTCTGGTCCTACCCCTACCCCTGGCCCTACAGCTCCCCCTACTAATAGGCTTATTCCCATCCCTACCCCTAGCCACAACTCCAACCTCTGGCCCAAAGCCTACTTCGAGGTTTACCCCGACACCCATCCCTTGCCATATGCCTACCCCAGTGCTACGCCTACCGCTCCCACTAGCCCTAGCTCAGGCCCTAGACCAACGCCCAGTGCTCCCTATAGTCCGAGGCCTACCACCTGCCCGACGCCGACCAGTACACCTTGCCCTACCGTTAGCCAGAGCAGTAACCCGTGTCCTACGAAATCACCCTGGACCCACCCTTACCACACCCTAATCCAGCCCTACACCCGTTTTAAGTCCTAGGACTACCCGGAGCCCTCCCGTGACACCTACCCCTAGCTCTCGGCCAACACCTACCACTACCACTAGTCCTAGGCCTAACATGAGCCCTAAGACTAACACTGCCCGTGGGCATCAGCCAACCACAAGCCCTTCACCTAACCCTACCCAGAGCACTACCCCTCGCCCTAGGCTAACGCCTAGCACTACCTCTGGTCCTACCGCTTCCCGTGACCCTACAGCTCCCCCTAATTATAGGCCCACCCCCATCCCTACCCCTAGCCACAGCTCCAACTACTGGCACTAGGCCTACTCCGAGGTTTACCCCGACACACACCCCTTGCCCTATGCCTACCCCAGCGCTATGCCTACCGCTCCCACTAGCCCAGGCTCCGGCCCTAGACCAACGCCCATGGCTCCCTCAAGTCCGAGGCCTAGACTTCTCCGTCGCTGACCTGTACACCTTGCCCTTGTTAGGGTTAGGGTTAGGGTTAGGGTTAGGGTTGGTGTTAGGTTTAGGGTTAGGGTTAGGGTTAGGGTTAGGGTTAGTTTTAGGGTTAGGGTTTAGGGTTAGGGTTAGGGTTAGGTTTGGTGTTAGGGTTAGGGTTTGGGTTAGGGTTAGGGTTGGTGTTAGGTTTAGCGTTAGGGTTAGGGTTAGGGTTAGGGTTGGTGTTAGGGTTAGGGTTAGTGTTAGTGTTAGGGTTAGGGTTAGGTTTACGGTTAGGTTACCCCGAGCACTACCCCTCGCCGTAGGCCTACGCCTAGCACTACCTCTGGTCCTACCCCTACCCCTGGCCCTACAGCTCCACCTACCCATAGGCCCACCCCCATCCCTATCCCTAGCCACAGCTCCCACTCCTGGTCCTAGGCCTACACCGTGGTTTACCCCGACACCCACCCCTTGCCCTTTTCCTACCCCAGCGCTATTCCTACCGCTCACACTAGCCCTACCTCAAGCCCTAGACCAACGCCCTGTGCTCACTCTAGACCGAAGCCTAGCACTTGCCCGTCGCCGACCAGTACACTTTGCCTACTGATAGCAAGAGCACTAACCCATGTCCTACGAAATCACCCTGGACGCACCATTAGCCACACCCTAATCATGCCCCACATCCGTTCGGAGTCCTAGGACTACCCGGAGCCCTCCCGGGACACCTACCCCTAGCCCTCGGCCATCCCCTACTACTACCACTAGTCCTAGGCCTAACATGAGCCCTAACTTTAACACTGCCCGTGGGCCTCTGCCAACCAATAGCCCTTCACCTAACCCTACCCCGAGCACTACCACTCGCCCTAGGCCTACGCCTAGCACTACCTAGGGTCCTACCCCTACCCCTGGCCCTACAGCTCCCCCTACCCATAGGCCCACCCCCATCCCTACCCCTAGCCACAACTCCAACTCCTGGCCCAAAGCCTACTCCGAGGTTTACCCCGACACCCACCCTTTGCCCTATGCCTACCCCAGTGCTACGCCTAACGCTCCCACTAGCCCTAACTCGGGCCCTAAACCAACGCCCAGCGCTCCCTCTTGTCCGAGGCCTTCCACTTGCCCACGCCGACCAGTACACCTTGCCCTACCTTTAGCCAGAGCACTAACCCGTGTCCTACGAAATCACCCTGGACCAACCCTTACCACACCCTAATCCAGCCCTACACCTGTTCCGAGTCCTAGGACTACCCGGAGCCATTTCGTGACACCTACCCCTAGCCCTCGGCCAACCCCTACCACTACCACTAGTCCTAGGCTTAACATGAGCCCTAACCCTAACACTGCCCGTGGGCCTCTGCCAAACACTAGACCTTCAACTAACCCTACCCCGAGCACTACCCCTCGCCCTAGGCCTACGCCTAGCACTACCTCTGGTCCTACCACTACCCCTGGCCCTACAGCTCCCCCGACCCATAGGCCCTCCGCGACCCCTACCCAAATCCACAGCTCCCACTCATGGCCCTAGGGCTACTCCAAGGTTTTACCTCGACACCCACCCCTTGCCCTATGCCTACCTCAGCGCTACACCTACCGCTCCCACTAGCCCTAGCTCGGGCCCTAGACCAACACCCATGGCTCCCTCTAGTCCGAGGCCTAGAACTTGCCCTTCGCTGACTAGTACACATTGCCCTTGTTAGGGTTAGGGTAAGGGTTAGGGTTAGGGTTTAGGGTTAGGGTTAGGGTTAGGATTGGTGTTAGGTTTAGGGTTAGGATTAGGGTTAGGGTTGGTGTTAGGGTTAGGGTTACGGTTAGGTTACCCCGAGCACTACCCCTCGCCCTAGGCCTACGCCTAGCACTACTTCTGTTCCTACCCCTACCCCTGGCCCTACAGCTCCCCCTACTAATAGGCCCACCCCCATCCCTACCCCTAGCCACAAATCCAACCTCTGGCCCAAAGCCTACTCCGAGGTTTACCTCGACACCACCCCTTGCAATATGCCTACCCCAGTGCTACGCCTACCGCTCCCACTAGCCATAGCTCGGGCCCTAGACCAACGCCCAGTGCTCCCTATAGTCCGAGGCCTACCACCTGCCCGACGCCGACCAGTACACCTTGCCCTACCGTTAGCCAGAGCAGTAACCCGTGTCCTACGAAATCACCCTGTACCCACACTTACCACACCCTAATCCAGCCCTACACCCGTTTTGAGTCCTAGGACTACCCGGAGCCCTCCCGTGACACCTACCCTTAGCCCTCGGCCAACCCCTACCACTACCACTAGTCCTAGGCCTAACATGAGCCCTAAGACTAACACTGCTCGTGGGCATCAGCCAACCACAAGCCCTTCACCTAACCCTACCCAGAGCACTACCGCTCGCCCTAGGCTAACGCCTAGCACTACCTCTGGTCCTACCGCTTCCCGTGGCCCTACAGCTCCCCCTACTTATAGGCCCACCCCCATCCCTACCCCTAGCCACAGCTCCAACTCCTGGCACTAGGCCTACTCCGAGGTTTACTCCGACACACACCCCTTGCCCTATGCCTACCCCAGCGCTATGCCTACCGCTCCCACTAGCCCAGGCTCTTGTCCTAGACCAACTCCCATGGCTCCCTCTAGTCCGAGGCCTAGACTTGCCCGTCGCTGACCAGTACACCTTGCCCTTGTTAGGGTTAGGGTTAGGGTTAGGGTTGGTGTTAGGTTTAGGGTTAGGGTTAGTGTTAGGGTTAGGGTTAGGGTTGGTGTTAGGGTTAGGGTTAGGGTTAGGGTTGGTGTTAGGTTTAGGGTTAGGGTTAGGGTTAGGGTTAGGGTTAGGGTTAGGGTTTAGGGTTAGGGTTAGGGTTAGGGTTGGTGTTAGGGTTAGGGTTTGGGTTAGAATTAGGGTTGGTGTTAGGTTTAGCGTTAGGGTTAGGGTTAGGGTTAGTGTTGGTGTTAGGGTTAGGGTTAGTGTTAGGGTTAGGGTTAGGTTTACGGTTAGGTTACCCCGAGCACTACCCCTCGCCGTAGGCCTACGCCTAGCACTACCTCTGGTCCTACCCGTACCCCTGGCCCTACAGCTCCCCCTACCCATAGGCCCACCACCATCCCTATCCCTAGCCACAGCTCCCACTCCTGGTCCTAGGCCTACTCTGTGGTTTACCCCGACTCCCACCCCTTGCCCTTTGCCTACCCCAGCGCTATTCCTACCGCTCCCACTAGCCCTACCTCAAGCCCTAGACCAACGCCCAGTGCTCACTCTAGACCGAAGCCTAGCACTTGCCCGTCGCCGACCAGTACACCTTGCCTACCGATAGCCAAAGCACTAACCCATGTCCTACACAATCACCCTGGACGCACCATTAGCCACACCCTAATCATGCCCCACATCCATTCGGAGTCCTAGGACTACACGGAGCCCTCCAGTGACACCTACACCTAGCGCTCGGCCATCCCCTACTACTACCACTAGTCCTAGGCCTAACATGAGCCCTAACCCTAACACTGCCCGTGGGCCTCTGCCAACCGCTCGCCCTTCACCTAACCCTACCCTGAGCACTACCCCTCGCCCTAGGCCTACGCCTAGCACTACCTCTGGTCCTACCCCTACCCCTGGCCCTACAGCTCCCCCTACCCCTGGGCCCACCCCCATCCCTACCCCTAGCCACAACTCCAACTCCTGGCCCAAAGCCTACTCCGAGGTTTACCCCGACACTCACCCTTTGCCCTATGCCTACCCCAGTGCTACGCCTAACGCTCCCACTAGCTCTAGCTCGGGCCCTAGACCAACGCCCAGTGCTCCCTCTTGTCCGAGGCCTACCACTTGCCCACGCCGACCAGTACACCTTGCCCTACCTTTAGCCAGAGCACTAACCCGTGTCCTACGAAATCACCCTGGACCAACCCTTACCACACCCTAATCCAGCCCTACATCTGTTCCGAGTCCTAGGACTACCCGGAACCCTCCCGTGACAGTTACCCCTAGCCCTCGGCCATCCCCTACCACTACCACTAGTCCTAGGCCTAACATGCGCCCTAAGACTAACACTGCCCGTGGGCCTCTGCCAAACACTAGCCCTTCAACTAACCCTACCCCGAGCACTACCCCTCGCCCTAGGCCTACGCCTAGCACTACCTCTGGTCCTACCACTACCCCTGGCCCTACAGCTCCCCCTACCCATAGGCCCACCCCCACCCCTACCCCTAGCCACAGCTCCCACTCCTCGCCCTAGGCCTACTCCGAGGTTTACCTCGACACCCACCCCTTGTCCTATGCCTACCCCAGCGCTACACCTACCGCTCTCACTAGCCCTAGCTCGGGCCCTAGACCAACGCCCATGGCTCCCTCTAGTCCGAGGCCTAGAACTTGCCCGTCGCTGACCAGTACACCTTGCCCTTCTTAGGGTTAGGGATAGGGTTAGGGTTAGGGTTCGATTAGGGTTTAGGGTTAGGGTTAGGGTTAGGGTTGGTGTTAGGGTTAGGGTTAGGGTTAGGGTTAGGGTTGATGTTAGGTTTAGGGTTAGGGTTAGGGTTAGGGTTAGGGTTAGGGTTGGTGTTAGGGTTAGGGATAGGTTTAGGGTTAGGGTTAGGATTAGGGTTAGGGTTGGTGTTAGGGTTAAGGTTAGGGTTAGGGTTAGGGTTGGTGTTTGGGTTAGGGTTCGGGTTAGGGTTAGGGTTGGTGTTAGGTATAGTGTTAGGGTTAGGGTTAGGGTTGGTGTCACGGTTAGGGTTAGGGTTAGGGTTAGTGTTAGGGTTAGTGTTAGGGTTAGGGTTAGGATTAGGGTTAGGGTTGGTGTTAGGGTTAGGGTTAGGGTTGGTGTTAGGTATAGTGTTAGGGTTAAAGTTAGGGTTAAGGTTAGGGTTAGGGTTGGTGTTAGGG
Source organism: Rhinolophus hipposideros (assembly GCF_964194185.1). Taxonomy (NCBI): domain Eukaryota; kingdom Metazoa; phylum Chordata; class Mammalia; order Chiroptera; family Rhinolophidae; genus Rhinolophus; species Rhinolophus hipposideros. The sequence continues at coordinate 423,217 of NW_027668856.1, read as the reverse complement.
ATAGGGTTAGGGTTAGGGTTAGGTTTGGTGGTAGGGTTAGGGTTAGGGTTAGGGTTAGGGTTGGTGTTAGGTATAGGGTTAGGGTTAGTGTTAGGGTTAGGGTTAGGGTTGGTGTTAGGGTTAGGGTTAGGGTTAAGGTTAGTGTTAGGTTTAGTGTTAGGGTTAGGTTACCCCGAGCACTACCCCTAGCCCTCGGCCATCCCCTAATACTACCACTAGTCCTAGGCCTAACATGAGCCCTAACCCTAACACTGACCGTGGGCCTCTGCCAACCACTAGCCCTTCACCTAACCCTACCCCGAGCACTACCCCTTGCCCTAGGCCTACGCCTAGCACTACCTCTGGTCCTACCCCTACCCCTGGCCCTACAGCTCCCCCTACTAATAGGCCCATTGCCATCCCTACCCCTAGCCACAACTCCAACCTCTGGCCCAAAGCCTACTCCGAGGTTTACCCCGACACCCATCCCTTGCCATATGCCTACCCCAGTGCTACGCCTACCGCTCCCACTAGCCCTAGCTCGGGCCCTAGACCAACGCCCAGTGCTCCCTATAGTCCGAGGCCTACCACCTGCCCGACGCCGACCAGTACACCTTGCCCTACCGTTAGCCAGAGCAGTAACCCGTGTCCTACGAAATCACCCTGGACCCACCCTTACCACACCCTAATCCAGCCCTACACCCGTTTTAAGTCCTAGGACTACCCGGAGCCCTCCCGTGACACCTACCCCTAGCTCTCGGCCAACCCCTACCACTACCACTAGTCCTAAACCTAACATGAGAACTAAGACTAACACTGCCCGTGGGCATCAGCCAACCACAAGCCCCTTCACCTAACCCTACCCAGAGCACTACCCCTCGCCCTAGGCTAACGCCTAGCACTACCTCTGGTCCTACCGCTTCCCGTGGCCCTACAGCTCCCCCTAATTATAGGCCCACCCCCATCCCTACCCCTAGCCACAGCTCCAACTCCTGGCACTAGGCCTACTCCGAGGTTTACCCCGACACACACCCCTTGCCCTATGCCTACCCCAGCGCTATGCCTACCGATCCCACTAGCCCAGGCTCCGGCCCTAGACCAACGCCCATGGCTCCCTCAAGTCCGAGGCCTAGACTTGTCCGTCGCTGACCTGTACACCTTGCCCTTGTTAGGGTTAGAGTTAGGGTTAGGGTTAGAGTTGGTGTTAGGTTTAGGGTTAGGTTTAGGGTTAGGGTTAGGGTTAGGGTTGGTGTTAGGGTTAGGGTTAGGGTTAGGGTTGGTTTTAGGTTTAGGGTTAGGGTTAGGGTTAGGGTTAGGGTTAGGGTTAGTTTTAGGGTTAGGGTTTAGGGTTAGGGTTAGGGTTAGGTTTGGTGTTAGGGTTAGGGTTTGGGTTAGGGTTAGGGTTGGTGTTAGGTTTAGCGTTAGGGTTAGGGTTAGGGTTAAGGTTGGTGTTAGGGTTAGGGTTAGTGTTAGTGTTAGGGTTAGGGTTAGGTTTACGGTTAGGTTACCTCGAGCACTACCCCTCGCCGTAGGCCTACGCCTAGCACTACCTCTGGTCCTACCCCTACCCCTGGCCCTACAGCTCCACCTACCCATAGGCCCACCCCCATCCCTATCCCTAGCCACAGCTCCCACTCCTGGTCCTAGGCCTACACCGTGGTTTACCCAGACACCCACCCCTTGCCCTTTTCCTACCCCAGCGCTATTCCTACCGCTCACACTAGCCCTACCTCAAGCCCTAGACCAACGCCCTGTGCTCACTCTAGACCGAAGCCTAGCACTTGCCCGTCGCCGACCAGTACACCTTGCCTACCGATAGCCAGAGCACTAACCCATGTCCTACGAAATCACCCTGGATGCACCATTAGCCACACCCTAATCATGCCCCACATCCGTTCGGAGTCCTAGGACTACCCGGAGCCCTCCCGGGACACCTACCCCTAGCCCTCGGCCATCCCCTTCTACTACCACTAGTCCTAGGCCTAACATGAGCCCTAAATTTAACACTGCCCGTGGGCCTCTGCCAACCAATAGCCCTTCACCTAACCCTACCCCGAGCACTACCACTCGCCCTAGGCCTACGCCTAGCACTACCTAGGGTCCTACCCCTACCCCTGGCCCTACAGCTCCCCCTACCCATAGGCCCACCCCCATCCCTACCCCTAGCCACAACTCCAACTCCTGGCCCAAAGCCTACTCCGAGGTTTACCCCGACACCCACCCTTTGCCCTATGCCTACCCCAGTGCTACGCCTAACGCTCCCACTAGCCCTAACTCGGGCCCTAAACCAACGCCCAGTGCTCCCTCTTGTCCGAGGCCTTCCACTTGCCCACGCCGACCAGTACACCTTGCCCTACCTTTAGCCAGAGCACTAACCCGTGTCCTACGAAATCACCCTGGACCAACCCTTACCACACCCTAATCCAGCCCTACATCCGTAACGAGTCCTAGGACTACCCGGAGCCCTCCCGTGACACCTACCCCTAGCCCTCGGCCAACCCCTACCACTACCACTAGTCCTAGGCCTAACATGAGCCCTAAGACTAACACTGCCCGTGGGCCTCAGCCAACCACTAGCCCTTCACCATCCCTACCCAGAGGACTACCCCTCGCCCTAGGCCTACGCCTAGCACTACCTCTGGTCCTACCCTTACCCATGGCCCTACAGCTCCCAGTAACCATAGGCCCACTCAAATCCCTACCCCTACCCACAGCTCCAACTCCTGGCACTAGGCCAACTCCGAGGTTTACCCCGACACCCACCCCTTGCCCTATGCCTAACCAGCGCTACGCCTATCGCTCCCACTAGCCCTAGCTCGGGCCCTAGACCAAAGCCCAGTGCTCATCTTGTCCGAGGCCTAGCACTTGCCCGTCGCCGACCAGTACACCTTGCCCTACCGTTAGCCAGAGCAGTAACCCGTGTCCTACGAAATCACCCTGGACCCACCCTTACCAACCCTCATCCAGCCCTACACCTGTTCCGAGTCCTAGAACTACCCGGAGCCATTTCGTGACACCTACCCCTAGCCCTCGGCCAACCCCTACCACTACCACTAGTCCTAGGCTTAATATGAGCCCTAACCCTAACACTGCCCGTGGGCCTCTGCCAAACACTAGCCCTTCAACTAACCCTACCCCGACCACTACCCCTCGCCCTAGGCCTTCGCCTAGCACTACCTCTGGTCCTACCACTACCCCTGGCCCTACAGCTCCCCCTACCCATAAGCCCACCCCCACCCCTACCCCTAGCCACAGCTCCCACTCCTGGCTTTAGGCCTACTTCGAGGTTTACCTCGACACCCACCCCTTGCCCTATGCCTACCCCAGCGCTACGCCTACCGCTCTCACTAGCCCTAGCTCGGGCCCTAGACCAACGCCCATGGCTCCCTCTAGTCCGAGGCCTAGAACTTGCCCGTCGCTGACCAGTACACCTTGCCCTTCTTAGGGTTAGGGTTAGGGTTAGGGTTCGATTAGGGTTTAGGGTTAGGGTTAGGGTTAGGGTTGGTGTTAGGGTTAGGGTTAGGGTTAGGGTTGGTGTTAGGTTTAGGGTTAGGGTTAGGGTTAGGGTTGGTGTTAGGGTTAGGGATAGGGTTAGGGTTAGGGTTAGGATTAGGGTTAGGGTTGGTGTTAGGGTTAAGGTTAGGGTTAGGGTTAGGGTTGGTGTTAGGGATAGGGTTAGGGTTAGGGTAAGGGTTGCTGTTAGGTATAGTGTTAGGGTTAGGGTTAGGGTTAGGGTTAGGGTTAGGGTTGGTGTCAGGGTTAGGGTTAGGGTTAGGGTTAGTGTTAGGGTTAGTGTTAGGGTTAGGGTTAGGATTAGGGTTAGGGTTGGTGTTAGGGTTAGGGTTAGGGTTAGGGTTGGTGTTAGGTATAAGGTTACGGTTAAAGTTAGGGTTAGGGTTAGGGTTAGTGTTGGTGTTAGGGATAGGGTTAGGGTTAGGGTTAGGTTTGGTGGTAGGGTTAGGGTTAGGGTTAGGGTTAGGGTTGGTGTTAGGTATAGGGTTAGGTTTAGTGTTAGGGTTAGGGTTAGGGTTGGTGTTAGGGTTAGGGTTAGGGTTACGGTTAGTGTTAGGGTTAGTGTTAGGGTTAGGTTACCCCGAGCACTACCCCTAGCCCTCGGCCATCCCCTACTACTACCACAAGTCCTAGGCCTAACATGAGCCCTAACCCTAACACTGACCGTGGGCCTCTGCCAACCACTAGCCCTTCACCTAACCCTACCCCGAGCACTACCCCTCGCCCTAGGCCTAAGCCTAGCACTACCTCTTTTTCTACCCCTACCCCTGGCCCTAAAGCTCCCCTTACCCATAGGCCCACCCCCATCCCTACCCCTAGCCACAACTCCAACTCCTGGCCCAAGCCTACACCGAGGTTTACCCCGACACCCACCCTTTGCCCTATGCCTACCCCAGTGCTACGCCTAACGCTCCCACTAGCCCTAGCTCGGGCCCTAGACCAACGCCCAGTGCTCCCTCTAGTCCGAGGCCTACCACTTGCCCGACGCCGACCAGTACACCTTGCCCTACCTTTAGCCAGAGCAGTAACTTGTGTCCTACGAAATCACCCTGGACCAACCCTTACCACACCCTAATCCAGCCCTACATCCGTTCCGAGTCCTAGGACTACCCGGAGCCCTCCCGTGACACCTACCCCTAGCCCTCGGCCAACACCTACCACTACCACTAGTCCCAGGCTTAACATGAGCCCTAACCCTAACACTGCCCGTGGGCCTCTGCCAAACACTAGCCCTTCAACTAACCCTACCCCGAGCACTACCCCTCGCCCTAGGCCTTCGCCTAGCACTACCTCTGGTCCTACCACTACCCCTGGCCCTACAGCTCCCCCTACCCATAGGCCCACCCCCACCCCTACCCCTAGCCACAGCTCCCACTCCTGGCCCTAGGCCTACTCCGAGGTTTACCTCGTCACCCACCCCTTGCCCTATGCCTACCCCAGCGCTACGCCTACCGCTCTCACTAGCCCTAGCTCGGGCCCTAGACCAACGCCCATGGCTCCCTCTAGTCCGAGGCCTAGAACTTGCCCGTCGCTGACCAGTACACCTTGCCCTTCTTAGGGTTAGGGTTAGGGTTAGGGTTAGGGTTCGATTAGGGTTTAGGGTTAGGGTTAGGGTTAGGGTTGGTGTTAGGGTTAGGGTTAGGGTTAGGGTTAGGGTTGATGTTAGGTTTAGGGTTAGGGTTAGGGTTAGGGTTAGGGTTGGTGTTAGGGTTAGGGATAGGTTTAGGGTTAGGGTTAGGATTAGGGTTAGGGTTGGTGTTAGGGTTAAGGTTAGGGTTAGGGTTAGGTTTGGTGTTTGGGTTAGGGTTAGGGTTAGGGTTAGGGTTGGTGTTAGGTATAGTGTTAGGGTTAGGGTTAGGGTTAGGGTTAGGGTTGGTGTCACGGTTAGGGTTAGGGTAGGGTTAGTGTTAGGGTTAGTGTTAGGGTTAGGGTTAGGATTAGGGTTAGGGTTGGTGTTAGGGTTAGGGTTAGGGTTGGTGTTAGGTATAGGGTTAGGGTTAAAGTTAGGGTTAAGGTTAGGGTTAGGGTTGGTGTTAGGGATAGGGTTAGGGTTAGGGTTAGGTTTGGTGGTAGGGTTAGGGTTAGGGTTAGGGTTAGGGTTGGTGTTAGGTATAGGGTTAGGGTTAGTGTTAGGGTTAGGGTTAGGGTTGGTGTTAGGGTTAGGGTTAAGGTTAAGGTTAGTGTTAGGGTTAGTGTTAGGGTTAGGTTACCCCGAGCACTACCCCTAGCCCTCGGCCATCCCCTAATACTACCACTAGTCCTAGGCCTAACATGAGCCCTAACCCTAACACTGACCGTGGGCCTCTGCCAACCACTAGCCCTTCACCTAACCCTACCCCGAGCACTACCCCTCGCCCTAGGCCTACGCCTAGCACTACCTCTGGTCCTACCCCTACCCCTGGCCCTACAGCTCCCCCTACTAATAGGCCCATTCCCATCCCTACCCCTAGCCACAACTCCAACCTCTGGCCCAAAGCCTACTCCGAGGTTTACCCCGACACCCATCCCTTGCCATATGCCTACCCCAGTGCTACGCCTACCGCTCCCACTAGCCCTAGCTCGGGCCCTAGACCAACGCCCAGTGCTCCCTATAGTCCGAGGCCTACCACCTGCCCGACGCCGACCAGTACACCTTGCCCTACCGTTAGCCAGAGCAGTAACCCGTGTCCTACGAAATCACCCTGGACCCACCCTTACCACACCCTAATCCAGCCCTACACCCGTTTTAAGTCCTAGGACTACCCGGAGCCCTCCCGTGACACCTACCCCTAGCTCTCGGCCAACCCCTACCACTACCACTAGTCCTAAACCTAACATGAGAACTAAGACTAACACTGCCCGTGGGCATCAGCCAACCACAAGCCCCTTCACCTAACCCTACCCAGAGCACTACCCCTCGCCCTAGGCTAACGCCTAGCACTACCTCTGGTCCTACCGCTTCCCGTGGCCCTACAGCTCCCCCTAATTATAGGCCCACCCCCATCCCTACCCCTAGCCACAGCTCCAACTCCTGGCACTAGGCCTACTCCGAGGTTTACCCCGACACACACCCCTTGCCCTATGCCTACCCCAGCGCTATGCCTACCGATCCCACTAGCCCAGGCTCCGGCCCTAGACCAACGCCCATGGCTCCCTCAAGTCCGAGGCCTAGACTTGTCCGTCGCTGACCTGTACACCTTGCCCTTGTTAGGGTTAGGGTTAGGGTTAGGGTTAGGGTTGGTGTTAGGTTTAGGGTTAGGGTTAGGGTTAGGGTTAGGGTTAGGGTTGGTGTTAGGGTTAGGGTTAGGGTTAGGGTTGGTTTTAGGTTTAGGGTTAGGGTTAGGGTTAGGGTTAGGGTTAGTTTTAGGGTTAGGGTTTAGGGTTAGGGTTAGGGTTAGGTGTGGTGTTAGGGTTAGGGTTTGGGTTAGGGTTAGGGTTGGTGTTAGGTTTAGCGTTAGGGTTAGGGTTAGGGTTAAGGTTGGTGTTAGGGTTAGGGTTAGTGTTAGTGTTAGGGTTAGGGTTAGGTTTACGGTTAGGTTACCTCGAGCACTACCCCTCGCCGTAGGCCTACGCCTAGCACTACCTCTGGTCCTACCCCTACCCCTGGCCCTACAGCTCCACCTACCCATAGGCCCACCCCCATCCCTATCCCTAGCCACAGCTCCCACTCCTGGTCCTAGGCCTACACCGTGGTTTACCCAGACACCCACCCCTTGCCCTTTTCCTACCCCAGCGCTATTCCTACCGCTCACACTAGCCCTACCTCAAGCCCTAGACCAACGCCCTGTGCTCACTCTAGACCGAAGCCTAGCACTTGCCCGTCGCCGACCAGTACACCTTGCCTACCGATAGCCAGAGCACTAACCCATGTCCTACGAAATCACCCTGGACGCACCATTAGCCACACCCTAATCATGCCCCACATCCGTTCGGAGTCCTAGGACTACCCGGAGCCCTCCCGGGACACCTACCCCTAGCCCTCGGCCATCCCCTACTACTACCACTAGTCCTAGGCCTAACATGAGCCCTAAATTTAACACTGCCCGTGGGCCTCTGCCAACCAATAGCCCTTCACCTAACCCTACCCCTTGCACTACCACTCGCCCTAGGCCTACGCCTAGCACTACCTAGGGTCCTACCCCTACCCCTGGCCCTACAGCTCCCCCTACCCATAGGCCCACCCCCATCCCTACCCCTAGCCACAACTCCAACTCCTGGCCCAAAGCCTACTCCGAGGTTTACCCCGACACCCACCCTTTGCCCTATGCCTACCCCAGTGCTACGCCTAACGCTCCCACTAGCCCTAACTCGGGCCCTAAACCAACGCCCAGTGCTCCCTCTTGTCCGAGGCCTTCCACTTGCCCACGCCGACCAGTACACCTTGCCCTACCTTTAGCCAGAGCACTAACCCGTGTCCTACGAAATCACCCTGGACCAACCCTTACCACACCCTAATCCAGCCCTACATCCGTAACGAGTCCTAGGACTACCCGGAGCCCTCCCGTGACACCTACCCCTAGCCCTCGGCCAACCCCTACCACTACCACTAGTCCTAGGCCTAACATGAGCCCTAAGACTAACACTGCCCGTGGGCCTCAGCCAACCACTAGCCCTTCACCATCCCTACCCAGAGGACTACCCCTCGCCCTAGGCCTACGCCTAGCACTACCTCTGGTCCTACCCCTACCCATGGCCCTACAGCTCCCAGTAACCATAGGCCCACTCAAATCCCTACCCCTACCCACAGCTCCAATTCCTGGCACTAGGCCAACTCCGAGGTTTACCCCGACACCCACCCCTTGCCTTATGCCTAACCAGCGCTACGCCTATCGCTCCCACTAGCCCTAGCTCGGGCCCTAGACCAAAGCCCAGTGCTCATCTTGTCCGAGGCCTAGCACTTGCCCGTCGCCGACCAGTACACCTTGCCCTACCGTTAGCCAGAGCAGTAACCCGTGTCCTACGAAATCACCCTGGACCCACCCTTACCAACCCTCATCCAGCCCTACACCATTCCGAGTCCTAGAACTACCCGGAGCCATTTCGTGACACCTACCCCTAGCCCTCGGCCAACCCCTACCACTACCACTAGTCCTAGGCTTAATATGAGCCCTAACCCTAACACTGCCCGTGGGCCTCTGCCAAACACTAGCCCTTCAACTAACCCTACCCCGACCACTACCCCTCGCCCTAGGCCTTCGCCTAGCACTACCTCTGGTCCTACCACTACCCCTGGCCCTACAGCTCCCCCTACCCATAGGCCCACCCCCACCCCTACCCCTAGCCACAGCTCCCACTCCAGGCTTTAGGCCTACTCCGAGGTTTACCTCGACACCCACCCCTTGCCCTATGCCTACCCCAGCGCTACGCCTACCGCTCTCACTAGCCCTAGCTCGGGCCCTAGACCAACGCCCATGGCTCCCTCTAGTCCGAGGCCTAGAACTTGCCCGTCGCTGACCAGTACACCTTCCCCTTCTTAGGGTTAGGGTTAGGGTTAGGGTTCGATTAGGATTTAGGGTTAGGGTTAGGGTTAGGGTTGGTGTTAGGGTTAGGGTTAGGGTTAGGGTTGGTGTTAGGTTTAGGGTTAGGGTTAGGGTTAGGGTTGGTGTTAGGGTTAGGGATAGGGTTAGGGTTAGGGTTAGGATTAGGGTTAGGGTTGGTGTTAGGGTTAAGGTTAGGGTTAGGGTTAGGGTTGGTGTTAGGGATAGGGTTAGGGTTAGGGTTAGGGTTGGTGTTAGGTATAGTGTTAGGGTTAGGGTTAGGGTTAGGGTTAGGGTTAGGGTTGGTGTCAGGGTTAGGGTTAGGGTTAGGGTTAGTGTTAGGGTTAGTGTTAGGGTTAGGGTTAGGATTAGGGTTAGGGTTGGTGTTAGGGTTAGGGTTAGGGTTAGGGTTGGTGTTAGGTATAAGGTTACGGTTAAAGTTAGGGTTAGGGTTAGGGTTAGTGTTGGTGTTAGGGATAGGGTTAGGGTTAGGGTTAGGTTTGGTGGTAGGGTTAGGGTTAGGGTTAGGGTTAGGGTTGGTGTTAGGTATAGGGTTAGGTTTAGTGTTAGGGTTAGGGTTAGGGTTGGTGTTAGGGTTAGGGTTAGGGTTAGGGTTAGTGTTAGGGTTAGTGTTAGGGTTAGGTTACCCCGAGCACTACCCCTAGCCCTCGGCCATCCCCTACTACTACCACAAGTCCTAGGCCTAACATGAGCCCTAACCCTAACACTGACCGTGGGCCTCTGCCAACCACTAGCCCTTCACCTAACCCTACCCCGAGCACTACCCCTCGCCCTAGGCCTAAGCCTAGCACTACCTCTGTTTCTACCCCTACCCCTGGCCCTAAAGCTCCCCTTACCCATAGGCCCACCCCCATCCCTACCCCTAGCCACAACTCCAACTCCTGGCCCAAGCCTACACCGAGGTTTACCCCGACACCCACCCTTTGCCCTATGCCTACCCCAGTGCTACGCCTAACGCTCCCACTAGCCCTAGCTCGGGCCCTAGACCAACGCCCAGTGCTCCCTCTAGTCCGAGGCCTACCACTTGCCCGACGCCGACCAGTACACCTTGCCCTACCTTTAGCCAGAGCAGTAACTTGTGTCCTACGAAATCACCCTGGACCAACCCTTACCACACCCTAATCCAGCCCTACATCCGTTCCGAGTCCTAGGACTACCCGGAGCCCTCCCGTGACACCTACCCCTAGCCCTCGGCCAACACCTACCACTACCACTAGTCCCAGGCTTAACATGAGCCCTAACCCTAACACTGCCCGTGGGCCTCTGCCAAACACTAGCCCTTCAACTAACCCTACCCCGAGCACTACCCCTCGCCCTAGGCCTTCGCCTAGCACTACCTCTGGTCCTACCACTACCCCTGGCCCTACAGCTCCCCCTACCCATAGGCCCACCCCCACCCCTACCCCTAGCCACAGCTCCCACTCCTGGCCCTAGGCCTACTCCGAGGTTTACCTCGACACCCACCCCTTGCCCTATGCCTACCCCAGCGCTACGCCTACCGCTCTCACTAGCCCTAGCTCGGGCCCTAGACCAACGCCCATGGCTCCCTCTAGTCCGAGGCCAAGAACTTGCACGTCGCTGACCAGTACACCTTGCCCTTCTTAGGGTTAGGGTTAGGGTTAGGGTTAGGGTTCGATTAGGGTTTAGGGTTAGGGTTAGGGTTAGGGTTGGTGTTAGGGTTAGGGTTAGGGTTGATGTTAGGTTTAGGGTTAGGGTTAGGGTTAGGGTTAGGGTTGGTGTTAGGGTTAGGGATAGGTTTAGGGTTAGGGTTAGGATTAGGGTTAGGGTTGGTGTTAGGGTTAAGGTTAGGGTTAGGGTTAGGGTTGGTGTTTGGGTTAGGGTTAGGGTTAGGGTTAGGGTTGGTGTTAGGTATAGTGTTAGGGTTAGGGTTAGGGTTAGGGTTAGGGTTGGTGTCACGGTTAGGGTTAGGGTAGGGTTAGTGTTAGGGTTAGTGTTAGGGTTAGGGTTAGGATTAGGGTTAGGGTTGGTGTTAGGGTTAGGGTTAGGGTTGGTGTTAGGTATAGGGTTAGGGTTAAAGTTAGGGTTAAGGTTAGGTTTAGGGTTGGTGTTAGGGATAGGGTTAGGGTTAGGGTTAGGTTTGGTGGTAGGGTTAGGGTTAGGGTTAGGGTTAGGGTTGGTGTTAGGTATAGGGTTAGGTTTAGTGTTAGGGTTAGGGTTAGGGTTGGTGTTAGGGTTAGGGTTAAGGTTAAGGTTAGTGTTAGGGTTAGTGTTAGGGTTAGGTTACCCGAGCACTACCCCTAGCCCTCGGCCATCCCCTAATACTACCACTAGTCCTAGGCCTAACATGAGCCCTAACCCTAACACTGACCGTGGGCCTCTGCCAACCACTAGCCCTTCACCTAACCCTACCCCGAACACTACCCCTCGCCCTAGGCCTACGCCTAGCACTACCTCTGGTCCTACCCCTACCCCTGGCCCTACAGCTCCCCCTACTAATAGGCCCATTCCCATCCCTACCCCTAGCCACAACTCCAACCTCTGGCCCAAAGCCTACTCCGAGGTTTACCCCGACACCCATCCCTTGCCATATGCCTACCCCAGCGCTACGCCTATCGCTCCCACTAGACCTAGCTCGGGCCCTAGACCAAAGCCCAGTGTTCATGTAGTCCGAAGCCTAGTACTTGCCCGTCGCCGACCAGTACACCTTGCCCTACCGTTAGCCAGAGCAGTAACCCGTGTCCTACGAAATCACCCTGGACCCACCCTTACCACACCCTAATCCAGCCCTACACCTGTTCTGAGTCCTAGGACTACCCGGAGCCCTCCCGTGACACCTACCCCTAGCCCTCGGCCCACCCCTACTACTACCACTAGTCCTAGGCTTAACATGAGCCCTAACCCTAACACTGCCCGTGGGTTTCTGCCAAACACTAGCCCTTCAACTAACCCTACCCCGAGCACTACCCCTCGCCCTAGGCCTACGCCTAGCACTACCTCTGGTCCTACCACTACCCCTAGCCCTACAGCTCACACTACCCATAGGCCCACCCCCATCCCTACCCCTAGCCACAGCTCCCACTCCTGGCCCTAGGCCTACTTTGAGGTTTACCTCGACACCCACCCCTTGCCCTATGCCTACCCCAGCGCTACGCCTACCGCTCCCACTAGCCCTAGCTCGGGCCCTAGACCAACGCCCATGGCTCCCTCTAGTCCGAGGCCTAGAACTTGCCCGTCGCTGACTAGTACACATTGCCCTTGTTAGGGTTAGGGTAAGGGTTAGGGTTAGGGTTTAGGGTTATGGTTAGGGTTAGGGTTGGTGTTAGGTTTAGGGTTAGGATTAGGGTTAGGGTTGGTGTTAGGGTTATGGTTGGTGTTAGGGTTAGGGTTAGGATTAGGGTTAGGGTTGGTGTTAGGGTTACTGTTAGGGTTAGGGTTAGGGTTAGGGTTAGGTCACCCCGAGCACTACCCCTCGCCCTAGGCGTACGCCTGGCATTACCTCTGGTCCTACCCCTACCACTGGCCCTACAGCTCCCCCTACCCATAGGCCCACCCCCATCCCTACCCCTAGACACAGCTCCCACTCCTGGTCCTAGGCCTACTTTGAGGTTTACCCCGACACCCACCCCTTGCCCTTTGCCTACCATAGCGCTACGTCTACCGATCCCACTAGCCCTACTTCGGGTCTAGACCAACGCCCAGTGCTCACTCTAGTCCGAAGCCTAGCACTTGCCCGTCACCGACCAATACACCCTTCCCTACCGAAAGCCAGATCACTAACCCTTGTCCTACGAAATCACCCTGGACCCACCATTAGCCACACCCTAATCATGCCCCACATCCGTTCGGAGTCATAGGACTACCCGGAGCTCTCCCGTGACACCTACCCCTAGCCCTCGGCTATCCCCTACCTCTACCACTAGTCCTAGGCCTAACATGAGCCCTAACCCTAACACTGTCCGTGGGCCTCTGCCAACCACTAGCCCTTCACCTAACCCTACCCCGAGCACTACCCCTCGCCCTAGGCTTACGCCTAGCACTACCTCTGGTCCTACACCTACCCCTGGCCCTACAGCTCCCCCTACTAATAGGCCCACCCCCATCCCTACCCCTAGCCACAACTCCAACCTCCTGGTCAAAGCCTACTCCGAGGTTTACCCCGACACCCACCCCTTGCCCTATGCGTATCCCAGCGCTACGCCTATCGCTCCCACTAGCCCTAGCTCGGGCCCTAGACTAAAGTCCAGTGCTTATCTAGTCCGAGGCCTAGCACTTGCCCGTCGCCGACCAGTACACCTTGCCCTACCGTTAGCCAGAGCAGTAACCCGTGTCCTACGAAATCACCCTGGACCCACCCTTACCACACCCTAATCCAGCCCTAAACCTGTTCTGAGTCCTAGGACTACCCGGAGCCCTCCCGTGACACCTACCCCTAGCCCTCGGCCAACCACTACCACTACCACTAGTCCTAGGCTTAACATGAGCCCTAACCCTAACACTGCCCGTGGGCCTCTGCCAACCACTAGCCCTTCAACTAACCCTACCCCGAGCACTACCCCTCGCCCTAGGCCTACGCCTAGCACTACCTCTTGTCCTACCCCTACCCCTGGCCCTACAGCTCCCCCTAACCCTGGGCCCACCCCCATCCCTAGCCCTAGCCAAAACTCCAACTCCTGGCCCAAAGCCTACTCCGAAGTTTACCTCGACACCCACCCCTTGCCCTATGCCTATCCCAGCGCTACGCCTACCGCTCCCACTAGCCCTAGCTCGGGCCCTAGACCAACGCCCAGTGCTCTCTCTAGTCAGAGGCCTACCACTTGCCCGAGGCCGACCAGTACACCTTGCCCTACCGTTAGCCAGAGCAGTAACCCGTGTCCTACGAAATCACCCTGGACCCACCCTTACCACACCCTAATACAGCCCTACACCTGTTCCGAGACCTAGGACTACCCGGAGCCATTTCGTGACACCTACCCCTAGCCCTCGGCCAACCCCTACCACTACCACTAGTCCTAGGCTTAACATGAGCCCTAACCCTAACACTGCCCGTGGGCCTCTGCCAAACACTAGCCCTTCAACTAACCCTACCCCGAGCACTACCTCTCGCCCTAGGCCTTCGCCTAGCACTACCTCTGGTCCTACCACTACCCCTGGCCCTACAGCTCCCCCTACCCATAGGCCCACCCCCACCCCTACCCCTAGCCACAGCTCCCACTCCTGGCCCTAGGCCTACTCCGAGGTTTACCTCGACACACACCCCTTGCCCTATGCCTACCCCAGCGCTACGCCTACCGCTCTCACTAGCCCTAGCTCGGGCCCTAGACCAACGCCCATGGCTCCCTCTAGTCCGAGGCCTAGAACTTGCCCGTCGCTGACCAGTACACCTTGCTTTTGTTAGGGTTAGGGTTAGGGTTAGGGTTGGATTAGGGTTTAGGGTTAGGGTTAGGGTTGGTGTTAGGGTTAGGGTTAGGGTTAGGGTTAGGGTTGGTGTTAGGTTTAGGGTTAGGGTTAGGGTTAGGGTTGGTGATAGGGTTAGGGTTAGGGTTAGGGTTAGGATTAGGGTTAGGGTTGGTGTTAGGGTTAGGGTTAGGGTTAGGGTTAGGGTTGGTGTTAGGTATAGGGTTAGGGTTAAAGTTAGGGTTAGGGTTAGGGTTAGGGTTGGTGTTAGGGTTAGGGTTAGGGTTAGGGTTAGGTTTGGTGTTAGGGTTAGTGTTAGGATTAGGATTAGGGTTAGGGTTGGTGTTAGGGTTAGGGTTAGGGTTAGGGTTAGGGTTGGTGTTAGGGTAAGGGTTAGGGTTAGGGTTAGGTTTAGGGTTAAAGTTAGGGTTAGGGTTGGTGTTAGGGTTAGGGTTAGGGTTAGGGTTAGGGTTGATGTTAGGTATAGGGTTAGGGTTAGGGTTAGGGTTAGGGTTAGGGTTGGTGTTAGGGTTAGGGTTAGGGTTAGTGTTAGGGTTAGGGTTAGGGTTAGTTTACCCCGAGCACTACCCCTCGCCCTAGGCCTACGCCTAGCACTACCTCTGGTCCTACCCCTACCCCTGGCCCTACAGCTCCTTGTACCCCTGGGCCCACCCACAACCCTACCCCTGGCCAAAACTCCAACTTCTGGCCCAAAGCCTACTCCGAAGTTTACCCCGACACCCACCCCTTGCCTTATGCCTATCCCAGCGCTACGTCTACCGCTCCCACTAGCCCTAGCTCGAGCCCTAGACCAACGCCCAGTGCTCTCTCTAGTCAGAGGCCTACCACTTGCCCGAGGACGACCAGTAAACCTTGCCCTACCGTTAGCCAGAGCAGTAACCCGTGTCCTACGAAATCACCCTGGACCCACCCTTACCACACACTAATACAGACCTACACCTGTTCCGAGTTTTAGAACTACCCGGAGCCATTTCGAGACACCTACCCCTAGCCCTCGACCAACCCCTACCACTACCACTAGTCCTAGGCTTAACATGAGCTCTAACCCTAACACTGCCCGTGGGCCTCTGCCAAACACTAGCCCTTCAACTAACCCTACCCCGAGCACTACCCCTAGCCCTAGGCCTACGCCTAGCACTACCTCTGGTCCTACCACTACCCGTGGCCCTACAGCTCCCCCTACCCATAGGCCCACCGCCACCCCTACCCCTATCCACAGCTCCCACTCCTGGCCCTAGGGCTACTCCGAGGTTTACCTCGACACCCACCCCTTGCCCTATGCCTACCCCAGCGCTACACCTACCGCTCCCACTAGCCCTAGCTCAGGCCCTAGACCAACACCCATGGCTCCCTCTAGTCCGAGGCCTAGAACTTGCCCGTCGCTGACTAGTACACATTGCCCTTGTTAGGGTTAGGGTAAGGGTTAGGGTTAGGGTTTAGGGTTAGGGTTAGGGTTAGGGTTGGTGTTAGGTTTAGGGTTAGGATTAGGGTTAGGGTTGGTGTTAGGGTTAGGGTTGGTGTTAGGGTTAGGGTTATGATTAGGGTTAGGGTTGGTGTTAGGGTTAGGGTTAGGTTTAGGGTTAGGTCACCCCAAGCACTACCCCTCGCACTAGGCGTACGCCTAGCACTACCTCTGGTCTACCCCTACCCCTGGCCCTACAGCTCCCCCTACTAATAGGCCCACCGCCATCCCTACCCCTAGCCACAACTCCAAACTCTAGCCCAAAGCCTACTCCGAGGTTTACCCCGACACCCACCCCTTGCCATATGCCTACCCCAGTGCTACGCCTGCCGCTCCCACTAGCCCTATCTCGGGCACTAGACCAACGCCCAGTGCTCCCTATAGTCCGAGGCCTACCACCTGCCCGACGCCGACCAGTACACCTTGCCCTACCGTTAGCCAGAGCAGTAACCCGTGTCCTACGAAATCACCCTGGACCCACCCTTACCACACCCAAATACAGCCCTACACCCGTTTTGAGTCCTAGGACTACCTGGAGCCCTCCCGTGACAGTTACCCCTAGCCCTCGGCCAACCCCTACCACTACCACTAGTCCTAGGCCTAACATGAGCCCTAAGACTAACACTGCCCGTGGGCATCAGCCAACCACAAGCCCTTCACCTAACCCTACCCAGAGCACTACCCCTCGCCCTAGCTAACGCCTAGAACTACCTCTGGTCCTACCGCTTCCCCTGGCCTTACAGCTCCCCCTACTTATAGGCCCACCCCCATCCCTACCCCTAGCCACAGCTCCAACTCCTGGCACTAGGCCTACTCCGAGGTTTACCCCGACACACACCCCTTGCCCTATGCCTACCCCAGCGCTATGCCTACCGTTCCCACTAGCCCAGGCTCGGGCCCTAGACCAACGCCCATGACTCCCTCTAGTCCGAGGCCTAGACTTCCCCGTCGCTGACCAGTACACCTTGCCCTTGTTAGGGTTAGGGGTAGGGTTCGGGTTAGGGTTGGTGTTAGGTTTAGGGTTAGAGTTAGGGTTAGGGTTAGGGTTAGGAATGGTGTTAGGGTTAGGGTTAGGGTTAGGATTGGTGTTAGGTTTAGGGTTAGGGTTAAGGTTAGTGTTAGGGTTAGGGTTAGGGTTAGGGTTTAGGGTTCGGGTTAGGGTTAGGGTTGGTGTTAGGGTTAGGGATTGGGTTAGGGTTAGGGTTGGTGTTAGGTTTAGCGTTAGGGTTAGGGTTATGGTTAGGGTTGGTGTTAGGGTTAGGGTTAGTGTTAGGGTTAGGGTTAGGTTTACGGTTAGGTTACCGCGAGCACTACCCCTCGCCGTAGGCCTACGCCTAGCACTACCTCTGGTCCTACCCCTACCCCTGGCCCTACAGCTCCCCTTACCCATAGGCCCACCCCCATCCCTACCCCTAGCCACAACTCCAACCTCTGGCCCAAAGCCTACTCCGAGATTTACCCCGACACCCACCCCTTGCCCTATGCCTACCCCAGCGCTACGCCTATCGCTCCCACTAGCCCTACTTCGGGCCCTAGACCAAAGTCCAGTGCTCATCTAGTCCGAGGCCTAGCACTTACCGTCGCCGACCAGTACACCTTGCTCTACCGTTAGCCAGAGCAGTAACCCGTGTCCTACGAAATCACCCTGGACCCACCCTTACCACACCCTAATACAGCCCTACACCTGTTCCGAGTCCTAGGACTACCCGGAGCCATTTCGTGACACCTACCCCTAGCCCTCGGCCAACCCCTACCACTACCACTAGTCCTAGGCTTAACATAAGCCCTAACCCTAACACTGCCCATGGGCCTCTGCCAAACACTAGCCCTTGAACTAACCCTACCCCGAGCACTACCCCTCGCCCTAGGCCTTCGCCTAGCACTACCTCTGGTCCTACCACTACCCCTGGCCCTACAGCTCCCCCTACCCATAGGCCCACCCCCACACCTACCCCTAGCCACAGCTCCCACTTCTGGCCCTAGGCCTACTCCGAGGTTTACCTCGACACACACTTCTTGCCCTATGCCTACCCCAGCGCTACGCCTACCGCTCTCACTAGCCCTAGCTCGGGCCCTAGACCAACGCCCATGGCTCCCTCTAGTCCGAGGCCTAGAACTTGCCCGTCGCTGACCAGTACACCTTGCCCTTGTTAGGGTTAGGGTTAGGGTTAGGGTTAGGCTTGGATTAGGGTTTATGGTTAGGGTTAGGTTTAGGGTTGGTGTTAGGGTTAGGGTTAGGGTTAGGGTTAGGGTTAGGGTTGGTGTTAGGTTTAGGGTTAGGGTTAGGGTTAGGGTTGGTGTTAGGGTTAGGGTTAGGGTTAGGGTTGGTGTTAGGTATAGGGTTAGGGTTAGGGTTAGGGTTAGGGTTGGTGTTAGGGTTAGGGTTAGGGTTGTGTTAGGGTTAGGGTAAGGGTTAGGGTTAGGGTTAGGTTTAGGGTTAGGGTTAGGGTTAGGGTTGGTGTTAGGGTTAGGGTTTGGGTTAGGGTTAGGGTTGGTGTTAGGTATAGGGTTAGGGTTAGGGTTAGGGTTAGGGTTGGTGTTAGGGTTAGGGTTAGGGTTAGGGTTAGTGTTAGGGTTAGGGTTAGGGTTAGGTTACCCCGAGCACTACCCCTCGCCCTAGGCCTACGCCTAGCACTACCTCTGGTCCTACCCCTACCCCTGGCCGTACAGCTCCCCGTACCCCTGGGCCCACCCCCATCCCTACCCCTAGCCAAAACTCCAAATCCTTGCCCAAAGCCTACTTCGAAGTTTACCCCGACACCCACCCCTTGCCCTATGCCTACCCCAGCGCTACGCCTACCGCTCCCACTAGCCCTAGCTTGAGCCCTAGACCAACGCCCAGTGCTCTCTCTAGTCAGAGGCCTACCACTTGCCCGAGCCCGACCAGTATACCTTGCCCTACCGTTAGCCAGAGCAGTAACCCGTGTCCTACGAAATCACCCTGGACCCACCCTTACCACACCCTAATACAGCCCTACACCTGTTCCGAGTCCTAAAACTACCTGGAGCCATTTCGTGACACCTACCCCTAGCCCTTGGCCAACCCCTACCACTACCACTAGTCGTAGGCTTAACATGAGCCCTAACGCTAACACTGCCCGTGGGCCTCTGCCAAACACTAGCCCTTCAACTAACCCTACCCCGAGCACTACCCCTCGCCCTAGGCCTACGCCTAGCACTACCTCTGGTCCTACCACTACACCTGGCCCTACAGCTCCCCCTACCCATAGGCCCACCGCCACCCCTACCCCTATCCACAGCTCCCACTCCTGGCCCTAGGGCTACTCCGAGGTTTACCTCGACACCCACCCCTTGCCCTATGCCTACCCCAGCGCTACGCCTACCGCTCTCACTAGCCCTATTTCGGGCCCTAGACCAACGCCCATGGCTCCCTCTAGTCCGAGGCCTAGAACTTGCCCGTCGCTGACCAGTACAACTAGCCCTTGTTAGTGTTATGGTTAGGGTTAGGGTTAGGGTTGGATTAGGGTTTAGGGTTAGGGTTAGGGTTAGGGTTGGTGTTAGGGTTAGGGTTAGGGTTAGGGTTGGTGTTAGGTTTAGGGTTAGGGTTAGGGTTAGGGTTAGGGTTAGGGTTGGTGTTAGGGTTAGGGTTAGGGTTAGGGTTAGGATTAGGGTTAGGGTTGGTGTTAGGGTTAGGGTTAGGGTTAGGGTTAGGGTTAGGGTTAGGGTTAGGGTTGGTGTTAGGGTTAGGGTTAGGGTTAAAGTTAGGGTTAGGGTTAGGGTTAGGGTTAGGGTTAGGGTTAGGTTTGGTGTTAGGGTTAGGGTTAGGATTAGGATTAGGGTTAGGGTAGGTGTTAGGGTTAGGGTTAGGGTTAGGGTTAGGGTTGGTGTTAGGGTAAGGGTTAGGGTTAGGGTTAGGTTTAGGGTTAGGGTTAGGGTTAGGGTTGGTGTTAGGGTTAGGGTTAGGGTTAGGGTTAGGGTTGATGTTAGGTATAGGGTTAGGGTTAGGGTTAGGGTTAGGGTTAGGGTTGGTGTTAGGGTTAGGGTTAGGGTTAGGGTTAGTGTTAGGGTTAGGGATAGGGTTAGGTTACCCCGAGCACTACCCCTCGCCCAAGGCCTACGCCTAGAACTACCTCTGGTCCTACCCCTACCCCTGGCCCTACAGCTCCCCGTACCCCTGGGCCCACCCACATCCCTACCCCTAGCCAAAACTCCAACTCCTGGCCCAAAGCCTACTCCGAAGTTTACCCCGACACCCACCCCTTGCCTTATGCCTATCCCAGCGCTACGCCTACCGCTCCCACTAGCCCTAGCTTGAGCCCTAGACCAACGCCCAGTGCTCTCTCTAGTCAGAGGCCTACCACTTGCCCGAGGCCGACCAGTACACCTTGCCCTACCGTTAGCCAGAGCAGTAACCCGTGTCCTACGAAATCACCCTGGACCCACCCTTACCACACCCTAATACAGCCCTACACCTGTTCCGAAACCTAGGACTACCCGGAGCCATTTCGTGACACCTAACCCTAGCCCTCGGCCAACCCCTACCATTACCACTAGTCCTAGGCTTAACATGAGCCCTAACCCTAACACTGCCCGTGGGCCTCTGCCAAACACTAGCCCTTCAACTAACCCTACCCCGAGCACTACCTCTCGCCCTAGGCCTTCGCCTAGCACTACCTCTGGTCCTACCACTACCCCTGGCCCTACAGCTCCCCCTACCCATAGGCCCACCGCCACCCCTACCCCTATCCACAGCTCTCACTCCTGGCCCTAGGGCTACTCCGAGGTTTACCTCGACACCCACCCCTTGCCCTATGCCTACCCCAGCGCTACACCTACCGCTCCCACTAGCCCTAGCTCGGGCCCTAGACCAACACCCATGGCTCCCTCTAGTCCGAGGCCTAGAACTTGCCCGTCGCTGACTAGTACACATCGCCCTTGTTAGGGTTAGGGTAAGGGTTAGGGTTAGGGTTTAGGGTTAGGGTTAGGGTTAGGGTTGGTGTTAGGTTTAGGGTTAGGATTAGGGTTAGGGTTGGTGTTAGGGTTAGGGTTGGTGTTAGGGTTAGGGTTATGATTAGGGTTAGGGTTTGTGTTAGAGTTAGGGTTAGGTTTAGGGTTAGGTCACCCCGAGCACTACCCCTCGCACTAGGCGTACGCCTAGCACTACCTCTGGACTACCCCTACCCCTGGCCCTACAGCTCCCCCTACTAATAGGCTCACCGCCATCCCCTACCCCTAGCCACAACTCCAAACTCTAGCCCAAAGCCTACTCCGAGGTTTACCCTGACACCCACCCCTTGCCATATGCCTACCCCAGTGCTACGCCTACCCCTCCCACTAGCCCTAGCTCAGGCCCTAGACCAACGCCCAGTGCTCCCTATAGTCCGAGGCCTACCACCTGCCCGACGCCGACCAGTACACCTTGCCCTACCGTTAGCCAGAGCAGTAACCCGTGTCCTACGAAATAACCCTGGACCCACCCTTACCACACCCAAATCCAGCCCTACACCCGTTTTGAGTCCTAGGACTACCCAAAGCCCTCCCGTGACACCTAACCCTAGCCCTCGGCCATCCCCTACCACTACCACTAGTCCTAGGCCTAACATGAGCCCTAAGACTAACACTGCCCGTGGGCATCAGCCAACCACAAGCCCTTCACCTAACCCTACCCAGAGAACTACCACTCGCCCTAGGCTAACGCCTAGAACTACCTCTGGTCCTACCGCTTCCCCTAATCCTACAGCTCCCCCTACTTATAGGCCCACCCCCATTCCTACCCCTAGCCACAGCTCCAACTCCTGGCACTAGGCCTACTCCTAGGTTTACCCCGACACACACCCCTTGCCCTATGCCTACCCCAGCGCTATGCCTACCGTTCCCACTAGCCCAGGCTCGGGCCCTAGACCAACGCCCATGGCTCCCTCTAGTCCGAGGCCTAGACTTCCCCGTAGATGACCAGTACACCTTGCCCTTGTTAGGGTTAGGGGTAGGGTTAGGCTTAGGGTTGGTGTTAGGTTTAGGGTTAGAGTTAGGGTTAGGGTTAGGGTTAGGGTTGGTGTTAGGTTTAGGGTTAGGGTTAGGGTTAGTGTTAGGGTTAGGGTTAGGGTTAGGGTTTAGGGTTAGGGTTAGGGTTAGGGTTGGTGTTAGGGTTAGGGTTTGGGTTAGGGTTAGGGTTGGTGTTAGGTTTAGCGTTAGGGTTAGGGTTATGGTTAGGGTTGGTGTTAGGTTTAGGGTTAGTGTTAGGGTTAGGGTTAGGTTTACGGTTAGGTTACCGCGAGCACTACCCCTCGCCGTAGGCCTACGCCTAGCACTACCTCTGGTCCTACCCCTACCCCTGGCCCTACAGCTCACCCTACCCATAGGCCCACCCCCATTTCTACCCCTAGCCACAACTCCAACCTCTGGCCCAAAGCCTACTCCGAGGTTTACCCCGACACCCACCCCTTGCCCTATGCCTACCCCAGCGCTACGCCTATCGCTCCCACTAGCCCTACTTCGGGCCCTAGACCAAAGTCCAGTGCTCATCTAGTCAGAGGCCTACCACTTGCCCGAGGCCGACCAGTACACCTTGCCCTACCGTTAGCCAGAGCAGTAACCCGTGTCCTACGAAATCACCCTGGACCCACCATTACCACACCCTAATACAGCCCTACACCTGTTCCGAGTCCTAGGACTACCTGGAGCCATTTCGTGACACCTACCCCTAGCCCTCGGCCAACCCCTACCACTACCACTAGTCGTAGGCTTAACATGAGCCCTAAACCTAACACTGCCCGTGGGTCTCTGCCAAACACTAGCCCTTCAACTAACCCTACCCCGAGCACTACCCCTCGCCCTAGGCCTACGCCTAGCACTACCTCTGGTCCTACCACTACCCCTGGCCCTACAGCTCCCCCTACCCATAGGCCCACCGCCACCCCTACCCCTATCCACAGCTCCCACTCCTGGCCCTAGGGCTACTTTGAGGTTTACCTCGACACCCACCCCTTGCCATATGCCTACCCCAGCGCTACGTCTACCGCTCTCACTAGCCCTAGCTCGGGCCCTAGACCAACGCCCATGGCTCCCTCTAGTCCGAGGCCTAGAACTTGCCCGTCGCTGACCAGTACACCTAGCCCTTGTTAGGGTTATGGTTAGGGTTAGGGTTAGGGTTGGATTAGGGTTTAGGGTTAGGGTTAGGTTTAGGGTTGGTGTTAGGGTTAAGGTTAGGGTTAGGGTTGGTGTTAGGGTTAGTGTTAGGGTTAGGGTTAGGGTTAGGGTTAGGATTAGGGTTAGGGTTGGTGTTAGGGTTAGGGTTAGGGTTAGGGTTAGGGTTAGGGTTAGGGTTAGGTTTGGTGTTAGGGTTAAGGTTAGGGTTAGGATTAGGGTTAGGGTTGGTATTAGGGTTGGGGTTAGGGTTAGGGTTAGGGTTGGTGTTAGGGTTAGGGTTAGGGTTAGGGTTAGGGTTGGTGTTAGGGTTAGGGTTAGGGTTAGGGTTAGGGTTGGTGTTAGGTATAGGGTTAGGGTTAGGGTTAGGGTTAGGGTTGGTATTAGGGTTAGGGTTAGGGTTAGGTTACCCCGAGCACTACCCCTCGCCCTAGGCCTACGCCTAGCACTACCTCTGGTCCTACCCCTACCCCTGTCCCTACAGCTCCCCCTACCCATAGGCCCACCCCCAACCCTACCGCTAGCCACAGCTCTCACTCCTGGTCCTAGGCCTACTCCGAGGTTTACCCCGACACCCACCCCTTGCCCTTTGCCTTCCTCAGCGCTACGCCTACCGCTCCCACTAGCCCTACCTCGGGCCTTAGACCAACGCCCAGTGCTCACTCTAGTCCGAAGCCTAGCACTTGCCCGTCGCCAACCGGTACACCTTGCCCTACCGATAGCCAGAGCACTAACCCGTGTCCTACGAAATCACCCTGGACCCACCATTAGCCACACCCTAATCCAGCCCTACATCCGTTCGGAGTCCTAGGACTACCCGGAGCCCTCCCGTGACAGTTACCCCTAGCCCTCGGCCATACCCTACCACTACCACTAGTCCTAGGCCTAACATGAGCCCTAACTCTAACACTGCCCGTGGGCCTCTGCAAACCACTAGCCCTTCACCTAACCCTACCCCGAGCACTACCCCTCGCCCTAGGCTTACGCCTAGCACTACCACTGGTCCTACTCCCACCCCTGGCCCTAAAGCTCCCCCTACTTATAGGCCCACCCCCATCCCTACCCCTAACCACAGCTCCCACTCCTGGCCCTAGGCCTACTCCGAGGTTTACCTCGACACCCACCCCTTGCCTTATGCCTACCCCGGCGCTACGCCTACCGCTCTCACTAGCCCTAGCTCGGGCCCTAGACCAACGACCATGGCTCCCTCTAGTCCGAGACCTAGAACTTGCCTGTCGCTGACCAGTACAATTTGCCCTTGTTAGGGTTAGGGCTAGGGTTAGGGTTAGGGTTGGATTAGGGTTTAGGGTTAGGGTTAGGGTTGGTGTTAGGGTTAGGGTTAGGGTTAGGGTTAGGGTTGGTGTTAGGTTTAGGGTTAGGGTTAGGGTTGGTGTTAGGGTTAGCGTTAGGGTTAGGGTTAGGGTTAGGGTTAGGGTTAGGGTTGGTGTTAGGTATCGTGTTAGGGTAAGAGTTAGGGTTAGGGTTAGGGTTGGTGTTAGGGTTAGGGTTAGGGTAAGGGTTAGTGTTAGGGTTAGGATTTGGGGTGGGGTTAGGATTAGGGTTAGGGTTGGTGTTAGGGTTAGGGTTAGGGTTAGGGTTAGGGTTGGTGTTAGGGTTAGGGGTAGGGTTAGGTTACCCCGAGCACTACCCCTCGCCCTAGGCGTACGCCTAGCACTACTTCTGGTCCTACCCCTACCCCTTGACCTACAGCTCCCCCTACCCCTGGGCCCAACCCCATCCCTACCCCTAGCCAAAACTCCAACTCCTGGCCCAAAGCCTACTCCGAAGTTTACCCCGACACCCACCCCTTGCCCTATGCCTATCCCAGCGCTACGCCTACCGCTCCCACTAGCCCTAGCTCGGACCCTAGACCAACGCCCAGTGCTATCTCTAGTCAGAGGCCTACAACTTGCCCGAGGCCGACCAGTACACCTTGCCCTACCGGTAGATAGAGCAGTAACCCGTGTCCTACGAAATCACCCTGGACCCACCCTTACCACACCCTAATCCAGCCCTACACCTGTTCCGAGTCCTAGAACTACCCAAAGCCATTTCGTGACACCTACCCCTAGCCCTCGGCCAATCCCTACCACTACCACTAGTCCTAGGCTTAACATGAGCCCTAACCCTAACATTGCCCGTGGGCCTCTGCCAAACACTAGCCCTTCAACTAACCCTACCCCGAGCACTACCCCTCGCCCTAGGCCTTCGCCTAGCACTACCTCTGGTCCTACCACTACCCCTGGCCCTACAGCTCCCCCTACCCATAGGCCCACACCCACCCCTACCCCTAGCCACAGCTCCCACTCCTGGCCCTAGGCCTACTCCGAGGTTTACCTCGACACCCACCCCATGCCCTATGCCTACCCCAGCGCTACGCCTACCGCTCTCACTAGCCCTAGCTCGGGCCCTAGACCAACGCCCATGGCTCCCTCTAGTCCGAGGCCTAGAACTTGCCCGTCGCTGACCACTACACCTTGCCTTTCTTAGGGTTAGGGTTAGAATTAGGGTTGGTGTTAGGGTTAGGGTTAGGGTTAGGGTTAGGGTTGGTGTTAGGTATAGTGTTAGGGTTAGGGTTAGGGTTAGGTTTAGGGTTAGGGTTAGGTTTAGAATTAGGGTTAGTGTTAGGGTTAGGGTTAGGGTTAGGATTAGGGTTAGGGTTGGTGTTAGGATTAGGGTTAGGGTTAGGGTTAGGGTTGCTGTTAGGTATAGGGTTAGGGTTAAAGTTAGGGTTAGGGTTAGGGTTAGGGTTGGTGTTAGGGTTAGGGTTAGGGTTGGTGTTAGGGTTAGGATTAGGGTTAGGGTTGGTGTTAGGGTTAGGGTTAGGGTTAGGGTTAGGGTTAGGTTTAGGGTTGGTGTTAGGGTTAGGGTTAGGGTTAGGGTTGGTGTTAGGTATAGTGTTAGGGTTAGGGTTAGGGTTAGGGTTAGGGTTAGGGTTGCTGTTAGGGTTAGGGTTAGGGTTAGGGTTAGTGTTAGGGTTAGGGTTAGGGTTAGGGTTAGGATTAGGGTTAGGGTTGGTGTTAGGGTTAGGGTTAGGGTTAGGGTTAGGGTTGGTGTTAGGTATAGGGTTAGGGTTAAAGTTAGGGTTAGGGTTAGGGTTAGGGTTGGTGTTAGGGTTAGGGTTAGGGTTAGGTTTAGGTTTGGTGTTAGGGTTAAGGTTAGGGTTACGGTTAGGGTTAGGGTTGGTGTTAGGGTTAGGGTTAGGTTTAGCGTTAGGGATGGTGTTAGGGTTAGGGTTAGGGTTAGGGTTATGGTTAGGGTTAGGGTTGGTGTTAGGGTTAGGGTTAGGGTTAGGGTTGGTGTTAGGTATAGGGTTAGGTTTAGGGTTAGGGTTAGGGTTAGGGTTGGTGTTAGGGTTAGGGTTACGGTTAGGGATAGTGTTAGGGTTAGGGTTAGGGTTAGGTTACCCCGAGCACTACCCCTGCTCTAGGCCTACGCCTAGCACTACCTCTGGTCCTACCCCTACCCCTGTCCCTACAGCTCCCCCTACCCATAGGCCCACCCCCAACACTACCGCTAGCCACAGCTCCCACTCCTGGTCCTAGGCCTACTCCGAGGTTTACCCCGACACCCACCCCTTGCCCTTTGCCTACACCAGCGCTACGCCTATCGCTCCCACTAGCCCTACCTCGGGCCTTAGACCAACGCCCAGTGCTCACTCTTGTCCGAAGCCTAGCACTTGCCCGTCGCCAACCGGTACACCTTGCCCTACCGATAGCCAGAGCACTAACCCGTGTCCTACGAAATCACCCTGGACCCACCATTAGCCACACCCTAATCCAGCCCTACATCCGTTCGGAGTCCTAGGACTACCCGGAGCCCTCCCGTGACAGTTACCCCTAGCCCTCGGCCATACCCTACCACTACCACTAGTCCTAGGCCTAACATGAGCCCTAACTCTAACACTTCCCGTGGGCCTCTGCCAAATCTAGCCCTTCACCTAACCCTACCCCGCGCACTACCCCTCGCCCTAGGCTTACGCCTAGCACTACTTCTGGTCCTACTCCCACCCCTGGCCCTAAAGCTCCCCCTACTTATAGGCCCACCCCCATCCCTACCCCTAACTACAGCTCCCACTCCTGGCCCTAGTCCTACTCCGAGGTTTACCTCGACACCCACCCCTTACCTTATGCCTACCCCAGCGCTACGCCTACCGCTCTCACTAGCCCTAGCTCGGGCCCTAGATCAACGCCCATGGCTCCCTCTAGTCCGAGGCCTAGAACTTGCCCGTCGCTGACCAGTACACATTGCCCTTGTTAGGGTTAGGGTTAGGGTTAGGGTTAGGGTTAGGATTAGGGTTAGGGTTAGGGTTAGGATTAGGGTTTAGGCTTGGTGTTAGGGTTAGGGTTAGGGTTAGGGTTAGTATTAGGGTTAGGGTTGATGTTAGGGTTAGGGTTAGGGTTAGGGTTACGGTTAGTGTTAGGGTTGGTGTTAGAGTTAGGTTTAGGGTTAGGGTTAGGGTTAGGATTAGGATTTAGGGTTGGTGTTAGGGTTAGTGTTAGGGTTAGGGTTAGTGTTAGGGTTAGGGTTGATGTTAGGGTTACGGTTAGGTTTAGGGTTAGGTTTAGGGTTAGGGTTAGGGTTAGGGTTAGGGTTAGGTTACCCCGAGCACTACCCCTCGCCCTAGGCTTACGCCTAGCACTACCTCTGGTCCTACTCCTACCCCTGGCCCTACAGCTCCACCTACTTATAGGCCCACCCCCATCTCTACCCCTAGCCACAGCTCCCACTCCTGGACCTAGGCCTACTCCGAGGTTTACCCCGACACACACCCCTTGCCCTTTGCCTACCACAGCGCTACGCCTACCGCTCCCACTAGCCCTACCTCGGGCCCTAGAGCAACGCCCAGTGCTCTAGTCCGAAGCCTAGCACTTGCCCGTCACCGATCAGTACACCTTGCCCTACCGATAGCCAGATCACTAACCCTTGTCCTTCGAAATCACCCTGGACCCACCATTAGCCACACCCTAATCCAGCCCTACACCTGTTCCGAGTCCTAGGACTACCCGGAGCCATTTCGTGACACCTACTCCTAGCCCTCGGCCAACCCCTACCACTACCACTAGTCCTAGGCTTAACATGAGCCTTAACCCTAACACTGCCCGTGGGCCTCTGTTAAACACTAGCCCTTCAACTAACCCTACCCCGAGCACTACCACTCGCCCTATGCCTACGCCTAGCACTACCTCTGGTCCTACTACTACCCCTGTCCCTACAGCTCCCCCTAACCATAGGCACACCCCCACCCGTACCCCTACCCACAGCTCCCACTCCTGGCCCTAGGCCTACTCCGAGGTTTACCTCGACACCCACCCCTTGCCCTATGCCTACCCCAGCGCTACGCCTACCGCTCCCACTAGCCCTAGCTCTGTCCCTAGACCAACGCCCATGGCTGCCTCTAGTCCATGGCCTAGAACTTGCCCGTCGCTGACTAGTACACATTGCCTTGTTAGAGTTAAGGTAAGGGTTAGGGTTAGGGGTTAGGGTTAGGGTTAGGGTTAGGGTTAGGGTTGGTGTTAGGTTTAGGGTTAGGATTAGGGTTAGGGTTGGTGTTAGGGTTAGGGTTGGTGTTAGGGTTAAGCTTAGGATTAAAGTTAGGGTTGGTGTCAGGGTTAGGGATAGGGTTAGTGTTAGGGTTAGGGTTAGGTTTAGGGTTAGGGTTAGGTTTAGAATTAGGGTTAGTGTTAGGGTTAGGGTTAGGGTTAGGATTAGGGTTAGGGTTGGTGTTAGGGTTAGGGTTAGGGTTAGGGTTAGGGTTGCTGTTAGGTATAGGGTTAGGGTTAAAGTTAGGGTTAGGGTTAGGGTTAGGGTTGGTGTTAGGGTTAGGGTTAGGGTTGGTGTTAGGGTTAGGATTAGCGTTAGGGTTGGTGTTAGGGTTAGGGTTAGGGTTAGGGTTAGGGTTAGGTTTAGGGTTGGTGTTAGGGTTAGGGTTAGGGTTAGGGTTAGGGTTGGTGTTAGGTATAGTGTTAGGGTTAGGTTTAGGGTTAGGGTTAGGGTTAGGGTTGCTGTTAGGGTTAGGGTTAGGGTTAGGGTTAGTGTTAGGGTTAGGGTTAGGGTTAGGGTTAGGATTAGGGTTAGGGTTGGTGTTAGGGTTAGGGTTAGGGTTTGGGTTAGGGTTGGTGTTAGGTATAGGGTTAGGGTTAAAGTTAGGGTTAGGGTTAGGGTTAGGGTTGGTGTTAGGGTTAGGGTTAGGGTTAGGGTTAGGTTTGGTGTTAGGGTTAAGGTTAGGGTTAGGATTAGGGTTAGGGTTGGTGTTAGGGTTAGGGTTAGGTTTAGCGTTAGGGATGGTGTTAGGGTTAAGGTTAGGGTTAGGGTTATGGTTAGGGTTAGGGTTGGTGTTAGGGTTAGGGTTAGGGTTAGGGTTGGTGTTAGGTATAGGGTTAGGGTTAGGGTTAGTGTTAGGGTTAGGGTTAGGGTTGGTGTTAGGGTTAGGGTTACGGTTAGGGATAGTGTTAGGGTTAGGGTTAGGGTTAGGTTACCCCGAGCACTACCCCTGCTCTAGGCATACGCCTAGCACTACCTCTGGTCCTACCCCTACCCCTGTCCCTACAGCTCCCCCTACCCATAGGCCCACCCCCAACCCTACCGCTAGCCACAGCTCCCACTCCTGGTCCTAGGCCTACTCCGAGGTTTACCCCGACACCCACCCCTTGCCCTTTGCCTACCCCAGCGCTACGCCTACCGCTCCCACTAGCCCTACCTCGGGCCCTAGACCAACGCCCAGTGCTCACTCTTGTCCGAAGCCTAGCACTTGCCCGTCGCCAACCGGTACACCTTGCCCTACCGATAACCAGAGCACTAACCCGTGTCCTACGAAATCACCCTGGACCCACCATTAGCCACACCCTAATC
Organism: Rhinolophus hipposideros; assembly: GCF_964194185.1. Classification (NCBI taxonomy): domain Eukaryota; kingdom Metazoa; phylum Chordata; class Mammalia; order Chiroptera; family Rhinolophidae; genus Rhinolophus; species Rhinolophus hipposideros. Next base: position 393,454 of record NW_027668856.1, on the reverse strand, counting down.
CAGCCCTACATCCGTTCGGAGTCCTAGGACTACCCGGAGCCCTCCCGTGACAGTTACCCCTAGCCCTCGGCCATACCCTACCACTACCACTAGTCCTAGGCCTAACATGAGCCCTAACTGTAACACTGCCCGTGGGCCTCTGCCAAACACTAGCCCTTCAACTAACCCTACCCCGAGCACTAACTCTCGCCCTAGGCCTTCGCCAAGCACTACCTCTGGTCCTACCACTACCCCTGGCCCTACAGCTCCCCCTACCCATAGGCCCACACCCACCCCTACCCCTAGCCACAGCTCCCACTCCTGGCCCTAGGCCTACTCCGAGGTTTACCTCGACACACACCCCTTGCCCTATGCCTACCCCAGCGCTACGCCTACCGCTCTCACTAGCCCTAGCTCGGGCCCTAGACCAACGCCCATGGCTCCCTCTAGTCCGAGGCCTAGAACTTGCCCGTCGCTGACCAGTACACCTTGCCCTTGTTAGGGTTAGGGTTAGGGTTAGGGTTAGGGTTGGATTAGGGTTTAGGGTTAGGGTTAGGGTTAGGGTTGGTGTTAGGGTTAGGGTTAGGGTTAGGGTTGGTGTTAGGTTTAGGGTTAGGCTTAAAGTTAGGGTTGGTGTTAGGGTTACGGTTAGGGTTAGGGTTAGGGTTGGTGTTAGGTATAGTGTTAGGGTTAAAGTTAGGGTTAGGGTTAGGGTTAGGGTTGGTGTTAGGGTTAGGGTTAGGGTAAGGGTTAGTGTTAGTGTTAGGGTTTGGGGTGGGGTTAGGATTAGGGTTAGGGTTGGTGTTAGGGTTAGGGTTAGGGTTAGGGTTAGGGTTGGTGTTAGGTATAGGGTTAGGGTTAAAGTTAGGGTTAGGGTTAGGGTTAGGGTTGGTGTTAGGGTTAGGGTTAGGGTTAGGGTTAGGTTTGGTGTTAGGGTTAGGGTTAGGATTAGGATTAGGGTTAGGGTTGGTGTTAGGGTTAGGGTTAGGTTTAGGGTTAGGTTTAGGGTTGGTGTTAGGGTAAGGGTTAGGGTTAGGGTAAGGTTTAGGGTTAGGGTTAGGGTTAGGGTTGGTTTTAGGGTTAGGGTTAGGGTTAGGGTTAGGGTTAGGGTTGGTGTTAGGGTTAGGGTTAGGGTTAGGGTTAGGGTTAGGGTTAGGTCACCCCGAGCACTACCCCTCGCCCTAGGCGTACGCCTGGCACTACCTCTGGTCCTACCCCTACCCCTGACCCTACAGCTCCCCCTACTAATAGGCCCACCCCCATCCCTACCCCTAGCCACAACTCCAACCTCTGGCCCAAAGCCTATTCCGAGGTGTACCCCGACACACACCCCTTGTCCTATGCCTACCCCAGCGCTACGCCTACCGCTCCTACTAGCCCTAGCTCGGGCCCTAGACCAACGCCCATGGCTCCCTCTAGTCCGAAGCCTAGCACTTGCCCGTCGCCGACCAGTACACCTTGCCTACCGATAGCCAGAGCACTAACCCATGTCCTACGAAATCACCCTGGACGCACCATTAGCCACACCCTAATCATGCCCCACATCCGTTCGGAGTCCTAGGACTACCCAGAGCCCTCCCGTGACACCTACCCCTAGCACTCGGCCATCCCCTACTACTACCACTAGTCCTAGGCCTAACATGAGCCCTAACCCTAACACTGCCCGTGGGCCTCTGCCAACCACTAGCCCTTCACCTAACCCTACCTCGAGCACTACCACTCGCCCTAGGCCTACGCCTAGCACTACCTAGGGTCCTACCCCTACCCCTGGCCCTACAGCTCCCCCTACCCATAGGCCCACCCCCATCCCTACCCCTAGCCACAACTCCAACTCCTGGCCCAAAGCCTACTCCGAGGTTTACCCCGACACCCACACTTTGCCCTATGCCTACCGCAGTGCTACGCCTAACGCTCCCACTAGCCCTAGCTCGGGCCCTAGACCAACGCCCAGTGCTCCCTCTTGTCCGAGGCCTACCACTTCCCCGACGCCGACCAGTACACCTTGCCCTACCTTTAGCCAGAGCACTAACCTGTGTCCTACGAAATCACCCTGGACCAACCCTTACCACACCCTAATCCAGCCCTACATCCGTTCCGAGTCCTAGGACTACCCGGAGCCCTCCCGTGACACCTACCCCTAGCCCTCGGCCAACCCCTACCACTACCACTAGTCCTAGGTCTAACATGAGCCCTAAGACTAACACTGCCCGTGGGCCTCAGCCAACCACTAGCCCTTCACCATCCCTACCAAGAGCACTACCCCACGCCCTAGGCCTACGCCTAGCACTACCTCTGGTCCTACCCCTACCCATGGCCCTACAGCTCCCACTAACCATAGGCCCACTCAAATCCCTACCCCTACCCACAGCTCCAACTTCTGGCACTAGGCCAACTCCGAGGTTTACCCCGACACCCACCTTTTACACTATGCCTACACCAGCGCTACGCCTAACGCTCCCACTAGCCCTAGCTCGGGTCCTAGACCAAAGCCCAGTGCTCATCTAGTCCGAGGCCTAGCACTTGCTTGTCGCCGACCAGTACACCTTGCCCTACCGATAGCCAGATCAGTAACCCGTGTCCTACGAAATCACCCTGGACCCACCCTTACCAACCCTCATCCAGCCCTACACCTTTTCCGAGTCCTAGGACTACCCGGAGCCATTTCGTGACACCTACCCCTAGCCCTCGGCCAACCCCTACCACTACCACTAGTCCTAGGCTTAACATGAGCCCTAACCCTAACACTGCCCGTGGGCCTCTGCCAAACACTAGCCCTTCAACTAACCATACCCCGAGCACTACCCCTCGCCTTAGGCCTTCGCCTAGCACTACCTCTGGTCCTACCACTACCCCTGGCCCTACAGCTCCCCCTACCCATAGGCCCACACCCACCCCTACCCCTAGCCACAGCTCCCACTCCTGGCCCTAGGCCTACTCCGAGGTTTACCTCGACACCCACCCCTTGCCCTATGCCTACCCCAGCGCTACAACTACCGCTCGCACTAGCCCTAGCTCGGGCCCTAGAGCAACGCCCATGGCTCCCTCTAGTCCGAGGCCTAGAACTTGCCCGTCGCTGACCAGTACACCTAGCCCTTGTTAGGGTTATGGTTAGGGTTAGGGTTAGGGTTGGATTAGGGTTTAGTGTTAGGGTTAGGGTTAGGGTTGGTGTTAGGTTTAGGGTTAGGGTTAGGGTTAGGGTTGGTGTTAGGTTTAGGGTTAGGGTTAGGGTTAGGGTTGGATTAGGGTTTAGTGTTAGGGTTAGGGTTAGGGTTGGTGTTACGGTTAGGGTTAGGGTTAGGGTTAGGGTTGGTGTTAGGTTTAGGGTTAGGGTTAGGGTTAGGGTTAGGGTTAGGGTTGGTGTTAGGGTTAGGGTTAGGGTTAGGGTTAGGGTTAGGATTAGGGTTAGGGTTGGTGTTAGGGTTAGGGTTAGGGTTAGGGTTAGGGTTGGTTTTAGGGTTAGGGTTAGGGTTAGGGTTAGGGTTGGTGTCAGGGTTAGGGTTAGGGTTAGGGTTAGTGTTAGGGTTAGCGTTAGGGTTAGGGTTAGGATTAGGGTTAGGGTTGGTGTTAGGTTTAGGGTTAGGGTTAGGGTTAGGGTTGGTGTTAGGTATAGGGTTAGGGTTAAAGTTAGGGTTAGTGTTAGGGTAGGGTTGGTGTTAGGGTTAGGGTTTGGGTTAGGGTTAGGTTTGGTGTTAGGGTTAGGGTTAGGGTTAGGGTTGGTGTTAGGTATAGGGTTAGGGTTAGTGTTAGGGTTAGGGTTAGGGTTGGTGTTAGGGTTAGGGTTAGGGTTAGGGTTAGTGTTAGGGTTAGGGTTAGGGTTAGGTTACCCCGAGCACTACCACTAGCCCTCGGCCATCCCCTACTACTACCACTAGTCGTAGACCTAACATGAGCCCTAACCCTAACACTGCCCGTGGGCCTCTGCCAACCACTAGCCCTTCACCATCCCTACCCAGAGCACTACCCTTCGCCCTAGGCCTACGCCTAGCTCTACCTCTGGTCCTACCTTTACCCATGGCCCTACAGCTCCCACTAACCAAAGGCCCACCCAAATCCCTACCCCTAACTACAGCTCCAACTCCTGGCACTAGGCCAACTCCGAGTTTACCCCGACACCCACCCCTTGCCCTATGCCTACACCAGCGCTACGCCTAACGCTCCAACTAGCCCTAGCTCGGGCCCTAGACCAACGCCCAGTGCTCATCTAGTTTGAGGCCTAGCACTTGCCCGTCGCCGACCAGTACACCTTGCCCTTGTTAGGGTTAGGGTTAGGGTTAGGGTTAGGGTTGGATTAGGGTTTAGGGTTAGGGTTAGGGTTAGGGTTAGGGTTGGTGTTAGGGTTAGGGTTAGGGTTAGGGTTAGGGTTGGTGTTAGGGTTAGTGTTAGGTTTAGGGTTAGGGTTAGGGTTAGGATTAGGGTTAGGTTTGGTGTTAGGCTTAGGGTTAGGGTTAGGGTTAGGGTTAGGGTTGGTGTTAGGTTTAGGGTTAGGGTTAGGGTTAGGGTTGGTGTTAGGTATAGTGTTAGGGTTAGGGTTAGGGTTAGGGTTAGTGTTGGTGTTAGGGTTAGGGTTAGGGTAAGGGTTAGTGTTAGGGTTAAGGTTTGGGGTGGGGTTAGGATTAGGGTTAGGGTTGGTGTTAGGGTTAGGGTTAGGGTTAGGGTTGGTGTTAGGTATAGGGTTAGGGTTAAAGTTAGGGTTAGGGTTAGGGTTAGGGTTGGTGTTAGGGTTAGGGTTAGGGTTGGTGTTAGGGTTAGGGTTAGGGTTAGGGTTAGTATTAGGGTTAGGGTTGATGTTAGGGTTAGGGTTAGGGTTAGGGTTACGGTTAGGGTTAGGGTTGGTGTTAGGGTTAGGTTTAGGGTTAGGGTTAGGGTTAGGATTAGGGTTTAGGGTTGGTGTTAGGGTTAGTGTTAGGGTTAGGGTTAGTGTTAGGGTTAGGGTTGATGTTAAGGTTAGGGTTAGGGTTAGGGTTAGGGTTAGGGTTAGGGTTAGGGTTAGGTTACCCCGAAAACTACCCCTCGCCCTAGGCTTACGCCTAGCACTACCTCTGGTCCTACTCCTACCCCTGGCCCTACAGCTCCCCCTACTTATAGGCCCACCCCTATCCCTACCCCTAGCCACAGCTCCCACTCCTGGACCTAGGCCTACTCCGAGGTTTACCCCGACACACACCCCTTGCCCTTTGCCTACCACAGCGCTACGCCTACCGCTCTCACTAGCCCTAGCTCGGGCCCTAGACCAACGCCCATGGCTCCCTCTAACCGAGGCCTAGAACTTGCCCGTCGCTGACCAGTAAACCTTGCCCTTGTTAGGGTTAGGGTTAGGGTTAGGGTTGGTGTTAGGTTTAGGGTTAGGGTTAGGGTTAGAGTTGGTGTTAGGGTTAGGGTTAGGGTAAGGGTTAGTGTTAGGGTTAGGGTTTGGGGTGGGGTTAGGATTAGGGTTAGGGTTGGTGTTAGGGTTAGGGTTAGGGTTAGGGTTGGTGTTAGGTATAGGGTTAGGATTAAAGTTAGGGTTAGGGTTAGGGTTAGGGTTGGTGTTAGGGTTAGGGTTAGGATTAGGGTTAGGGTTGGTGTTAGGGTTAGGGTTAGGGTTAGGGTTAGTATTAGGGTTAGGGTTGATGTTAAAGTTAGGGTTAGGTTTAGGGTTACGGTTAGGGTTAGGGTTGGTGTTAGGTTTAGGTTTAGGGTTAGGGTTAGGGTTAGGATTAGGGTTTAGGGTTGGTGTTAGGGTTAAAGTTAGGGTTAGGGTTAGGGTTAGGGTTGGTGTTAGGGTTAGGGTTAGGATTAGGGTTAGGGTTGGTGTTAGGGTTAGTGTTAGGGTTAGGGTTAGGGTTAGGGTTGATGTTAGGGTTAGGTTTAGGGTTAGGGTTAGGGTTGGTGTAAGGGTTAGGGTTAGGGTTAGGGTTAGGGTTGGTGTTAGGTATAGGGTTAGGGTTAGGGTTAGGGTTAGGGTTAGGGTTAGGGTTCGTGTTAGGGTTAGGGTTAGGGTTAGGGTTAGTGTTAGGGTTAGGGTTAGGTTTAGGTTACCCCGAGCACTACCCCTCGCCCTAGTCCTACGCCTAGCACTACCTCTGGTACTACCCCTACCCCTGGCCCTACAGCTCCCCTTACCCATGGGCCCACCCCCATCCCTACTCCTAGACAAAACTCCAACTCCTGGCCCAAAGCCTACTTCGAAGTTTACCCCGACAACCACCCCTTGCCCTATGCCTACCCCAGCGCTACGCCTATTGCTCCCGCTAGCCCTAGCTCGGGCCCTAGACGAACGCCCAGTGCTATCTCTAGTCAGAGGCCTACCACTTGCCCGAGGCCGACCAGTACACCTTGCCCTACCGTTAGCCAGAGCAGTAACCCGTGTCCTACGAAATCACCCTGGACCCACCCTTACCACACCCTAATACAGCCCTACACCTGTTCCGAGTCCTAGGACTACCCGGAGCCATTTCGTGACACCTACCCCTAGCCCTCGGCCAACCCCTACCACTACCACTAGTCCTAGGCTTAACATGAGCCCTAACCCTAACACTGCCCGTGGGCCTCTGCCAAACACTAGCCCTTCAACTAACCCTACCCCGAGCACTACCCCTCGCCCTAGGCCTACGCCTAGCACTACCTCTGGTCCTACCACTACCCCTGGCCCTACAGCTCCCCCGACCCATAGGCCCTCCGCCACCCCTACCCAAATCCACAGCTCCCACTCATGGCCCTAGGGCTACTCCAAGGTTTTACCTCGACACCCACCCCTTGCCCTATGCCTACCCCAGCGCTACACCTACCGCTCCCACTAGCCCTAGCTCGGGCCCTAGACCAACACCCATGGCTCCCTCTAGTCCGAGGCCTAGAACTTGCCCTTCGCTGACTAGTACACATTGCCCTTGTTAGGGTTAGGGTAAGGGTTAGGGTTAGGGTTTAGGGTTAGGGTTAGGGTTAGGATTGGTGTTAGGTTTAGGGTTAGGATTAGGGTTAGGGTTGGTGTTAGGGTTAGGGTTACGGTTAGGTTACCCCGAGCACTACCCCTCGCCTTAGGCCTACGCCTAGCACTACTTCTGTTCCTACCCCTACCCCTGGCCCTACAGCTCCCCCTACTAATAGGCCCACCCCCATCCCTACCCCTAGCCACAAATCCAACCTCTGGCCCAAAGCCTACTTTGAGGTTTACCTCGACACCCACCCCTTGCAATATGCCTACCCCAGTGCTACGCCTACCGCTCCCACTAGCCATAGCTCGGGCCCTAGACCAACGCCCAGTGCTCCCTATAGTCCGAGGCCTACCACCTGCCCGACGCCGTCCAGTACACCTTGCCCTACCGTTAGCCAGAGCAGTAACCCGTGTCCTACGAAATCACCCTGTACCCACACTTACCACACCCTAATCCAGCCCTACACCCGTTTTGAGTCCTAGGACTACCCGGAGCCCTCCCGTGACACCTACCCTTAGCCCTCGGCCAACCCCTACCACTACCACTAGTCCTAGGCCTAACATGAGCCCTAAGACTAACACTGCCCGTGGGCATCAGCCAACCACAAGGCCTTCACCTAACCCTACCCAGAGCACTACCGCTCGCCCTAGGCTAACGCCTAGCACTACCTCTGGTCCTACCGCTTCCCGTGGCCCTACAACTCCCCCTACTTATAGGCCCACCCCCATCCCTACCCCTAGCCACAGCTCCAACTCCTGGCACTAGGCCTACTGCGAGGTTTACTCCGACACACACCCCTTGCCCTATGCCTACCCCAGCGCTATGCCTACCGCTCCCACTAGCCCAGGCTCTGGCCCTAGACCAACTCCCATGGCTCCCTCTAGTCCGAGGCCTAGACTTGCCCGTCGCTGACCAGTACACCTTGCCCTTGTTAGGGTTAGGGTTAGGGTTAGGGTTGGTGTTAGGTTTAGGGTTAGGGTTAGTGTTAGGGTTAGGGTTAGGGTTGGTGTTAGGGTTAGGGTTAGGGTTAGGGTTGGTGTTAGGTTTAGGGTTAGGGTTAGGGTTAGGGTTAGGGTTAGGGTTAGGGTTTAGGGTTAGGGTTAGGGTTAGGGTTGGTGTTAGGGTTAGGGTTTGGGTTAGAATTAGGGTTGGTGTTAGGTTTAGCGTTAGGGTTAGGTTTAGGGTTAGTGTTGGTGTTAGGGTTAGGGTTAGTGTTAGGGTTAGGGTTAGGTTTACGGTTAGGTTACCCCGAGCACTACCCCTCGCCGTAGGCCTACGCCTAGCACTACCTCTGGTCCTACCCGTACCCCTGGCCCTACAGCTCCCCCTACCCATAGGCCCACCACCATCCCTATCCCTAGCCACAGCTCCCACTCCTGGTCCTAGGCCTACTCTGTGGTTTACCCCGACTCCCACCCCTTGCCCTTTGCCTACCCCAGCGCTATTCCTACCGCTCCCACTAGCCCTACCTCAAGCCCTAGACCAACGCCCAGTGCTCACTCTAGACCGAAGCCTACCACTTGCCCGTCGCCGACCAGTACACCTTGCCTACCGATAGCCAAAGCACTAACCCATGTCCTACACAATCACCCTGGACGCACCATTAGCCACACCCTAATCATGCCCCACATCCATTCGGAGTCCTAGGACTACACGGAGCCCTCCAGTGACACCTACACCTAGCGCTCGGCCATCCCCTACTACTACCACTAGTCCTAGGCCTAACATGAGCCGTAACCCTAACACTGCCCGTGGGCCTCTGCCAACCGCTCGCCCTTCACCTAACCCTACCCTGAGCACTACCCCTCGCCCTAGGCCTACGCCTAGCACTACCTCTGGTCCTACCCCTACCCCTGGCCCTACAGCTCCCCCTACTAATAGGCCCATTCCCATCCCTACCCCTAGCCACAACTCCAACCTCTGGCCCAAAGCCTACTCCGAGGTTTACCCCGACACCCATCCCTTGCCATATGCCTACCCCAGTGCTACGCCTACCGCTCCCACTAGCCCGAGCTCGGGCCCTAGACCAACGCCCAGTGCTCCCTATAGTCCGAGGCCTACCACCTGCCCGACGCCGACCAGTACACCTTGCCCTACCGTTAGCCAGAGCAGTAACCCGTGTCCTACGAAATCACCCTGGACCCACCCTTACCACACCCTAATCCAGCCCTACACCCGTTTTAAGTCCTAGGACTACCCGGAGCCCTCCCGTGACACCTACCCCTAGCTCTCGGCCAACCCCTACCACTACCACTAGTCCTAGGCCTAACATGAGAACTAAGACTAACACTGCCCGTGGGCATCAGCCAACCACAAGCCCCTTCACCTAACCCTACCCAGAGCACTACCCCTCGCCCTAGGCTAACGCCTAGCACTACCTCTGGTCCTACCGCTTCCCGTGGCCCTACAGCTCCCCCTAATTATAGGCCCACCCCCATCCCTACCCCTAGCCACAGCTCCAACTCCTGGCACTAGGCCTACTCCGAGGTTTACCCCGACACACACCCCTTGCCCTATGCCTACCCCAGCGCTATGCCTACCGATCCCACTAGCCCAGGCTCCGGCCCTAGACCAACGCCCATGGCTCCCTCAAGTCCGAGGCCTAGACTTGTCCGTCGCTGACCTGTACACCTTGCCATTGTTAGGGTTAGGGTTAGGGTTAGGGTTAGGGTTGGTGTTAGGTTTAGGGTTAGGGTTAGGGTTAGGGTTAGGGTTGGTGTTAGGGTTAGGGTTAGGGTTAGGGTTGGTGTTAGGTTTAGGGTTAGGGTTAGGGTTAGGGTTAGGGTTAGTTTTAGGGTTAGGGTTTAGGGTTAGGGTTAGGGTTAGGTTTGGTGTTAGGGTTAGGGTTTGGGTTAGGGTTAGGGTTGGTGTTAGGTTTAGCGTTAGGGTTAGGGTTAGGGTTAAGGTTGGTGTTAGGGTTAGGGTTAGTGTTAGTGTTAGGGTTAGGGTTAGGTTTACGGTTAGGTTACCCCGAGCACTACCCCTCGCCGTAGGCCTACGCCTAGCACTACCTCTGGTCCTACCCCTACCCCTGGCCCTACAGCTCCACCTACCCATAGGCCCACCCCCATCCCTATCCCTAGCCACAGCTCCCACTCCTGGTCCTAGGCCTACACCGTGGTTTACCCAGACACCCACCCCTTGCCCTTTTCCTACCCCAGCGCTATTCCTACCGCTCACACTAGCCCTACCTCAAGCCCTAGACCAACGCCCTGTGCTCACTCTAGACCGAAGCCTAGCACTTGCCCGTCGCCGACCAGTACACCTTGCCTACCGATAGCCAGAGCACTAACCCATGTCCTACGAAATCACCCTGGACGCACCATTAGCCACACCCTAATCATGCTCCACATCCGTTCGGAGTCCTAGGACTACCCGGAGCCCTCCCGGGACACCTACCCCTAGCCCTCGGCCATCCCCTACTACTACCACTAGTCCTAGGCCTAACATGAGCCCTAAATTTAACACTGCCCGTGGGCCTCTGCCAACCAATAGCCCTTCACCTAACCCTACCCCGAGCACTACCACTCGCCCTAGGCCTACGCCTAGCACTACCTAGGGTCCTACCCCTACCCCTGGCCCTACAGCTCCCCCTACCCATAGGCCCACCCCCATCCCTACCCCTAGCCACAACTCCAACTCCTGGCCCAAAGCCTACTCCGAGGTTTACCCCGACACCCACCCTTTGCCCTATGCCTACCCCAGTGCTACGCCTAACGCTCCCACTAGCCCTAACTCGGGCCCTAAACCAACGCCCAGTGCTCCCTCTTGTCCGAGGCCTTCCACTTGCCCACGCCGACCAGTACACCTTGCCCTACCTTTAGCCAGAGCACTAACCCGTGTCCTACGAAATCACCCTGGACCAACCCTTACCACACCCTAATCCAGCCCTACATCCGTAACGAGTCCTAGGACTACCCAGAGCCCTCCCGTGACACCTACTCCTAGCCCTCGGCCAACCCCTACCACTACCACTAGTCCTAGGCCTAACATGAGCCCTAAGACTAACACTGCCCGTGGGCCTCAGCCAACCACTAGCCCTTCACCATCCCTACCCAGAGGACTACCCCTCGCCCTAGGCCTACGCCTAGCACTACCTCTTGTCCTACCCCTACCCATGGCCCTACAGCTCCCAGTAACCATAGGCCCACTCAAATCCCTACCCCTACCCACAGCTCCAACTCCTGGCACTAGGCCAACTCCGAGGTTTACCCCGACACCCACCCCTTGCCCTATGCCTAACCAGCGCTACGCCTATCTCTCCCACTAGCCGTAGCTCGGGCCCTAGACCAAAGCCCAGTGCTCATCTTGTCCAAGGCCTAGCACTTGCCCGTCGCCGACCAGTACACCTTGCCCTACCGTTAGCCAGAGCAGTAACCCGTGTCCTACGAAATCACCCTGGACCCACCCTTACCAACCCTCATCCAGCCCTACACCTGTTCCGAGTCCTAGAACTACCCGGAGCCATTTCGTGACACCTACCCCTAGCCCTCGGCCAACCCCTACCACTACCACTAGTCCTAGGCTTAATATGAGCCCTAACCCTAACACTGCCCGTGGGCCTCTGCCAAACACTAGCCCTTCAACTAACCCTACCCCGACCACTACCCCTCGCCCTAGGCCTTCGCCTAGCACTACCTCTGGTCCTACCACTACCCCTGGCCCTACAGCTCCCCCTACCCATAGGCCCACCCCCACCCCTACCCCTAGCCACAGCTCCCACTCCTGGCTTTAGGCCTACTCCGAGGTTTACCTCGACACCCACCCCTTGCCCTATGCCTACCCCAGCGCTACGCCTACCGCTCTCACTAGCCCTAGCTCGGGCCCTAGACCAACGCCCATGGCTCCCTCTAGTCCGAGGCCTAGAACTTGCCCGTCGCTGACCAGTACACCTTGCCCTTCTTAGGGTTAGGGTTAGGGTTAGGGTTCGATTAGGGTTTAGGGTTAGGGTTAGGGTTAGGGTTGGTGTTAGGGTTAGGGTTAGGGTTAGGGTTGGTGTTAGGTTTAGGGTTAGGGTTAGGGTTAGGGTTGGTGTTAGGGTTAGGGATAGGGTTAGGGTTAGGGTTAGGATTAGGGTTAGGGTTGGTGTTAGGGTTAAGGTTAGGGTTAGGGTTAGGGTTGGTGTTAGGGATAGGGTTAGGGTTAGGGTTAGGGTTGGTGTTAGGTATAGTGTTAGGGTTAGGGTTAGGGTTAGGGTTGGTGTCAGGGTTAGGGTTAGGGTTAGGGTTAGTGTTAGGGTTAGTGTTAGGGTTAGGGTTAGGATTAGGGTTAGGGTTGGTGTTAGGGTTAGGGTTAGGGTTAGGGTTGGTGTTAGGTATAGGGTTACGGTTAAAGTTAGGGTTAGGGTTAGGGTTAGTGTTGGTGTTAGGGATAGGGTTAGGGTTAGGGTTAGGTTTGGTGGTAGGGTTAGGGTTAGGGTTAGGGTTAGGGTTGGTGTTAGGTATAGGGTTAGGTTTAGTGTTAGGGTTAGGGTTAGGGTTGGTGTTAGGGTTAGGGTTAGGGTTAGGGTTAGTGTTAGGGTTAGTGTTAGGGTTAGGTTACCCCGAGCACTACCCCTAGCCCTCGGCCATCCCCTACTACTACCACAAGTCCTAGGCCTAACATGAGCCCTAACCCTAACACTGACCGTGGGCCTCTGCCAACCACTACCCCTTCACCTAACCCTACCCCGAGCACTACCCCTCGCCCTAGGCCTAAGCCTAGCACTACCTCTGTTTCTACCCCTACCCCTGGCCCTAAAGCTCCCCTTACCCATAGGCCCACCCCCATCCCTACCCCTAGCCACAACTCCAACTCCTGGCCCAAGCCTACACCGAGGTTTACCCCGACACCCACCCTTTGCCCTGTGCCTACCCCAGTGCTACGCCTAACGCTCCCACTAGCCCTAGCTCGGGCCCTAGACCAACGCCCAGTGCTCCCTCTAGTCCGAGGCCTACCACTTGCCCGACGCCGACCAGTACACCTTGCCATACCTTTAGCCAGAGCAGTAACTTGTGTCCTACGAAATCACCCTGGACCAACCCTTACCACACCCTAATCCAGCCCTACATCCGTTCCGAGTCCTAGGACTACCCGGAGCCCTCCCGTGACACCTACCCCTAGCCCTCGGCCAACACCTACCACTACCACTAGTCCCAGGCTTAACATGAGCCCTAACCCTAACACTGCCCGTGGGCCTCTGCCAAACACTAGCCCTTCAACTAACCCTACCCTGAGCACTACCCCTCGCCCTAGGCCTTCGCCTAGCACTACCTCTGGTCCTACCACTACCCCTGGCCCTACAGCTCCCCCTACCCATAGGCCCACCCCCACCCCAACCCCTAGCCACAGCTCCCACTCCTGGCCCTAGGCCTACTCCGAGGTTTACCTCGACACCCACCCCTTGCCCTATGCCTACCCCAGCGCTACGCCTACCGCTCTCACTAGCCCTAGCTCGGGCCCTAGACCAACGCCCATGGCTCCCTCTAGTCCGAGGCCTAGAACTTGCCCGTCGCTGACCAGTACACCTTGCCCTTCTTAGGGTTAGGGTTAGGGTTAGGGTTAGGGTTCGATTAGGGTTTAGGGTTAGGGTTAGGGTTAGGGTTGGTGTTAGGGTTAGGGTTAGGGTTAGGGTTAGGGTTGATGTTAGGTTTAGGGTTAGGGTTAGGGTTAGGGTTAGGGTTAGGGTTGGTGTTAGGGTTAGGGATAGGTTTAGGGTTAGGGTTAGGATTAGGGTTAGGGTTGGTGTTAGGGTTAAGGTTAGGGTTAGGGTTAGGGTTGGTGTTTGGGTTAGGGTTAGGGTTAGGGTTAGGGTTGGTGTTAGGTATAGTGTTAGGGTTAGGGTTAGGGTTAGGGTTAGGGTTGGTGTCACGGTTAGGGTTAGGGTAGGGTTAGTGTTAGGGTTAGTGTTAGGGTTAGGGTTAGGATTAGGGTTAGGGTTGGTGTTAGGGTTAGGGTTAGGGTTGGTGTTAGGTATAGGGTTAGGGTTAAAGTTAGGGTTAAGGTTAGGGTTAGGGTTGGTGTTAGGGATAGGGTTAGGGTTAGGGTTAGGTTTGGTGGTAGGGTTAGGGTTAGGGTTAGGGTTAGGGTTGGTGTTAGGTATAGGGTTAGGGTTAGTGTTAGGGTTAGGGTTAGGGTTGGTGTTAGGGTTAGGGTTAAGGTTAAGGTTAGTGTTAGGGTTAGTGTTAGGGTTAGGTTACCCCGAGCACTACCCCTAGCCCTCGGCCATCCCCTAATACTACCACTAGTCCTAGGCCTAACATGAGCCCTAACCCTAACACAGACCGTGGGCCTCTGCCAACCACTAGCCCTTCACCTAACCCTACCCCGAGCACTACCCCTCGCCCTAGGCCTACGCCTAGCACTACCTCTGGTCCTACCCCTACCCCTGGCCCTACAGCTCCCCCTACTAATAGGCTTATTCCCATCCCTACCCCTAGCCACAACTCCAACCTCTGGCCCAAAGCCTACTTCGAGGTTTACCCCGACACCCATCCCTTGCCATATGCCTACCCCAGTGCTACGCCTACCGCTCCCACTAGCCCTAGCTCAGGCCCTAGACCAACGCCCAGTGCTCCCTATAGTCCGAGGCCTACCACCTGCCCGACGCCGACCAGTACACCTTGCCCTACCGTTAGCCAGAGCAGTAACCCGTGTCCTACGAAATCACCCTGGACCCACCCTTACCACACCCTAATCCAGCCCTACACCCGTTTTAAGTCCTAGGACTACCCGGAGCCCTCCCGTGACACCTACCCCTAGCTCTCGGCCAACACCTACCACTACCACTAGTCCTAGGCCTAACATGAGCCCTAAGACTAACACTGCCCGTGGGCATCAGCCAACCACAAGCCCTTCACCTAACCCTACCCAGAGCACTACCCCTCGCCCTAGGCTAACGCCTAGCACTACCTCTGGTCCTACCGCTTCCCGTGACCCTACAGCTCCCCCTAATTATAGGCCCACCCCCATCCCTACCCCTAGCCACAGCTCCAACTACTGGCACTAGGCCTACTCCGAGGTTTACCCCGACACACACCCCTTGCCCTATGCCTACCCCAGCGCTATGCCTACCGCTCCCACTAGCCCAGGCTCCGGCCCTAGACCAACGCCCATGGCTCCCTCAAGTCCGAGGCCTAGACTTGTCCGTCGCTGACCTGTACACCTTGCCCTTGTTAGGGTTAGGGTTAGGGTTAGGGTTAGGGTTGGTGTTAGGTTTAGGGTTAGGGTTAGGGTTAGGGTTAGGGTTAGTTTTAGGGTTAGGGTTTAGGGTTAGGGTTAGGGTTAGGTTTGGTGTTAGGGTTAGGGTTTGGGTTAGGGTTAGGGTTGGTGTTAGGTTTAGCGTTAGGGTTAGGGTTAGGGTTAGGGTTGGTGTTAGGGTTAGGGTTAGTGTTAGTGTTAGGGTTAGGGTTAGGTTTACGGTTAGGTTACCCCGAGCACTACCCCTCGCCGTAGGCCTACGCCTAGCACTACCTCTGGTCCTACCCCTACCCCTGGCCCTACAGCTCCACCTACCCATAGGCCCACCCCCATCCCTATCCCTAGCCACAGCTCCCACTCCTGGTCCTAGGCCTACACCGTGGTTTACCCCGACACCCACCCCTTGCCCTTTTCCTACCCCAGCGCTATTCCTACCGCTCACACTAGCCCTACCTCAAGCCCTAGACCAACGCCCTGTGCTCACTCTAGACCGAAGCCTAGCACTTGCCCGTCGCCGACCAGTACACTTTGCCTACTGATAGCAAGAGCACTAACCCATGTCCTACGAAATCACCCTGGACGCACCATTAGCCACACCCTAATCATGCCCCACATCCGTTCGGAGTCCTAGGACTACCCGGAGCCCTCCCGGGACACCTACCCCTAGCCCTCGGCCATCCCCTACTACTACCACTAGTCCTAGGCCTAACATGAGCCCTAACTTTAACACTGCCCGTGGGCCTCTGCCAACCAATAGCCCTTCACCTAACCCTACCCCGAGCACTACCACTCGCCCTAGGCCTACGCCTAGCACTACCTAGGGTCCTACCCCTACCCCTGGCCCTACAGCTCCCCCTACCCATAGGCCCACCCCCATCCCTACCCCTAGCCACAACTCCAACTCCTGGCCCAAAGCCTACTCCGAGGTTTACCCCGACACCCACCCTTTGCCCTATGCCTACCCCAGTGCTACGCCTAACGCTCCCACTAGCCCTAACTCGGGCCCTAAACCAACGCCCAGCGCTCCCTCTTGTCCGAGGCCTTCCACTTGCCCACGCCGACCAGTACACCTTGCCCTACCTTTAGCCAGAGCACTAACCCGTGTCCTACGAAATCACCCTGGACCAACCCTTACCACACCCTAATCCAGCCCTACACCTGTTCCGAGTCCTAGGACTACCCGGAGCCATTTCGTGACACCTACCCCTAGCCCTCGGCCAACCCCTACCACTACCACTAGTCCTAGGCTTAACATGAGCCCTAACCCTAACACTGCCCGTGGGCCTCTGCCAAACACTAGACCTTCAACTAACCCTACCCCGAGCACTACCCCTCGCCCTAGGCCTACGCCTAGCACTACCTCTGGTCCTACCACTACCCCTGGCCCTACAGCTCCCCCGACCCATAGGCCCTCCGCGACCCCTACCCAAATCCACAGCTCCCACTCATGGCCCTAGGGCTACTCCAAGGTTTTACCTCGACACCCACCCCTTGCCCTATGCCTACCTCAGCGCTACACCTACCGCTCCCACTAGCCCTAGCTCGGGCCCTAGACCAACACCCATGGCTCCCTCTAGTCCGAGGCCTAGAACTTGCCCTTCGCTGACTAGTACACATTGCCCTTGTTAGGGTTAGGGTAAGGGTTAGGGTTAGGGTTTAGGGTTAGGGTTAGGGTTAGGATTGGTGTTAGGTTTAGGGTTAGGATTAGGGTTAGGGTTGGTGTTAGGGTTAGGGTTACGGTTAGGTTACCCCGAGCACTACCCCTCGCCCTAGGCCTACGCCTAGCACTACTTCTGTTCCTACCCCTACCCCTGGCCCTACAGCTCCCCCTACTAATAGGCCCACCCCCATCCCTACCCCTAGCCACAAATCCAACCTCTGGCCCAAAGCCTACTCCGAGGTTTACCTCGACACCACCCCTTGCAATATGCCTACCCCAGTGCTACGCCTACCGCTCCCACTAGCCATAGCTCGGGCCCTAGACCAACGCCCAGTGCTCCCTATAGTCCGAGGCCTACCACCTGCCCGACGCCGACCAGTACACCTTGCCCTACCGTTAGCCAGAGCAGTAACCCGTGTCCTACGAAATCACCCTGTACCCACACTTACCACACCCTAATCCAGCCCTACACCCGTTTTGAGTCCTAGGACTACCCGGAGCCCTCCCGTGACACCTACCCTTAGCCCTCGGCCAACCCCTACCACTACCACTAGTCCTAGGCCTAACATGAGCCCTAAGACTAACACTGCTCGTGGGCATCAGCCAACCACAAGCCCTTCACCTAACCCTACCCAGAGCACTACCGCTCGCCCTAGGCTAACGCCTAGCACTACCTCTGGTCCTACCGCTTCCCGTGGCCCTACAGCTCCCCCTACTTATAGGCCCACCCCCATCCCTACCCCTAGCCACAGCTCCAACTCCTGGCACTAGGCCTACTCCGAGGTTTACTCCGACACACACCCCTTGCCCTATGCCTACCCCAGCGCTATGCCTACCGCTCCCACTAGCCCAGGCTCTTGTCCTAGACCAACTCCCATGGCTCCCTCTAGTCCGAGGCCTAGACTTGCCCGTCGCTGACCAGTACACCTTGCCCTTGTTAGGGTTAGGGTTAGGGTTAGGGTTGGTGTTAGGTTTAGGGTTAGGGTTAGTGTTAGGGTTAGGGTTAGGGTTGGTGTTAGGGTTAGGGTTAGGGTTAGGGTTGGTGTTAGGTTTAGGGTTAGGGTTAGGGTTAGGGTTAGGGTTAGGGTTAGGGTTTAGGGTTAGGGTTAGGGTTAGGGTTGGTGTTAGGGTTAGGGTTTGGGTTAGAATTAGGGTTGGTGTTAGGTTTAGCGTTAGGGTTAGGGTTAGGGTTAGTGTTGGTGTTAGGGTTAGGGTTAGTGTTAGGGTTAGGGTTAGGTTTACGGTTAGGTTACCCCGAGCACTACCCCTCGCCGTAGGCCTACGCCTAGCACTACCTCTGGTCCTACCCGTACCCCTGGCCCTACAGCTCCCCCTACCCATAGGCCCACCACCATCCCTATCCCTAGCCACAGCTCCCACTCCTGGTCCTAGGCCTACTCTGTGGTTTACCCCGACTCCCACCCCTTGCCCTTTGCCTACCCCAGCGCTATTCCTACCGCTCCCACTAGCCCTACCTCAAGCCCTAGACCAACGCCCAGTGCTCACTCTAGACCGAAGCCTAGCACTTGCCCGTCGCCGACCAGTACACCTTGCCTACCGATAGCCAAAGCACTAACCCATGTCCTACACAATCACCCTGGACGCACCATTAGCCACACCCTAATCATGCCCCACATCCATTCGGAGTCCTAGGACTACACGGAGCCCTCCAGTGACACCTACACCTAGCGCTCGGCCATCCCCTACTACTACCACTAGTCCTAGGCCTAACATGAGCCCTAACCCTAACACTGCCCGTGGGCCTCTGCCAACCGCTCGCCCTTCACCTAACCCTACCCTGAGCACTACCCCTCGCCCTAGGCCTACGCCTAGCACTACCTCTGGTCCTACCCCTACCCCTGGCCCTACAGCTCCCCCTACCCCTGGGCCCACCCCCATCCCTACCCCTAGCCACAACTCCAACTCCTGGCCCAAAGCCTACTCCGAGGTTTACCCCGACACCCACCCTTTGCCCTATGCCTACCCCAGTGCTACGCCTAACGCTCCCACTAGCTCTAGCTCGGGCCCTAGACCAACGCCCAGTGCTCCCTCTTGTCCGAGGCCTACCACTTGCCCACGCCGACCAGTACACCTTGCCCTACCTTTAGCCAGAGCACTAACCCGTGTCCTACGAAATCACCCTGGACCAACCCTTACCACACCCTAATCCAGCCCTACATCTGTTCCGAGTCCTAGGACTACCCGGAACCCTCCCGTGACAGTTACCCCTAGCCCTCGGCCATCCCCTACCACTACCACTAGTCCTAGGCCTAACATGCGCCCTAAGACTAACACTGCCCGTGGGCCTCTGCCAAACACTAGCCCTTCAACTAACCCTACCCCGAGCACTACCCCTCGCCCTAGGCCTACGCCTAGCACTACCTCTGGTCCTACCACTACCCCTGGCCCTACAGCTCCCCCTACCCATAGGCCCACCCCCACCCCTACCCCTAGCCACAGCTCCCACTCCTCGCCCTAGGCCTACTCCGAGGTTTACCTCGACACCCACCCCTTGTCCTATGCCTACCCCAGCGCTACACCTACCGCTCTCACTAGCCCTAGCTCGGGCCCTAGACCAACGCCCATGGCTCCCTCTAGTCCGAGGCCTAGAACTTGCCCGTCGCTGACCAGTACACCTTGCCCTTCTTAGGGTTAGGGATAGGGTTAGGGTTAGGGTTCGATTAGGGTTTAGGGTTAGGGTTAGGGTTAGGGTTGGTGTTAGGGTTAGGGTTAGGGTTAGGGTTAGGGTTGATGTTAGGTTTAGGGTTAGGGTTAGGGTTAGGGTTAGGGTTAGGGTTGGTGTTAGGGTTAGGGATAGGTTTAGGGTTAGGGTTAGGATTAGGGTTAGGGTTGGTGTTAGGGTTAAGGTTAGGGTTAGGGTTAGGGTTGGTGTTTGGGTTAGGGTTCGGGTTAGGGTTAGGGTTGGTGTTAGGTATAGTGTTAGGGTTAGGGTTAGGGTTGGTGTCACGGTTAGGGTTAGGGTTAGGGTTAGTGTTAGGGTTAGTGTTAGGGTTAGGGTTAGGATTAGGGTTAGGGTTGGTGTTAGGGTTAGGGTTAGGGTTGGTGTTAGGTATAGTGTTAGGGTTAAAGTTAGGGTTAAGGTTAGGGTTAGGGTTGGTGTTAGGGATAGGGTTAGGGTTAGGGTTAGGTTTGGTGGTAGGGTTAGGGTTAGGGTTAGGGTTAGGGTTGGTGTTAGGTATAGGGTTAGGGTTAGTGTTAGGGTTAGGGTTAGGGTTGGTGTTAGGGTTAGGGTTAGGGTTAAGGTTAGTGTTAGGTTTAGTGTTAGGGTTAGGTTACCCCGAGCACTACCCCTAGCCCTCGGCCATCCCCTAATACTACCACTAGTCCTAGGCCTAACATGAGCCCTAACCCTAACACAGACCGTGGGCCTCTGCCAACCACTAGCCCTTCACCTAACCCTACCCCGAGCACTACCCCTTGCCCTAGGCCTACGCCTAGCACTACCTCTGGTCCTACCCCTACCCCTGGCCCTACAGCTCCCCCTACTAATAGGCCCATTGCCATCCCTACCCCTAGCCACAACTCCAACCTCTGGCCCAAAGCCTACTCCGAGGTTTACCCCGACACCCATCCCTTGCCATATGCCTACCCCAGTGCTACGCCTACCGCTCCCACTAGCCCTAGCTCGGGCCCTAGACCAACGCCCAGTGCTCCCTATAGTCCGAGGCCTACCACCTGCCCGACGCCGACCAGTACACCTTGCCCTACCGTTAGCCAGAGCAGTAACCCGTGTCCTACGAAATCACCCTGGACCCACCCTTACCACACCCTAATCCAGCCCTACACCCGTTTTAAGTCCTAGGACTACCCGGAGCCCTCCCGTGACACCTACCCCTAGCTCTCGGCCAACCCCTACCACTACCACTAGTCCTAAACCTAACATGAGAACTAAGACTAACACTGCCCGTGGGCATCAGCCAACCACAAGCCCCTTCACCTAACCCTACCCAGAGCACTACCCCTCGCCCTAGGCTAACGCCTAGCACTACCTCTGGTCCTACCGCTTCCCGTGGCCCTACAGCTCCCCCTAATTATAGGCCCACCCCCATCCCTACCCCTAGCCACAGCTCCAACTCCTGGCACTAGGCCTACTCCGAGGTTTACCCCGACACACACCCCTTGCCCTATGCCTACCCCAGCGCTATGCCTACCGATCCCACTAGCCCAGGCTCTGGCCCTAGACCAACGCCCATGGCTCCCTCAAGTCCGAGGCCTAGACTTGTCCGTCGCTGACCTGTACACCTTGCCCTTGTTAGGGTTAGAGTTAGGGTTAGGGTTAGAGTTGGTGTTAGGTTTAGGGTTAGGTTTAGGGTTAGGGTTAGGGTTAGGGTTGGTGTTAGGGTTAGGGTTAGGGTTAGGGTTGGTTTTAGGTTTAGGGTTAGGGTTAGGGTTAGGGTTAGGGTTAGTTTTAGGGTTAGGGTTTAGGGTTAGGGTTAGGGTTAGGTTTGGTGTTAGGGTTAGGGTTTGGGTTAGGGTTAGGGTTGGTGTTAGGTTTAGCGTTAGGGTTAGGGTTAGGGTTAAGGTTGGTGTTAGGGTTAGGGTTAGTGTTAGTGTTAGGGTTAGGGTTAGGTTTACGGTTAGGTTACCTCGAGCACTACCCCTCGCCGTAGGCCTACGCCTAGCACTACCTCTGGTCCTACCCCTACCCCTGGCCCTACAGCTCCACCTACCCATAGGCCCACCCCCATCCCTATCCCTAGCCACAGCTCCCACTCCTGGTCCTAGGCCTACACCGTGGTTTACCCAGACACCCACCCCTTGCCCTTTTCCTACCCCAGCGCTATTCCTACCGCTCACACTAGCCCTACCTCAAGCCCTAGACCAACGCCCTGTGCTCACTCTAGACCGAAGCCTAGCACTTGCCCGTCGCCGACCAGTACACCTTGCCTACCGATAGCCAGAGCACTAACCCATGTCCTACGAAATCACCCTGGATGCACCATTAGCCACACCCTAATCATGCCCCACATCCGTTCGGAGTCCTAGGACTACCCGGAGCCCTCCCGGGACACCTACCCCTAGCCCTCGGCCATCCCCTTCTACTACCACTAGTCCTAGGCCTAACATGAGCCCTAAATTTAACACTGCCCGTGGGCCTCTGCCAACCAATAGCCCTTCACCTAACCCTACCCCGAGCACTACCACTCGCCCTAGGCCTACGCCTAGCACTACCTAGGGTCCTACCCCTACCCCTGGCCCTACAGCTCCCCCTACCCATAGGCCCACCCCCATCCCTACCCCTAGCCACAACTCCAACTCCTGGCCCAAAGCCTACTCCGAGGTTTACCCCGACACCCACCCTTTGCCCTATGCCTACCCCAGTGCTACGCCTAACGCTCCCACTAGCCCTAACTCGGGCCCTAAACCAACGCCCAGTGCTCCCTCTTGTCCGAGGCCTTCCACTTGCCCACGCCGACCAGTACACCTTGCCCTACCTTTAGCCAGAGCACTAACCCGTGTCCTACGAAATCACCCTGGACCAACCCTTACCACACCCTAATCCAGCCCTACATCCGTAACGAGTCCTAGGACTACCCGGAGCCCTCCCGTGACACCTACCCCTAGCCCTCGGCCAACCCCTACCACTACCACTAGTCCTAGGCCTAACATGAGCCCTAAGACTAACACTGCCCGTGGGCCTCAGCCAACCACTAGCCCTTCACCATCCCTACCCAGAGGACTACCCCTCGCCCTAGGCCTACGCCTAGCACTACCTCTGGTCCTACCCTTACCCATGGCCCTACAGCTCCCAGTAACCATAGGCCCACTCAAATCCCTACCCCTACCCACAGCTCCAACTCCTGGCACTAGGCCAACTCCGAGGTTTACCCCGACACCCACCCCTTGCCCTATGCCTAACCAGCGCTACGCCTATCGCTCCCACTAGCCCTAGCTCGGGCCCTAGACCAAAGCCCAGTGCTCATCTTGTCCGAGGCCTAGCACTTGCCCGTCGCCGACCAGTACACCTTGCCCTACCGTTAGCCAGAGCAGTAACCCGTGTCCTACGAAATCACCCTGGACCCACCCTTACCAACCCTCATCCAGCCCTACACCTGTTCCGAGTCCTAGAACTACCCGGAGCCATTTCGTGACACCTACCCCTAGCCCTCGGCCAACCCCTACCACTACCACTAGTCCTAGGCTTAATATGAGCCCTAACCCTAACACTGCCCGTGGGCCTCTGCCAAACACTAGCCCTTCAACTAACCCTACCCCGACCACTACCCCTCGCCCTAGGCCTTCGCCTAGCACTACCTCTGGTCCTACCACTACCCCTGGCCCTACAGCTCCCCCTACCCATAAGCCCACCCCCACCCCTACCCCTAGCCACAGCTCCCACTCCTGGCTTTAGGCCTACTCCGAGGTTTACCTCGACACCCACCCCTTGCCCTATGCCTACCCCAGCGCTACGCCTACCGCTCTCACTAGCCCTAGCTCGGGCCCTAGACCAACGCCCATGGCTCCCTCTAGTCCGAGGCCTAGAACTTGCCCGTCGCTGACCAGTACACCTTGCCCTTCTTAGGGTTAGGGTTAGGGTTAGGGTTCGATTAGGGTTTAGGGTTAGGGTTAGGGTTAGGGTTGGTGTTAGGGTTAGGGTTAGGGTTAGGGTTGGTGTTAGGTTTAGGGTTAGGGTTAGGGTTAGGGTTGGTGTTAGGGTTAGGGATAGGGTTAGGGTTAGGGTTAGGATTAGGGTTAGGGTTGGTGTTAGGGTTAAGGTTAGGGTTAGGGTTAGGGTTGGTGTTAGGGATAGGGTTAGGGTTAGGGTAAGGGTTGGTGTTAGGTATAGTGTTAGGGTTAGGGTTAGGGTTAGGGTTAGGGTTAGGGTTGGTGTCAGGGTTAGGGTTAGGGTTAGGGTTAGTGTTAGGGTTAGTGTTAGGGTTAGGGTTAGGATTAGGGTTAGGGTTGGTGTTAGGGTTAGGGTTAGGGTTAGGGTTGGTGTTAGGTATAAGGTTACGGTTAAAGTTAGGGTTAGGGTTAGGGTTAGTGTTGGTGTTAGGGATAGGGTTAGGGTTAGGGTTAGGTTTGGTGGTAGGGTTAGGGTTAGGGTTAGGGTTAGGGTTGGTGTTAGGTATAGGGTTAGGTTTAGTGTTAGGGTTAGGGTTAGGGTTGGTGTTAGGGTTAGGGTTAGGGTTACGGTTAGTGTTAGGGTTAGTGTTAGGGTTAGGTTACCCCGAGCACTACCCCTAGCCCTCGGCCATCCCCTACTACTACCACAAGTCCTAGGCCTAACATGAGCCCTAACCCTAACACTGACCGTGGGCCTCTGCCAACCACTAGCCCTTCACCTAACCCTACCCCGAGCACTACCCCTCGCCCTAGGCCTAAGCCTAGCACTACCTCTTTTTCTACCCCTACCCCTGGCCCTAAAGCTCCCCTTACCCATAGGCCCACCCCCATCCCTACCCCTAGCCACAACTCCAACTCCTGGCCCAAGCCTACACCGAGGTTTACCCCGACACCCACCCTTTGCCCTATGCCTACCCCAGTGCTACGCCTAACGCTCCCACTAGCCCTAGCTCGGGCCCTAGACCAACGCCCAGTGCTCCCTCTAGTCCGAGGCCTACCACTTGCCCGACGCCGACCAGTACACCTTGCCCTACCTTTAGCCAGAGCAGTAACTTGTGTCCTACGAAATCACCCTGGACCAACCCTTACCACACCCTAATCCAGCCCTACATCCGTTCCGAGTCCTAGGACTACCCGGAGCCCTCCCGTGACACCTACCCCTAGCCCTCGGCCAACACCTACTACTACCACTAGTCCCAGGCTTAACATGAGCCCTAACCCTAACACTGCCCGTGGGCCTCTGCCAAACACTAGCCCTTCAACTAACCCTACCCCGAGCACTACCCCTCGCCCTAGGCCTTCGCCTAGCACTACCTCTGGTCCTACCACTACCCCTGGCCCTACAGCTCCCCCTACCCATAGGCCCACCCCCACCCCTACCCCTAGCCACAGCTCCCACTCCTGGCCCTAGGCCTACTCCGAGGTTTACCTCGACACCCACCCCTTGCCCTATGCCTACCCCAGCGCTACGCCTACCGCTCTCACTAGCCCTAGCTCGGGCCCTAGACCAACGCCCATGGCTCCCTCTAGTCCGAGGCCAAGAACTTGCCCGTCGCTGACCAGTACACCTTGCCCTTCTTAGGGTTAGGGTTAGGGTTAGGGTTAGGGTTCGATTAGGGTTTAGGGTTAGGGTTAGGGTTAGGGTTGGTGTTAGGGTTAGGGTTAGGGTTGATGTTAGGTTTAGGGTTAGGGTTAGGGTTAGGGTTAGGGTTAGGGTTGGTGTTAGGGTTAGGGATAGGTTTAGGGTTAGGGTTAGGATTAGGGTTAGGGTTGGTGTTAGGGTTAAGGTTAGGGTTAGGGTTAGGGTTGGTGTTTGGGTTAGGGTTAGGGTTAGGGTTAGGGTTGGTGTTAGGTATAGTGTTAGGGTTAGGGTTAGGGTTAGGGTTAGGGTTGGTGTCACGGTTAGGGTTAGGGTAGGGTTAGTGTTAGGGTTAGTGTTAGGGTTAGGGTTAGGATTAGGGTTAGGGTTGGTGTTAGGGTTAGGGTTAGGGTTGGTGTTAGGTATAGGGTTAGGGTTAAAGTTAGGGTTAAGGTTAGGTTTAGGGTTGGTGTTAGGGATAGGGTTAGGGTTAGGGTTAGGTTTGGTGGTAGGGTTAGGGTTAGGGTTAGGGTTAGGGTTGGTGTTAGGTATAGGGTTAGGTTTAGTGTTAGGGTTAGGGTTAGGGTTGGTGTTAGGGTTAGGGTTAAGGTTAAGGTTAGTGTTAGGGTTAGTGTTAGGGTTAGGTTACCCGAGCACTACCCCTAGCCCTCGGCCATCCCCTAATACTACCACTAGTCCTAGGCCTAACATGAGCCCTAACCCTAACACTGACCGTGGGCCTCTGCCAACCACTAGCCCTTCACCTAACCCTACCCCGAACACTACCCCTCGCCCTAGGCCTACGCCTAGCACTACCTCTGGTCCTACCCCTACCCCTGGCCCTACAGCTCCCCCTACTAATAGGCCCATTCCCATCCCTACCCCTAGCCACAACTCCAACCTCTGGCCCAAAGCCTACTCCGAGGTTTACCCCGACACCCATCCCTTGCCATATGCCTACCCCAGCGCTACGCCTATCGCTCCCACTAGACCTAGCTCGGGCCCTAGACCAAAGCCCAGTGTTCATGTAGTCCGAAGCCTAGTACTTGCCCGTCGCCGACCAGTACACCTTGCCCTACCGTTAGCCAGAGCAGTAACCCGTGTCCTACGAAATCACCCTGGACCCACCCTTACCACACCCTAATCCAGCCCTACACCTGTTCTGAGTCCTAGGACTACCCGGAGCCCTCCCGTGACACCTACCCCTAGCCCTCGGCCCACCCCTACTACTACCACTAGTCCTAGGCTTAACATGAGCCCTAACCCTAACACTGCCCGTGGGTTTCTGCCAAACACTAGCCCTTCAACTAACCCTACCCCGAGCACTACCCCTCGCCCTAGGCCTACGCCTAGCACTACCTCTGGTCCTACCACTACCCCTAGCCCTACAGCTCACACTACCCATAGGCCCACCCCCATCCCTACCCCTAGCCACAGCTCCCACTCCTGGCCCTAGGCCTACTTTGAGGTTTACCTCGACACCCACCCCTTGCCCTATGCCTACCCCAGCGCTACGCCTACCGCTCCCACTAGCCCTAGCTCGGGCCCTAGACCAACGCCCATGGCTCCCTCTAGTCCGAGGCCTAGAACTTGCCCGTCGCTGACTAGTACACATTGCCCTTGTTAGGGTTAGGGTAAGGGTTAGGGTTAGGGTTTAGGGTTATGGTTAGGGTTAGGGTTGGTGTTAGGTTTAGGGTTAGGATTAGGGTTAGGGTTGGTGTTAGGGTTATGGTTGGTGTTAGGGTTAGGGTTAGGATTAGGGTTAGGGTTGATGTTAGGGTTAGTGTTAGGGTTAGGGTTAGGGTTAGGGTTAGGTCACCCCGAGCACTACCCCTCGCCCTAGGCGTACGCCTGGCATTACCTCTGGTCCTACCCCTACCACTGGCCCTACAGCTCCCCCTACCCATAGGCCCACCCCCATCCCTACCCCTAGACACAGCTCCCACTCCTGGTCCTAGGCCTACTTTGAGGTTTACCCCGACACCCACCCCTTGCCCTTTGCCTACCATAGCGCTACGTCTACCGATCCCACTAGCCCTACTTCGGGTCTAGACCAACGCCCAGTGCTCACTCTAGTCCGAAGCCTAGCACTTGCCCGTCACCGACCAATACACCCTTCCCTACCGAAAGCCAGATCACTAACCCTTGTCCTACGAAATCACCCTGGACCCACCATTAGCCACACCCTAATCATGCCCCACATCCGTTCGGAGTCATAGGACTACCCGGAGCTCTCCCGTGACACCTACCCCTAGCCCTCGGCTATCCCCTACCTCTACCACTAGTCCTAGGCCTAACATGAGCCCTAACCCTAACACTGTCCGTGGGCCTCTGCCAACCACTAGCCCTTCACCTAACCCTACCCCGAGCACTACCCCTCGCCCTAGGCTTACGCCTAGCACTACCTCTGGTCCTACACCTACCCCTGGCCCTACAGCTCCCCCTACTAATAGGCCCACCCCCATCCCTACCCCTAGCCACAACTCCAACCTCCTGGCCAAAGCCTACTCCGAGGTTTACCCCGACACCCACCCCTTGCCCTATGCGTATCCCAGCGCTACGCCTATCGCTCCCACTAGCCCTAGCTCGGGCCCTAGACTAAAGTCCAGTGCTTATCTAGTCCGAGGCCTAGCACTTGCCCGTCGCCGACCAGTACACCTTGCCCTACCGTTAGCCAGAGCAGTAACCCGTGTCCTACGAAATCACCCTGGACCCACCCTTACCACACCCTAATCCAGCCCTAAACCTGTTCTGAGTCCTAGGACTACCCGGAGCCCTCCCGTGACACCTACCCCTAGCCCTCGGCCAACCACTACCACTACCACTAGTCCTAGGCTTAACATGAGCCCTAACCCTAACACTGCCCGTGGGCCTCTGCCAACCACTAGCCCTTCAACTAACCCTACCCCGAGCACTACCCCTCGCCCTAGGCCTACGCCTAGCACTACCTCTTGTCCTACCCCTACCCCTGGCCCTACAGCTCCCCCTAACCCTGGGCCCACCCCCATCCCTAGCCCTAGCCAAAACTCCAACTCCTGGCCCAAAGCCTACTCCGAAGTTTACCTCGACACCCACCCCTTGCCCTATGCCTATCCCAGCGCTACGCCTACCGCTCCCACTAGCCCTAGCTCGGGCCCTAGACCAACGCCCAGTGCTCTCTCTAGTCAGAGGCCTACCACTTGCCCGAGGCCGACCAGTACACCTTGCCCTACCGTTAGCCAGAGCAGTAACCCGTGTCCTACGAAATCACCCTGGACCCACCCTTACCACACCCTAATACAGCCCTACACCTGTTCCGAGACCTAGGACTACCCGGAGCCATTTCGTGACACCTACCCCTAGCCCTCGGCCAACCCCTACCACTACCACTAGTCCTAGGCTTAACATGAGCCCTAACCCTAACACTGCCCGTGGGCCTCTGCCAAACACTAGCCCTTCAACTAACCCTACCCCGAGCACTACCTCTCGCCCTAGGCCTTCGCCTAGCACTACCTCTGGTCCTACCACTACCCCTGGCCCTACAGCTCCCCCTACCCATAGGCCCACCCCCACCCCTACCCCTAGCCACAGCTCCCACTCCTGGCCCTAGGCCTACTCCGAGGTTTACCTCGACACACACCCCTTGCCCTATGCCTACCCCAGCGCTACGCCTACCGCTCTCACTAGCCCTAGCTCGGGCCCTAGACCAACGCCCATGGCTCCCTCTAGTCCGAGGCCTAGAACTTGCCCGTCGCTGACCAGTACACCTTGCTTTTGTTAGGGTTAGGGTTAGGGTTAGGGTTGGATTAGGGTTTAGGGTTAGGGTTAGGGTTGGTGTTAGGGTTAGGGTTAGGGTTAGGGTTAGGGTTGGTGTTAGGTTTAGGGTTAGGGTTAGGGTTAGGGTTGGTGATAGGGTTAGGGTTAGGGTTAGGGTTAGGATTAGGGTTAGGGTTGGTGTTAGGGTTAGGGTTAGGGTTAGGGTTAGGGTTGGTGTTAGGTATAGGGTTAGGGTTAAAGTTAGGGTTAGGGTTAGGGTTAGGGTTGGTGTTAGGGTTAGGGTTAGGGTTAGGGTTAGGTTTGGTGTTAGGGTTAGTGTTAGGATTAGGATTAGGGTTAGGGTTGGTGTTAGGGTTAGGGTTAGGGTTAGGGTTAGGGTTGGTGTTAGGGTAAGGGTTAGGGTTAGGGTTAGGTTTAGGGTTAAAGTTAGGGTTAGGGTTGGTGTTAGGGTTAGGGTTAGGGTTAGGGTTAGGGTTGATGTTAGGTATAGGGTTAGGGTTAGGGTTAGGGTTAGGGTTAGGGTTGGTGTTAGGGTTAGGGTTAGGGTTAGTGTTAGGGTTAGGGTTAGGGTTAGTTTACCCCGAGCACTACCCCTCGCCCTAGGCCTACGCCTAGCACTACCTCTGGTCCTACCCCTACCCCTGGCCCTACAGCTCCTTGTACCCCTGGGCCCACCCACAACCCTACCCCTGGCCAAAACTCCAACTTCTGGCCCAAAGCCTACTCCGAAGTTTACCCCGACACCCACCCCTTGCCTTATGCCTATCCCAGCGCTACGTCTACCGCTCCCACTAGCCCTAGCTCGAGCCCTAGACCAACGCCCAGTGCTCTCTCTAGTCAGAGGCCTACCACTTGCCCGAGGACGACCAGTAAACCTTGCCCTACCGTTAGCCAGAGCAGTAACCCGTGTCCTACGAAATCACCCTGGACCCACCCTTACCACACACTAATACAGACCTACACCTGTTCCGAGTTTTAGAACTACCCGGAGCCATTTCGAGACACCTACCCCTAGCCCTCGACCAACCCCTACCACTACCACTAGTCCTAGGCTTAACATGAGCTCTAACCCTAACACTGCCCGTGGGCCTCTGCCAAACACTAGCCCTTCAACTAACCCTACCCCGAGCACTACCCCTAGCCCTAGGCCTACGCCTAGCACTACCTCTGGTCCTACCACTACCCGTGGCCCTACAGCTCCCCCTACCCATAGGCCCACCGCCACCCCTACCCCTATCCACAGCTCCCACTCCTGGCCCTAGGGCTACTCCGAGGTTTACCTCGACACCCACCCCTTGCCCTATGCCTACCCCAGCGCTACACCTACCGCTCCCACTAGCCCTAGCTCAGGCCCTAGACCAACACCCATGGCTCCCTCTAGTCCGAGGCCTAGAACTTGCCCGTCGCTGACTAGTACACATTGCCCTTGTTAGGGTTAGGGTAAGGGTTAGGGTTAGGGTTTAGGGTTAGGGTTAGGGTTAGGGTTGGTGTTAGGTTTAGGGTTAGGATTAGGGTTAGGGTTGGTGTTAGGGTTAGGGTTGGTGTTAGGGTTAGGGTTATGATTAGGGTTAGGGTTGGTGTTAGGGTTAGGGTTAGGTTTAGGGTTAGGTCACCCCAAGCACTACCCCTCGCACTAGGCGTACGCCTAGCACTACCTCTGGTCTACCCCTACCCCTGGCCCTACAGCTCCCCCTACTAATAGGCCCACCGCCATCCCTACCCCTAGCCACAACTCCAAACTCTAGCCCAAAGCCTACTCCGAGGTTTACCCCGACACCCACCCCTTGCCATATGCCTACCCCAGTGCTACGCCTGCCGCTCCCACTAGCCCTATCTCGGGCACTAGACCAACGCCCAGTGCTCCCTATAGTCCGAGGCCTACCACCTGCCCGACGCCGACCAGTACACCTTGCCCTACCGTTAGCCAGAGCAGTAACCCGTGTCCTACGAAATCACCCTGGACCCACCCTTACCACACCCAAATACAGCCCTACACCCGTTTTGAGTCCTAGGACTACCTGGAGCCCTCCCGTGACAGTTACCCCTAGCCCTCGGCCAACCCCTACCACTACCACTAGTCCTAGGCCTAACATGAGCCCTAAGACTAACACTGCCCGTGGGCATCAGCCAACCACAAGCCCTTCACCTAACCCTACCCAGAGCACTACCCCTCGCCCTAGCTAACGCCTAGAACTACCTCTGGTCCTACCGCTTCCCCTGGCCTTACAG
Organism: Rhinolophus hipposideros; assembly: GCF_964194185.1. Lineage (NCBI taxonomy): Eukaryota > Metazoa > Chordata > Mammalia > Chiroptera > Rhinolophidae > Rhinolophus > Rhinolophus hipposideros. The sequence goes on along the minus strand of NW_027668856.1, from coordinate 362,574 downwards.
CTCCCCCTACTTATAGGCCCACCCCCATCCCTACCCCTAGCCACAGCTCCAACTCCTGGCACTAGGCCTACTCCGAGGTTTACCCCGACACACACCCCTTGCCCTATGCCTACCCCAGCGCTATGCCTACCGTTCCCACTAGCCCAGGCTCGGGCCCTAGACCAACGCCCATGACTCCCTCTAGTCCGAGGCCTAGACTTCCCCGTCGCTGACCAGTACACCTTGCCCTTGTTAGGGTTAGGGGTAGGGTTCGGGTTAGGGTTGGTGTTAGGTTTAGGGTTAGAGTTAGGGTTAGGGTTAGGGTTAGGAATGGTGTTAGGGTTAGGGTTAGGGTTAGGATTGGTGTTAGGTTTAGGGTTAGGGTTAAGGTTAGTGTTAGGGTTAGGGTTAGGGTTAGGGTTTAGGGTTCGGGTTAGGGTTAGGGTTGGTGTTAGGGTTAGGGATTGGGTTAGGGTTAGGGTTGGTGTTAGGTTTAGCGTTAGGGTTAGGGTTATGGTTAGGGTTGGTGTTAGGGTTAGGGTTAGTGTTAGGGTTAGGGTTAGGTTTACGGTTAGGTTACCGCGAGCACTACCCCTCGCCGTAGGCCTACGCCTAGCACTACCTCTGGTCCTACCCCTACCCCTGGCCCTACAGCTCCCCTTACCCATAGGCCCACCCCCATCCCTACCCCTAGCCACAACTCCAACCTCTGGCCCAAAGCCTACTCCGAGATTTACCCCGACACCCACCCCTTGCCCTATGCCTACCCCAGCGCTACGCCTATCGCTCCCACTAGCCCTACTTCGGGCCCTAGACCAAAGTCCAGTGCTCATCTAGTCCGAGGCCTAGCACTTACCGTCGCCGACCAGTACACCTTGCTCTACCGTTAGCCAGAGCAGTAACCCGTGTCCTACGAAATCACCCTGGACCCACCCTTACCACACCCTAATACAGCCCTACACCTGTTCCGAGTCCTAGGACTACCCGGAGCCATTTCGTGACACCTACCCCTAGCCCTCGGCCAACCCCTACCACTACCACTAGTCCTAGGCTTAACATAAGCCCTAACCCTAACACTGCCCATGGGCCTCTGCCAAACACTAGCCCTTGAACTAACCCTACCCCGAGCACTACCCCTCGCCCTAGGCCTTCGCCTAGCACTACCTCTGGTCCTACCACTACCCCTGGCCCTACAGCTCCCCCTACCCATAGGCCCACCCCCACACCTACCCCTAGCCACAGCTCCCACTTCTGGCCCTAGGCCTACTCCGAGGTTTACCTCGACACACACTTCTTGCCCTATGCCTACCCCAGCGCTACGCCTACCGCTCTCACTAGCCCTAGCTCGGGCCCTAGACCAACGCCCATGGCTCCCTCTAGTCCGAGGCCTAGAACTTGCCCGTCGCTGACCAGTACACCTTGCCCTTGTTAGGGTTAGGGTTAGGGTTAGGGTTAGGCTTGGATTAGGGTTTATGGTTAGGGTTAGGTTTAGGGTTGGTGTTAGGGTTAGGGTTAGGGTTAGGGTTAGGGTTAGGGTTGGTGTTAGGTTTAGGGTTAGGGTTAGGGTTAGGGTTGGTGTTAGGGTTAGGGTTAGGGTTAGGGTTAGGGTTGGTGTTAGGTATAGGGTTAGGGTTAGGGTTAGGGTTAGGGTTGGTGTTAGGGTTAGGGTTAGGGTTGTGTTAGGGTTAGGGTAAGGGTTAGGGTTAGGGTTAGGTTTAGGGTTAGGGTTAGGGTTAGGGTTGGTGTTAGGGTTAGGGTTTGGGTTAGGGTTAGGGTTGGTGTTAGGTATAGGGTTAGGGTTAGGGTTAGGGTTAGGGTTGGTGTTAGGGTTAGGGTTAGGGTTAGGGTTAGTGTTAGGGTTAGGGTTAGGGTTAGGTTACCCCGAGCACTACCCCTCGCCCTAGGCCTACGCCTAGCACTACCTCTGGTCCTACCCCTACCCCTGGCCGTACAGCTCCCCGTACCCCTGGGCCCACCCCCATCCCTACCCCTAGCCAAAACTCCAAATCCTTGCCCAAAGCCTACTTCGAAGTTTACCCCGACACCCACCCCTTGCCCTATGCCTACCCCAGCGCTACGCCTACCGCTCCCACTAGCCCTAGCTTGAGCCCTAGACCAACGCCCAGTGCTCTCTCTAGTCAGAGGCCTACCACTTGCCCGAGCCCGACCAGTATACCTTGCCCTACCGTTAGCCAGAGCAGTAACCCGTGTCCTACGAAATCACCCTGGACCCACCCTTACCACACCCTAATACAGCCCTACACCTGTTCCGAGTCCTAAAACTACCTGGAGCCATTTCGTGACACCTACCCCTAGCCCTTGGCCAACCCCTACCACTACCACTAGTCGTAGGCTTAACATGAGCCCTAACGCTAACACTGCCCGTGGGCCTCTGCCAAACACTAGCCCTTCAACTAACCCTACCCCGAGCACTACCCCTCGCCCTAGGCCTACGCCTAGCACTACCTCTGGTCCTACCACTACACCTGGCCCTACAGCTCCCCCTACCCATAGGCCCACCGCCACCCCTACCCCTATCCACAGCTCCCACTCCTGGCCCTAGGGCTACTCCGAGGTTTACCTCGACACCCACCCCTTGCCCTATGCCTACCCCAGCGCTACGCCTACCGCTCTCACTAGCCCTATTTCGGGCCCTAGACCAACGCCCATGGCTCCCTCTAGTCCGAGGCCTAGAACTTGCCCGTCGCTGACCAGTACAACTAGCCCTTGTTAGTGTTATGGTTAGGGTTAGGGTTAGGGTTGGATTAGGGTTTAGGGTTAGGGTTAGGGTTAGGGTTGGTGTTAGGGTTAGGGTTAGGGTTAGGGTTGGTGTTAGGTTTAGGGTTAGGGTTAGGGTTAGGGTTAGGGTTAGGGTTGGTGTTAGGGTTAGGGTTAGGGTTAGGGTTAGGATTAGGGTTAGGGTTGGTGTTAGGGTTAGGGTTAGGGTTAGGGTTAGGGTTAGGGTTAGGGTTAGGGTTGGTGTTAGGGTTAGGGTTAGGGTTAAAGTTAGGGTTAGGGTTAGGGTTAGGGTTAGGGTTAGGGTTAGGTTTGGTGTTAGGGTTAGGGTTAGGATTAGGATTAGGGTTAGGGTAGGTGTTAGGGTTAGGGTTAGGGTTAGGGTTAGGGTTGGTGTTAGGGTAAGGGTTAGGGTTAGGGTTAGGTTTAGGGTTAGGGTTAGGGTTAGGGTTGGTGTTAGGGTTAGGGTTAGGGTTAGGGTTAGGGTTGATGTTAGGTATAGGGTTAGGGTTAGGGTTAGGGTTAGGGTTAGGGTTGGTGTTAGGGTTAGGGTTAGGGTTAGAGTTAGTGTTAGGGTTAGGGATAGGGTTAGGTTACCCCGAGCACTACCCCTCGCCCAAGGCCTACGCCTAGAACTACCTCTGGTCCTACCCCTACCCCTGGCCCTACAGCTCCCCGTACCCCTGGGCCCACCCACATCCCTACCCCTAGCCAAAACTCCAACTCCTGGCCCAAAGCCTACTCCGAAGTTTACCCCGACACCCACCCCTTGCCTTATGCCTATCCCAGCGCTACGCCTACCGCTCCCACTAGCCCTAGCTTGAGCCCTAGACCAACGCCCAGTGCTCTCTCTAGTCAGAGGCCTACCACTTGCCCGAGGCCGACCAGTACACCTTGCCCTACCGTTAGCCAGAGCAGTAACCCGTGTCCTACGAAATCACCCTGGACCCACCCTTACCACACCCTAATACAGCCCTACACCTGTTCCGAAACCTAGGACTACCCGGAGCCATTTCGTGACACCTAACCCTAGCCCTCGGCCAACCCCTACCATTACCACTAGTCCTAGGCTTAACATGAGCCCTAACCCTAACACTGCCCGTGGGCCTCTGCCAAACACTAGCCCTTCAACTAACCCTACCCCGAGCACTACCTCTCGCCCTAGGCCTTCGCCTAGCACTACCTCTGGTCCTACCACTACCCCTGGCCCTACAGCTCCCCCTACCCATAGGCCCACCGCCACCCCTACCCCTATCCACAGCTCTCACTCCTGGCCCTAGGGCTACTCCGAGGTTTACCTCGACACCCACCCCTTGCCCTATGCCTACCCCAGCGCTACACCTACCGCTCCCACTAGCCCTAGCTCGGGCCCTAGACCAACACCCATGGCTCCCTCTAGTCCGAGGCCTAGAACTTGCCCGTCGCTGACTAGTACACATCGCCCTTGTTAGGGTTAGGGTAAGGGTTAGGGTTAGGGTTTAGGGTTAGGGTTAGGGTTAGGGTTGGTGTTAGGTTTAGGGTTAGGATTAGGGTTAGGGTTGGTGTTAGGGTTAGGGTTGGTGTTAGGGTTAGGGTTATGATTAGGGTTAGGGTTTGTGTTAGAGTTAGGGTTAGGTTTAGGGTTAGGTCACCCCGAGCACTACCCCTCGCACTAGGCGTACGCCTAGCACTACCTCTGGACTACCCCTACCCCTGGCCCTACAGCTCCCCCTACTAATAGGCTCACCGCCATCCCCTACCCCTAGCCACAACTCCAAACTCTAGCCCAAAGCCTACTCCGAGGTTTACCCTGACACCCACCCCTTGCCATATGCCTACCCCAGTGCTACGCCTACCCCTCCCACTAGCCCTAGCTCAGGCCCTAGACCAACGCCCAGTGCTCCCTATAGTCCGAGGCCTACCACCTGCCCGACGCCGACCAGTACACCTTGCCCTACCGTTAGCCAGAGCAGTAACCCGTGTCCTACGAAATAACCCTGGACCCACCCTTACCACACCCAAATCCAGCCCTACACCCGTTTTGAGTCCTAGGACTACCCAAAGCCCTCCCGTGACACCTAACCCTAGCCCTCGGCCATCCCCTACCACTACCACTAGTCCTAGGCCTAACATGAGCCCTAAGACTAACACTGCCCGTGGGCATCAGCCAACCACAAGCCCTTCACCTAACCCTACCCAGAGAACTACCACTCGCCCTAGGCTAACGCCTAGAACTACCTCTGGTCCTACCGCTTCCCCTAATCCTACAGCTCCCCCTACTTATAGGCCCACCCCCATTCCTACCCCTAGCCACAGCTCCAACTCCTGGCACTAGGCCTACTCCTAGGTTTACCCCGACACACACCCCTTGCCCTATGCCTACCCCAGCGCTATGCCTACCGTTCCCACTAGCCCAGGCTCGGGCCCTAGACCAACGCCCATGGCTCCCTCTAGTCCGAGGCCTAGACTTCCCCGTCGATGACCAGTACACCTTGCCCTTGTTAGGGTTAGGGGTAGGGTTAGGCTTAGGGTTGGTGTTAGGTTTAGGGTTAGAGTTAGGGTTAGGGTTAGGGTTAGGGTTGGTGTTAGGTTTAGGGTTAGGGTTAGGGTTAGTGTTAGGGTTAGGGTTAGGGTTAGGGTTTAGGGTTAGGGTTAGGGTTAGGGTTGGTGTTAGGGTTAGGGTTTGGGTTAGGGTTAGGGTTGGTGTTAGGTTTAGCGTTAGGGTTAGGGTTATGGTTAGGGTTGGTGTTAGGTTTAGGGTTAGTGTTAGGGTTAGGGTTAGGTTTACGGTTAGGTTACCGCGAGCACTACCCCTCGCCGTAGGCCTACGCCTAGCACTACCTCTGGTCCTACCCCTACCCCTGGCCCTACAGCTCACCCTACCCATAGGCCCACCCCCATTTCTACCCCTAGCCACAACTCCAACCTCTGGCCCAAAGCCTACTCCGAGGTTTACCCCGACACCCACCCCTTGCCCTATGCCTACCCCAGCGCTACGCCTATCGCTCCCACTAGCCCTACTTCGGGCCCTAGACCAAAGTCCAGTGCTCATCTAGTCAGAGGCCTACCACTTGCCCGAGGCCGACCAGTACACCTTGCCCTACCGTTAGCCAGAGCAGTAACCCGTGTCCTACGAAATCACCCTGGACCCACCATTACCACACCCTAATACAGCCCTACACCTGTTCCGAGTCCTAGGACTACCTGGAGCCATTTCGTGACACCTACCCCTAGCCCTCGGCCAACCCCTACCACTACCACTAGTCGTAGGCTTAACATGAGCCCTAAACCTAACACTGCCCGTGGGTCTCTGCCAAACACTAGCCCTTCAACTAACCCTACCCCGAGCACTACCCCTCGCCCTAGGCCTACGCCTAGCACTACCTCTGGTCCTACCACTACCCCTGGCCCTACAGCTCCCCCTACCCATAGGCCCACCGCCACCCCTACCCCTATCCACAGCTCCCACTCCTGGCCCTAGGGCTACTTTGAGGTTTACCTCGACACCCACCCCTTGCCATATGCCTACCCCAGCGCTACGCCTACCGCTCTCACTAGCCCTAGCTCGGGCCCTAGACCAACGCCCATGGCTCCCTCTAGTCCGAGGCCTAGAACTTGCCCGTCGCTGACCAGTACACCTAGCCCTTGTTAGGGTTATGGTTAGGGTTAGGGTTAGGGTTGGATTAGGGTTTAGGGTTAGGGTTAGGTTTAGGGTTGGTGTTAGGGTTAAGGTTAGGGTTAGGGTTGGTGTTAGGGTTAGTGTTAGGGTTAGGGTTAGGGTTAGGGTTAGGATTAGGGTTAGGGTTGGTGTTAGGGTTAGGGTTAGGGTTAGGGTTAGGGTTAGGGTTAGGGTTAGGTTTGGTGTTAGGGTTAAGGTTAGGGTTAGGATTAGGGTTAGGGTTGGTATTAGGGTTGGGGTTAGGGTTAGGGTTAGGGTTGGTGTTAGGGTTAGGGTTAGGGTTAGGGTTAGGGTTGGTGTTAGGGTTAGGGTTAGGGTTAGGGTTAGGGTTGGTGTTAGGTATAGGGTTAGGGTTAGGGTTAGGGTTAGGGTTGGTAGTAGGGTTAGGGTTAGGGTTAGGTTACCCCGAGCACTACCCCTCGCCCTAGGCCTACGCCTAGCACTACCTCTGGTCCTACCCCTACCCCTGTCCCTACAGCTCCCCCTACCCATAGGCCCACCCCCAACCCTACCGCTAGCCACAGCTCTCACTCCTGGTCCTAGGCCTACTCCGAGGTTTACCCCGACACCCACCCCTTGCCCTTTGCCTTCCTCAGCGCTACGCCTACCGCTCCCACTAGCCCTACCTCGGGCCTTAGACCAACGCCCAGTGCTCACTCTAGTCCGAAGCCTAGCACTTGCCCGTCGCCAACCGGTACACCTTGCCCTACCGATAGCCAGAGCACTAACCCGTGTCCTACGAAATCACCCTGGACCCACCATTAGCCACACCCTAATCCAGCCCTACATCCGTTCGGAGTCCTAGGACTACCCGGAGCCCTCCCGTGACAGTTACCCCTAGCCCTCGGCCATACCCTACCACTACCACTAGTCCTAGGCCTAACATGAGCCCTAACTCTAACACTGCCCGTGGGCCTCTGCAAACCACTAGCCCTTCACCTAACCCTACCCCGAGCACTACCCCTCGCCCTAGGCTTACGCCTAGCACTACCACTGGTCCTACTCCCACCCCTGGCCCTAAAGCTCCCCCTACTTATAGGCCCACCCCCATCCCTACCCCTAACCACAGCTCCCACTCCTGGCCCTAGGCCTACTCCGAGGTTTACCTCGACACCCACCCCTTGCCTTATGCCTACCCCGGCGCTACGCCTACCGCTCTCACTAGCCCTAGCTCGGGCCCTAGACCAACGACCATGGCTCCCTCTAGTCCGAGACCTAGAACTTGCCTGTCGCTGACCAGTACAATTTGCCCTTGTTAGGGTTAGGGCTAGGGTTAGGGTTAGGGTTGGATTAGGGTTTAGGGTTAGGGTTAGGGTTGGTGTTAGGGTTAGGGTTAGGGTTAGGGTTAGGGTTGGTGTTAGGTTTAGGGTTAGGGTTAGGGTTGGTGTTAGGGTTAGCGTTAGGGTTAGGGTTAGGGTTAGGGTTAGGGTTAGGGTTGGTGTTAGGTATCGTGTTAGGGTAAGAGTTAGGGTTAGGGTTAGGGTTGGTGTTAGGGTTAGGGTTAGGGTAAGGGTTAGTGTTAGGGTTAGGATTTGGGGTGGGGTTAGGATTAGGGTTAGGGTTGGTGTTAGGGTTAGGGTTAGGGTTAGGGTTAGGGTTGGTGTTAGGGTTAGGGGTAGGGTTAGGTTACCCCGAGCACTACCCCTCGCCCTAGGCGTACGCCTAGCACTACTTCTGGTCCTACCCCTACCCCTTGACCTACAGCTCCCCCTACCCCTGGGCCCAACCCCATCCCTACCCCTAGCCAAAACTCCAACTCCTGGCCCAAAGCCTACTCCGAAGTTTACCCCGACACCCACCCCTTGCCCTATGCCTATCCCAGCGCTACGCCTACCGCTCCCACTAGCCCTAGCTCGGACCCTAGACCAACGCCCAGTGCTATCTCTAGTCAGAGGCCTACAACTTGCCCGAGGCCGACCAGTACACCTTGCCCTACCGGTAGATAGAGCAGTAACCCGTGTCCTACGAAATCACCCTGGACCCACCCTTACCACACCCTAATCCAGCCCTACACCTGTTCCGAGTCCTAGAACTACCCAAAGCCATTTCGTGACACCTACCCCTAGCCCTCGGCCAATCCCTACCACTACCACTAGTCCTAGGCTTAACATGAGCCCTAACCCTAACATTGCCCGTGGGCCTCTGCCAAACACTAGCCCTTCAACTAACCCTACCCCGAGCACTACCCCTCGCCCTAGGCCTTCGCCTAGCACTACCTCTGGTCCTACCACTACCCCTGGCCCACAAGCTCCCCCTACCCATAGGCCCACACCCACCCCTACCCCTAGCCACAGCTCCCACTCCTGGCCCTAGGCCTACTCCGAGGTTTACCTCGACACCCACCCCATGCCCTATGCCTACCCCAGCGCTACGCCTACCGCTCTCACTAGCCCTAGCTCGGGCCCTAGACCAACGCCCATGGCTCCCTCTAGTCCGAGGCCTAGAACTTGCCCGTCGCTGACCACTACACCTTGCCTTTCTTAGGGTTAGGGTTAGAATTAGGGTTGGTGTTAGGGTTAGGGTTAGGGTTAGGGTTAGGGTTGGTGTTAGGTATAGTGTTAGGGTTAGGGTTAGGGTTAGGTTTAGGGTTAGGGTTAGGTTTAGAATTAGGGTTAGTGTTAGGGTTAGGGTTAGGGTTAGGATTAGGGTTAGGGTTGGTGTTAGGATTAGGGTTAGGGTTAGGGTTAGGGTTGCTGTTAGGTATAGGGTTAGGGTTAAAGTTAGGGTTAGGGTTAGGGTTAGGGTTGGTGTTAGGGTTAGGGTTAGGGTTGGTGTTAGGGTTAGGATTAGGGTTAGGGTTGGTGTTAGGGTTAGGGTTAGGGTTAGGGTTAGGGTTAGGTTTAGGGTTGGTGTTAGGGTTAGGGTTAGGGTTAGGGTTAGGGTTGGTGTTAGGTATAGTGTTAGGGTTAGGGTTAGGGTTAGGGTTAGGGTTAGGGTTGCTGTTAGGGTTAGGGTTAGGGTTAGGGTTAGTGTTAGGGTTAGGGTTAGGGTTAGGGTTAGGATTAGGGTTAGGGTTGGTGTTAGGGTTAGGGTTAGGGTTAGGGTTAGGGTTGGTGTTAGGTATAGGGTTAGGGTTAAAGTTAGGGTTAGGGTTAGGGTTAGGGTTGGTGTTAGGGTTAGGGTTAGGGTTAGGTTTAGGTTTGGTGTTAGGGTTAAGGTTAGGGTTACGATTAGGGTTAGGGTTGGTGTTAGGGTTAGGGTTAGGTTTAGCGTTAGGGATGGTGTTAGGGTTAGGGTTAGGGTTAGGGTTATGGTTAGGGTTAGGGTTGGTGTTAGGGTTAGGGTTAGGGTTAGGGTTGGTGTTAGGTATAGGGTTAGGTTTAGGGTTAGGGTTAGGGTTAGGGTTGGTGTTAGGGTTAGGGTTACGGTTAGGGATAGTGTTAGGGTTAGGGTTAGGGTTAGGTTACCCCGAGCACTACCCCTGCTCTAGGCCTACGCCTAGCACTACCTCTGGTCCTACCCCTACCCCTGTCCCTACAGCTCCCCCTACCCATAGGCCCACCCCCAACACTACCGCTAGCCACAGCTCCCACTCCTGGTCCTAGGCCTACTCCGAGGTTTACCCCGACACCCACCCCTTGCCCTTTGCCTACCCCAGCGCTACGCCTATCGCTCCCACTAGCCCTACCTCGGGCCTTAGACCAACGCCCAGTGCTCACTCTTGTCCGAAGCCTAGCACTTGCCCGTCGCCAACCGGTACACCTTGCCCTACCGATAGCCAGAGCACTAACCCGTGTCCTACGAAATCACCCTGGACCCACCATTAGCCACACCCTAATCCAGCCCTACATCCGTTCGGAGTCCTAGGACTACCCGGAGCCCTCCCGTGACAGTTACCCCTAGCCCTCGGCCATACCCTACCACTACCACTAGTCCTAGGCCTAACATGAGCCCTAACTCTAACACTTCCCGTGGGCCTCTGCCAAATCTAGCCCTTCACCTAACCCTACCCCGCGCACTACCCCTCGCCCTAGGCTTACGCCTAGCACTACTTCTGGTCCTACTCCCACCCCTGGCCCTAAAGCTCCCCCTACTTATAGGCCCACCCCCATCCCTACCCCTAACTACAGCTCCCACTCCTGGCCCTAGTCCTACTCCGAGGTTTACCTCGACACCCACCCCTTACCTTATGCCTACCCCAGCGCTACGCCTACCGCTCTCACTAGCCCTAGCTCGGGCCCTAGATCAACGCCCATGGCTCCCTCTAGTCCGAGGCCTAGAACTTGCCCGTCGCTGACCAGTACACATTGCCCTTGTTAGGGTTAGGGTTAGGGTTAGGGTTAGGGTTAGGATTAGGGTTAGGGTTAGGGTTAGGATTAGGGTTAAGGCTTGGTGTTAGGGTTAGGGTTAGGGTTAGGGTTAGTATTAGGGTTAGGGTTGATGTTAGGGTTAGGGTTAGGGTTAGGGTTACGGTTAGTGTTAGGGTTGGTGTTAGAGTTAGGTTTAGGGTTAGGGTTAGGGTTAGGATTAGGATTTAGGGTTGGTGTTAGGGTTAGTGTTAGGGTTAGGGTTAGTGTTAGGGTTAGGGTTGATGTTAGGGTTACGGTTAGGTTTAGGGTTAGGTTTAGGGTTAGGGTTAGGGTTAGGGTTAGGGTTAGGTTACCCCGAGCACTACCCCTCGCCCTAGGCTTACGCCTAGCACTACCTCTGGTCCTACTCCTACCCCTGGCCCTACAGCTCCACCTACTTATAGGCCCACCCCCATCTCTACCCCTAGCCACAGCTCCCACTCCTGGACCTAGGCCTACTCCGAGGTTTACCCCGACACACACCCCTTGCCCTTTGCCTACCACAGCGCTACGCCTACCGCTCCCACTAGCCCTACCTCGGGCCCTAGAGCAACGCCCAGTGCTCTAGTCCGAAGCCTAGCACTTGCCCGTCACCGATCAGTACACCTTGCCCTACCGATAGCCAGATCACTAACCCTTGTCCTTCGAAATCACCCTGGACCCACCATTAGCCACACCCTAATCCAGCCCTACACCTGTTCCGAGTCCTAGGACTACCCGGAGCCATTTCGTGACACCTACTCCTAGCCCTCGGCCAACCCCTACCACTACCACTAGTCCTAGGCTTAACATGAGCCTTAACCCTAACACTGCCCGTGGGCCTCTGTTAAACACTAGCCCTTCAACTAACCCTACCCCGAGCACTACCACTCGCCCTATGCCTACGCCTAGCACTACCTCTGGTCCTACTACTACCCCTGTCCCTACAGCTCCCCCTAACCATAGGCACACCCCCACCCGTACCCCTACCCACAGCTCCCACTCCTGGCCCTAGGCCTACTCCGAGGTTTACCTCGACACCCACCCCTTGCCCTATGCCTACCCCAGCGCTACGCCTACCGCTCCCACTAGCCCTAGCTCTGTCCCTAGACCAACGCCCATGGCTGCCTCTAGTCCATGGCCTAGAACTTGCCCGTCGCTGACTAGTACACATTGCCTTGTTAGAGTTAAGGTAAGGGTTAGGGTTAGGGGTTAGGGTTAGGGTTAGGGTTAGGGTTAGGGTTGGTGTTAGGTTTAGGGTTAGGATTAGGGTTAGGGTTGGTGTTAGGGTTAGGGTTGGTGTTAGGGTTAAGCTTAGGATTAAAGTTAGGGTTGGTGTCAGGGTTAGGGATAGGGTTAGTGTTAGGGTTAGGGTTAGGTTTAGGGTTAGGGTTAGGTTTAGAATTAGGGTTAGTGTTAGGGTTAGGGTTAGGGTTAGGATTAGGGTTAGGGTTGGTGTTAGGGTTAGGGTTAGGGTTAGGGTTAGGGTTGCTGTTAGGTATAGGGTTAGGGTTAAAGTTAGGGTTAGGGTTAGGGTTAGGGTTGGTGTTAGGGTTAGGGTTAGGGTTGGTGTTAGGGTTAGGATTAGCGTTAGGGTTGGTGTTAGGGTTAGGGTTAGGGTTAGGGTTAGGGTTAGGTTTAGGGTTGGTGTTAGGGTTAGGGTTAGGGTTAGGGTTAGGGTTGGATTAGGGTTTAGGGTTAGGGTTAGGGTTAGGGTTGGTGTTAGGGTTAGGGTTAGGGTTAGGGTTGGTGTTAGGTTTAGGGTTAGGCTTAAAGTTAGGGTTGGTGTTAGGGTTACGGTTAGGGTTAGGGTTAGGGTTGGTGTTAGGTATAGTGTTAGGGTTAAAGTTAGGGTTAGGGTTAGGGTTAGGGTTGGTGTTAGGGTTAGGGTTAGGGTAAGGGTTAGTGTTAGTGTTAGGGTTTGGGGTGGGGTTAGGATTAGGGTTAGGGTTGGTGTTAGGGTTAGGGTTAGGGTTAGGGTTAGGGTTGGTGTTAGGTATAGGGTTAGGGTTAAAGTTAGGGTTAGGGTTAGGGTTAGGGTTGGTGTTAGGGTTAGGGTTAGGGTTAGGGTTAGGTTTGGTGTTAGGGTTAGGGTTAGGATTAGGATTAGGGTTAGGGTTGGTGTTAGGGTTAGGGTTAGGTTTAGGGTTAGGTTTAGGGTTGGTGTTAGGGTAAGGGTTAGGGTTAGGGTAAGGTTTAGGGTTAGGGTTAGGGTTAGGGTTGGTGTTAGGGTTAGGGTTAGGGTTAGGGTTAGGGTTAGGGTTGGTGTTAGGGTTAGGGTTAGGGTTAGGGTTAGGGTTAGGGTTAGGTCACCCCGAGCACTACCCCTCGCCCTAGGCGTACGCCTGGCACTACCTCTGGTCCTACCCCTACCCCTGACCCTACAGCTCCCCCTACTAATAGGCCCACCCCCATCCCTACCCCTAGCCACAACTCCAACCTCTGGCCCAAAGCCTATTCCGAGGTGTACCCCGACACACACCCCTTGTCCTATGCCTACCCCAGCGCTACGCCTACCGCTCCTACTAGCCCTAGCTCGGGCCCTAGACCAACGCCCATGGCTCCCTCTAGTCCGAAGCCTAGCACTTGCCCGTCGCCGACCAGTACACCTTGCCTACCGATAGCCAGAGCACTAACCCATGTCCTACGAAATCACCCTGGACGCACCATTAGCCACACCCTAATCATGCCCCACATCCGTTCGGAGTCCTAGGACTACCCAGAGCCCTCCCGTGACACCTACCCCTAGCACTCGGCCATCCCCTACTACTACCACTAGTCCTAGGCCTAACATGAGCCCTAACCCTAACACTGCCCGTGGGCCTCTGCCAACCACTAGCCCTTCACCTAACCCTACCTCGAGCACTACCACTCGCCCTAGGCCTACGCCTAGCACTACCTAGGGTCCTACCCCTACCCCTGGCCCTACAGCTCCCCCTACCCATAGGCCCACCCCCATCCCTACCCCTAGCCACAACTCCAACTCCTGGCCCAAAGCCTACTCCGAGGTTTACCCCGACACCCACACTTTGCCCTATGCCTACCGCAGTGCTACGCCTAACGCTCCCACTAGCCCTAGCTCGGGCCCTAGACCAACGCCCAGTGCTCCCTCTTGTCCGAGGCCTACCACTTCCCCGACGCCGACCAGTACACCTTGCCCTACCTTTAGCCAGAGCACTAACCTGTGTCCTACGAAATCACCCTGGACCAACCCTTACCACACCCTAATCCAGCCCTACATCCGTTCCGAGTCCTAGGACTACCCGGAGCCCTCCCGTGACACCTACCCCTAGCCCTCGGCCAACCCCTACCACTACCACTAGTCCTAGGTCTAACATGAGCCCTAAGACTAACACTGCCCGTGGGCCTCAGCCAACCACTAGCCCTTCACCATCCCTACCAAGAGCACTACCCCACGCCCTAGGCCTACGCCTAGCACTACCTCTGGTCCTACCCCTACCCATGGCCCTACAGCTCCCACTAACCATAGGCCCACTCAAATCCCTACCCCTACCCACAGCTCCAACTTCTGGCACTAGGCCAACTCCGAGGTTTACCCCGACACCCACCTTTTACACTATGCCTACACCAGCGCTACGCCTAACGCTCCCACTAGCCCTAGCTCGGGTCCTAGACCAAAGCCCAGTGCTCATCTAGTCCGAGGCCTAGCACTTGCTTGTCGCCGACCAGTACACCTTGCCCTACCGATAGCCAGATCAGTAACCCGTGTCCTACGAAATCACCCTGGACCCACCCTTACCAACCCTCATCCAGCCCTACACCTTTTCCGAGTCCTAGGACTACCCGGAGCCATTTCGTGACACCTACCCCTAGCCCTCGGCCAACCCCTACCACTACCACTAGTCCTAGGCTTAACATGAGCCCTAACCCTAACACTGCCCGTGGGCCTCTGCCAAACACTAGCCCTTCAACTAACCATACCCCGAGCACTACCCCTCGCCTTAGGCCTTCGCCTAGCACTACCTCTGGTCCTACCACTACCCCTGGCCCTACAGCTCCCCCTACCCATAGGCCCACCCCCACCCCTACCCCTAGCCACAGCTCCCACTCCTGGCCCTAGGCGTACTCCGAGGTTTACCTCGACACCCACCCCTTGCCCTATGCCTACCCCAGCGCTACAACTACCGCTCGCACTAGCCCTAGCTCGGGCCCTAGAGCAACGCCCATGGCTCCCTCTAGTCCGAGGCCTAGAACTTGCCCGTCGCTGACCAGTACACCTAGCCCTTGTTAGGGTTATGGTTAGGGTTAGGGTTAGGGTTGGATTAGGGTTTAGTGTTAGGGTTAGGGTTAGGGTTGGTGTTAGGTTTAGGGTTAGGGTTAGGGTTAGGGTTGGTGTTAGGTTTAGGGTTAGGGTTAGGGTTAGGGTTGGATTAGGGTTTAGTGTTAGGGTTAGGGTTAGGGTTGGTGTTACGGTTAGGGTTAGGGTTAGGGTTAGGGTTAGGGTTAGGGTTGGTGTTAGGTTTAGGGTTAGGGTTAGGGTTAGGGTTAGGGTTAGGGTTGGTGTTAGGGTTAGGGTTAGGGTTAGGGTTAGGGTTAGGATTAGGGTTAGGGTTGGTGTTAGGGTTAGGGTTAGGGTTAGGGTTAGGGTTGGTTTTAGGGTTAGGGTTAGGGTTAGGGTTAGGGTTGGTGTCAGGGTTAGGGTTAGGGTTAGGGTTAGTGTTAGGGTTAGCGTTAGGGTTAGGGTTAGGATTAGGGTTAGGGTTGGTGTTAGGTTTAGGGTTAGGGTTAGGGTTAGGGTTGGTGTTAGGTATAGGGTTAGGGTTAAAGTTAGGGTTAGTGTTAGGGTAGGGTTGGTGTTAGGGTTAGGGTTTGGGTTAGGGTTAGGTTTGGTGTTAGGGTTAGGGTTAGGGTTAGGGTTGGTGTTAGGTATAGGGTTAGGGTTAGTGTTAGGGTTAGGGTTAGGGTTGGTGTTAGGGTTAGGGTTAGGGTTAGGGTTAGTGTTAGGGTTAGGGTTAGGGTTAGGTTACCCCGAGCACTACCACTAGCCCTCGGCCATCCCCTACTACTACCACTAGTCGTAGACCTAACATGAGCCCTAACCCTAACACTGCCCGTGGGCCTCTGCCAACCACTAGCCCTTCACCATCCCTACCCAGAGCACTACCCTTCGCCCTAGGCCTACGCCTAGCTCTACCTCTGGTCCTACCTTTACCCATGGCCCTACAGCTCCCACTAACCAAAGGCCCACCCAAATCCCTACCCCTAACTACAGCTCCAACTCCTGGCACTAGGCCAACTCCGAGTTTACCCCGACACCCACCCCTTGCCCTATGCCTACACCAGCGCTACGCCTAACGCTCCAACTAGCCCTAGCTCGGGCCCTAGACCAACGCCCAGTGCTCATCTAGTTTGAGGCCTAGCACTTGCCCGTCGCCGACCAGTACACCTTGCCCTTGTTAGGGTTAGGGTTAGGGTTAGGGTTAGGGTTGGATTAGGGTTTAGGGTTAGGGTTAGGGTTAGGGTTAGGGTTGGTGTTAGGGTTAGGGTTAGGGTTAGGGTTAGGGTTGGTGTTAGGGTTAGTGTTAGGTTTAGGGTTAGGGTTAGGGTTAGGATTAGGGTTAGGTTTGGTGTTAGGCTTAGGGTTAGGGTTAGGGTTAGGGTTAGGGTTGGTGTTAGGTTTAGGGTTAGGGTTAGGGTTAGGGTTGGTGTTAGGTATAGTGTTAGGGTTAGGGTTAGGGTTAGGGTTAGTGTTGGTGTTAGGGTTAGGGTTAGGGTAAGGGTTAGTGTTAGGGTTAAGGTTTGGGGTGGGGTTAGGATTAGGGTTAGGGTTGGTGTTAGGGTTAGGGTTAGGGTTAGGGTTGGTGTTAGGTATAGGGTTAGGGTTAAAGTTAGGGTTAGGGTTAGGGTTAGGGTTGGTGTTAGGGTTAGGGTTAGGGTTGGTGTTAGGGTTAGGGTTAGGGTTAGGGTTAGTATTAGGGTTAGGGTTGATGTTAGGGTTAGGGTTAGGGTTAGGGTTACGGTTAGGGTTAGGGTTGGTGTTAGGGTTAGGTTTAGGGTTAGGGTTAGGGTTAGGATTAGGGTTTAGGGTTGGTGTTAGGGTTAGTGTTAGGGTTAGGGTTAGTGTTAGGGTTAGGGTTGATGTTAAGGTTAGGGTTAGGGTTAGGGTTAGGGTTAGGGTTAGGGTTAGGGTTAGGGTTAGGTTACCCCGAAAACTACCCCTCGCCCTAGGCTTACGCCTAGCACTACCTCTGGTCCTACTCCTACCCCTGGCCCTACAGCTCCCCCTACTTATAGGCCCACCCCTATCCCTACCCCTAGCCACAGCTCCCACTCCTGGACCTAGGCCTACTCCGAGGTTTACCCCGACACACACCCCTTGCCCTTTGCCTACCACAGCGCTACGCCTACCGCTCTCACTAGCCCTAGCTCGGGCCCTAGACCAACGCCCATGGCTCCCTCTAACCGAGGCCTAGAACTTGCCCGTCGCTGACCAGTAAACCTTGCCCTTGTTAGGGTTAGGGTTAGGGTTAGGGTTGGTGTTAGGTTTAGGGTTAGGGTTAGGGTTAGAGTTGGTGTTAGGGTTAGGGTTAGGGTAAGGGTTAGTGTTAGGGTTAGGGTTTGGGGTGGGGTTAGGATTAGGGTTAGGGTTGGTGTTAGGGTTAGGGTTAGGGTTAGGGTTGGTGTTAGGTATAGGGTTAGGATTAAAGTTAGGGTTAGGGTTA
Source organism: Rhinolophus hipposideros (assembly GCF_964194185.1). NCBI lineage: Eukaryota > Metazoa > Chordata > Mammalia > Chiroptera > Rhinolophidae > Rhinolophus > Rhinolophus hipposideros. The sequence goes on along the minus strand of NW_027668856.1, from coordinate 345,250 downwards.
GGGTTAGGGTTGGTGTTAGGGTTAGGGTTAGGATTAGGGTTAGGGTTGGTGTTAGGGTTAGGGTTAGGGTTAGGGTTAGTATTAGGGTTAGGGTTGATGTTAAAGTTAGGGTTAGGTTTAGGGTTACGGTTAGGGTTAGGGTTGGTGTTAGGTTTAGGTTTAGGGTTAGGGTTAGGGTTAGGATTAGGGTTTAGGGTTGGTGTTAGGGTTAAAGTTAGGGTTAGGGTTAGGGTTAGGGTTGGTGTTAGGGTTAGGGTTAGGATTAGGGTTAGGGTTGGTGTTAGGGTTAGTGTTAGGGTTAGGGTTAGGGTTAGGGTTGATGTTAGGGTTAGGTTTAGGGTTAGGGTTAGGGTTGGTGTAAGGGTTAGGGTTAGGGTTAGGGTTAGGGTTGGTGTTAGGTATAGGGTTAGGGTTAGGGTTAGGGTTAGGGTTAGGGTTAGGGTTCGTGTTAGGGTTAGGGTTAGGGTTAGGGTTAGTGTTAGGGTTAGGGTTAGGTTTAGGTTACCCCGAGCACTACCCCTCGCCCTAGTCCTACGCCTAGCACTACCTCTGGTACTACCCCTACCCCTGGCCCTACAGCTCCCCTTACCCATGGGCCCACCCCCATCCCTACTCCTAGACAAAACTCCAACTCCTGGCCCAAAGCCTACTTCGAAGTTTACCCCGACAACCACCCCTTGCCCTATGCCTACCCCAGCGCTACGCCTATTGCTCCCGCTAGCCCTAGCTCGGGCCCTAGACGAACGCCCAGTGCTATCTCTAGTCAGAGGCCTACCACTTGCCCGAGGCCGACCAGTACACCTTGCCCTACCGTTAGCCAGAGCAGTAACCCGTGTCCTACGAAATCACCCTGGACCCACCCTTACCACACCCTAATACAGCCCTACACCTGTTCCGAGTCCTAGGACTACCCGGAGCCATTTCGTGACACCTACCCCTAGCCCTCGGCCAACCCCTACCACTACCACTAGTCCTAGGCTTAACATGAGCCCTAACCCTAACACTGCCCGTGGGCCTCTGCCAAACACTAGCCCTTCAACTAACCCTACCCCGAGCACTACCCCTCGCCCTAGGCCTACGCCTAGCACTACCTCTGGTCCTACCACTACCCCTGGCCCTACAGCTCCCCCGACCCATAGGCCCTCCGCCACCCCTACCCAAATCCACAGCTCCCACTCATGGCCCTAGGGCTACTCCAAGGTTTTACCTCGACACCCACCCCTTGCCCTATGCCTACCCCAGCGCTACACCTACCGCTCCCACTAGCCCTAGCTCGGGCCCTAGACCAACACCCATGGCTCCCTCTAGTCCGAGGCCTAGAACTTGCCCTTCGCTGACTAGTACACATTGCCCTTGTTAGGGTTAGGGTAAGGGTTAGGGTTAGGGTTTAGGGTTAGGGTTAGGGTTAGGATTGGTGTTAGGTTTAGGGTTAGGATTAGGGTTAGGGTTGGTGTTAGGGTTAGGGTTACGGTTAGGTTACCCCGAGCACTACCCCTCGCCTTAGGCCTACGCCTAGCACTACTTCTGTTCCTACCCCTACCCCTGGCCCTACAGCTCCCCCTACTAATAGGCCCACCCCCATCCCTACCCCTAGCCACAAATCCAACCTCTGGCCCAAAGCCTACTTTGAGGTTTACCTCGACACCCACCCCTTGCAATATGCCTACCCCAGTGCTACGCCTACCGCTCCCACTAGCCATAGCTCGGGCCCTAGACCAACGCCCAGTGCTCCCTATAGTCCGAGGCCTACCACCTGCCCGACGCCGTCCAGTACACCTTGCCCTACCGTTAGCCAGAGCAGTAACCCGTGTCCTACGAAATCACCCTGTACCCACACTTACCACACCCTAATCCAGCCCTACACCCGTTTTGAGTCCTAGGACTACCCGGAGCCCTCCCGTGACACCTACCCTTAGCCCTCGGCCAACCCCTACCACTACCACTAGTCCTAGGCCTAACATGAGCCCTAAGACTAACACTGCCCGTGGGCATCAGCCAACCACAAGGCCTTCACCTAACCCTACCCAGAGCACTACCGCTCGCCCTAGGCTAACGCCTAGCACTACCTCTGGTCCTACCGCTTCCCGTGGCCCTACAACTCCCCCTACTTATAGGCCCACCCCCATCCCTACCCCTAGCCACAGCTCCAACTCCTGGCACTAGGCCTACTGCGAGGTTTACTCCGACACACACCCCTTGCCCTATGCCTACCCCAGCGCTATGCCTACCGCTCCCACTAGCCCAGGCTCTGGCCCTAGACCAACTCCCATGGCTCCCTCTAGTCCGAGGCCTAGACTTGCCCGTCGCTGACCAGTACACCTTGCCCTTGTTAGGGTTAGGGTTAGGGTTAGGGTTGGTGTTAGGTTTAGGGTTAGGGTTAGTGTTAGGGTTAGGGTTAGGGTTGGTGTTAGGGTTAGGGTTAGGGTTAGGGTTGGTGTTAGGTTTAGGGTTAGGGTTAGGGTTAGGGTTAGGGTTAGGGTTAGGGTTTAGGGTTAGGGTTAGGGTTAGGGTTGGTGTTAGGGTTAGGGTTTGGGTTAGAATTAGGGTTGGTGTTAGGTTTAGCGTTAGGGTTAGGTTTAGGGTTAGTGTTGGTGTTAGGGTTAGGGTTAGTGTTAGGGTTAGGGTTAGGTTTACGGTTAGGTTACCCCGAGCACTACCCCTCGCCGTAGGCCTACGCCTAGCACTACCTCTGGTCCTACCCGTACCCCTGGCCCTACAGCTCCCCCTACCCATAGGCCCACCACCATCCCTATCCCTAGCCACAGCTCCCACTCCTGGTCCTAGGCCTACTCTGTGGTTTACCCCGACTCCCACCCCTTGCCCTTTGCCTACCCCAGCGCTATTCCTACCGCTCCCACTAGCCCTACCTCAAGCCCTAGACCAACGCCCAGTGCTCACTCTAGACCGAAGCCTACCACTTGCCCGTCGCCGACCAGTACACCTTGCCTACCGATAGCCAAAGCACTAACCCATGTCCTACACAATCACCCTGGACGCACCATTAGCCACACCCTAATCATGCCCCACATCCATTCGGAGTCCTAGGACTACACGGAGCCCTCCAGTGACACCTACACCTAGCGCTCGGCCATCCCCTACTACTACCACTAGTCCTAGGCCTAACATGAGCCGTAACCCTAACACTGCCCGTGGGCCTCTGCCAACCGCTCGCCCTTCACCTAACCCTACCCTGAGCACTACCCCTCGCCCTAGGCCTACGCCTAGCACTACCTCTGGTCCTACCCCTACCCCTGGCCCTACAGCTCCCCCTACTAATAGGCCCATTCCCATCCCTACCCCTAGCCACAACTCCAACCTCTGGCCCAAAGCCTACTCCGAGGTTTACCCCGACACCCATCCCTTGCCATATGCCTACCCCAGTGCTACGCCTACCGCTCCCACTAGCCCGAGCTCGGGCCCTAGACCAACGCCCAGTGCTCCCTATAGTCCGAGGCCTACCACCTGCCCGACGCCGACCAGTACACCTTGCCCTACCGTTAGCCAGAGCAGTAACCCGTGTCCTACGAAATCACCCTGGACCCACCCTTACCACACCCTAATCCAGCCCTACACCCGTTTTAAGTCCTAGGACTACCCGGAGCCCTCCCGTGACACCTACCCCTAGCTCTCGGCCAACCCCTACCACTACCACTAGTCCTAGGCCTAACATGAGAACTAAGACTAACACTGCCCGTGGGCATCAGCCAACCACAAGCCCCTTCACCTAACCCTACCCAGAGCACTACCCCTCGCCCTAGGCTAACGCCTAGCACTACCTCTGGTCCTACCGCTTCCCGTGGCCCTACAGCTCCCCCTAATTATAGGCCCACCCCCATCCCTACCCCTAGCCACAGCTCCAACTCCTGGCACTAGGCCTACTCCGAGGTTTACCCCGACACACACCCCTTGCCCTATGCCTACCCCAGCGCTATGCCTACCGATCCCACTAGCCCAGGCTCCGGCCCTAGACCAACGCCCATGGCTCCCTCAAGTCCGAGGCCTAGACTTGTCCGTCGCTGACCTGTACACCTTGCCATTGTTAGGGTTAGGGTTAGGGTTAGGGTTAGGGTTGGTGTTAGGTTTAGGGTTAGGGTTAGGGTTAGGGTTAGGGTTGGTGTTAGGGTTAGGGTTAGGGTTAGGGTTGGTGTTAGGTTTAGGGTTAGGGTTAGGGTTAGGGTTAGGGTTAGTTTTAGGGTTAGGGTTTAGGGTTAGGGTTAGGGTTAGGTTTGGTGTTAGGGTTAGGGTTTGGGTTAGGGTTAGGGTTGGTGTTAGGTTTAGCGTTAGGGTTAGGGTTAGGGTTAAGGTTGGTGTTAGGGTTAGGGTTAGTGTTAGTGTTAGGGTTAGGGTTAGGTTTACGGTTAGGTTACCCCGAGCACTACCCCTCGCCGTAGGCCTACGCCTAGCACTACCTCTGGTCCTACCCCTACCCCTGGCCCTACAGCTCCACCTACCCATAGGCCCACCCCCATCCCTATCCCTAGCCACAGCTCCCACTCCTGGTCCTAGGCCTACACCGTGGTTTACCCAGACACCCACCCCTTGCCCTTTTCCTACCCCAGCGCTATTCCTACCGCTCACACTAGCCCTACCTCAAGCCCTAGACCAACGCCCTGTGCTCACTCTAGACCGAAGCCTAGCACTTGCCCGTCGCCGACCAGTACACCTTGCCTACCGATAGCCAGAGCACTAACCCATGTCCTACGAAATCACCCTGGACGCACCATTAGCCACACCCTAATCATGCTCCACATCCGTTCGGAGTCCTAGGACTACCCGGAGCCCTCCCGGGACACCTACCCCTAGCCCTCGGCCATCCCCTACTACTACCACTAGTCCTAGGCCTAACATGAGCCCTAAATTTAACACTGCCCGTGGGCCTCTGCCAACCAATAGCCCTTCACCTAACCCTACCCCGAGCACTACCACTCGCCCTAGGCCTACGCCTAGCACTACCTAGGGTCCTACCCCTACCCCTGGCCCTACAGCTCCCCCTACCCATAGGCCCACCCCCATCCCTACCCCTAGCCACAACTCCAACTCCTGGCCCAAAGCCTACTCCGAGGTTTACCCCGACACCCACCCTTTGCCCTATGCCTACCCCAGTGCTACGCCTAACGCTCCCACTAGCCCTAACTCGGGCCCTAAACCAACGCCCAGTGCTCCCTCTTGTCCGAGGCCTTCCACTTGCCCACGCCGACCAGTACACCTTGCCCTACCTTTAGCCAGAGCACTAACCCGTGTCCTACGAAATCACCCTGGACCAACCCTTACCACACCCTAATCCAGCCCTACATCCGTAACGAGTCCTAGGACTACCCAGAGCCCTCCCGTGACACCTACTCCTAGCCCTCGGCCAACCCCTACCACTACCACTAGTCCTAGGCCTAACATGAGCCCTAAGACTAACACTGCCCGTGGGCCTCAGCCAACCACTAGCCCTTCACCATCCCTACCCAGAGGACTACCCCTCGCCCTAGGCCTACGCCTAGCACTACCTCTTGTCCTACCCCTACCCATGGCCCTACAGCTCCCAGTAACCATAGGCCCACTCAAATCCCTACCCCTACCCACAGCTCCAACTCCTGGCACTAGGCCAACTCCGAGGTTTACCCCGACACCCACCCCTTGCCCTATGCCTAACCAGCGCTACGCCTATCTCTCCCACTAGCCGTAGCTCGGGCCCTAGACCAAAGCCCAGTGCTCATCTTGTCCAAGGCCTAGCACTTGCCCGTCGCCGACCAGTACACCTTGCCCTACCGTTAGCCAGAGCAGTAACCCGTGTCCTACGAAATCACCCTGGACCCACCCTTACCAACCCTCATCCAGCCCTACACCTGTTCCGAGTCCTAGAACTACCCGGAGCCATTTCGTGACACCTACCCCTAGCCCTCGGCCAACCCCTACCACTACCACTAGTCCTAGGCTTAATATGAGCCCTAACCCTAACACTGCCCGTGGGCCTCTGCCAAACACTAGCCCTTCAACTAACCCTACCCCGACCACTACCCCTCGCCCTAGGCCTTCGCCTAGCACTACCTCTGGTCCTACCACTACCCCTGGCCCTACAGCTCCCCCTACCCATAGGCCCACCCCCACCCCTACCCCTAGCCACAGCTCCCACTCCTGGCTTTAGGCCTACTCCGAGGTTTACCTCGACACCCACCCCTTGCCCTATGCCTACCCCAGCGCTACGCCTACCGCTCTCACTAGCCCTAGCTCGGGCCCTAGACCAACGCCCATGGCTCCCTCTAGTCCGAGGCCTAGAACTTGCCCGTCGCTGACCAGTACACCTTGCCCTTCTTAGGGTTAGGGTTAGGGTTAGGGTTCGATTAGGGTTTAGGGTTAGGGTTAGGGTTAGGGTTGGTGTTAGGGTTAGGGTTAGGGTTAGGGTTGGTGTTAGGTTTAGGGTTAGGGTTAGGGTTAGGGTTGGTGTTAGGGTTAGGGATAGGGTTAGGGTTAGGGTTAGGATTAGGGTTAGGGTTGGTGTTAGGGTTAAGGTTAGGGTTAGGGTTAGGGTTGGTGTTAGGGATAGGGTTAGGGTTAGGGTTAGGGTTGGTGTTAGGTATAGTGTTAGGGTTAGGGTTAGGGTTAGGGTTGGTGTCAGGGTTAGGGTTAGGGTTAGGGTTAGTGTTAGGGTTAGTGTTAGGGTTAGGGTTAGGATTAGGGTTAGGGTTGGTGTTAGGGTTAGGGTTAGGGTTAGGGTTGGTGTTAGGTATAGGGTTACGGTTAAAGTTAGGGTTAGGGTTAGGGTTAGTGTTGGTGTTAGGGATAGGGTTAGGGTTAGGGTTAGGTTTGGTGGTAGGGTTAGGGTTAGGGTTAGGGTTAGGGTTGGTGTTAGGTATACGGTTAGGTTTAGTGTTAGGGTTAGGGTTAGGGTTGGTGTTAGGGTTAGGGTTAGGGTTAGGGTTAGTGTTAGGGTTAGTGTTAGGGTTAGGTTACCCCGAGCACTACCCCTAGCCCTCGGCCATCCCCTACTACTACCACAAGTCCTAGGCCTAACATGAGCCCTAACCCTAACACTGACCGTGGGCCTCTGCCAACCACTACCCCTTCACCTAACCCTACCCCGAGCACTACCCCTCGCCCTAGGCCTAAGCCTAGCACTACCTCTGTTTCTACCCCTACCCCTGGCCCTAAAGCTCCCCTTACCCATAGGCCCACCCCCATCCCTACCCCTAGCCACAACTCCAACTCCTGGCCCAAGCCTACACCGAGGTTTACCCCGACACCCACCCTTTGCCCTGTGCCTACCCCAGTGCTACGCCTAACGCTCCCACTAGCCCTAGCTCGGGCCCTAGACCAACGCCCAGTGCTCCCTCTAGTCCGAGGCCTACCACTTGCCCGACGCCGACCAGTACACCTTGCCATACCTTTAGCCAGAGCAGTAACTTGTGTCCTACGAAATCACCCTGGACCAACCCTTACCACACCCTAATCCAGCCCTACATCCGTTCCGAGTCCTAGGACTACCCGGAGCCCTCCCGTGACACCTACCCCTAGCCCTCGGCCAACACCTACCACTACCACTAGTCCCAGGCTTAACATGAGCCCTAACCCTAACACTGCCCGTGGGCCTCTGCCAAACACTAGCCCTTCAACTAACCCTACCCTGAGCACTACCCCTCGCCCTAGGCCTTCGCCTAGCACTACCTCTGGTCCTACCACTACCCCTGGCCCTACAGCTCCCCCTACCCATAGGCCCACCCCCACCCCAACCCCTAGCCACAGCTCCCACTCCTGGCCCTAGGCCTACTCCGAGGTTTACCTCGACACCCACCCCTTGCCCTATGCCTACCCCAGCGCTACGCCTACCGCTCTCACTAGCCCTAGCTCGGGCCCTAGACCAACGCCCATGGCTCCCTCTAGTCCGAGGCCTAGAACTTGCCCGTCGCTGACCAGTACACCTTGCCCTTCTTAGGGTTAGGGTTAGGGTTAGGGTTAGGGTTCGATTAGGGTTTAGGGTTAGGGTTAGGGTTAGGGTTGGTGTTAGGGTTAGGGTTAGGGTTAGGGTTAGGGTTGATGTTAGGTTTAGGGTTAGGGTTAGGGTTAGGGTTAGGGTTAGGGTTGGTGTTAGGGTTAGGGATAGGTTTAGGGTTAGGGTTAGGATTAGGGTTAGGGTTGGTGTTAGGGTTAAGGTTAGGGTTAGGGTTAGGGTTGGTGTTTGGGTTAGGGTTAGGGTTAGGGTTAGGGTTGGTGTTAGGTATAGTGTTAGGGTTAGGGTTAGGGTTAGGGTTAGGGTTGGTGTCACGGTTAGGGTTAGGGTAGGGTTAGTGTTAGGGTTAGTGTTAGGGTTAGGGTTAGGATTAGGGTTAGGGTTGGTGTTAGGGTTAGGGTTAGGGTTGGTGTTAGGTATAGGGTTAGGGTTAAAGTTAGGGTTAAGGTTAGGGTTAGGGTTGGTGTTAGGGATAGGGTTAGGGTTAGGGTTAGGTTTGGTGGTAGGGTTAGGGTTAGGGTTAGGGTTAGGGTTGGTGTTAGGTATAGGGTTAGGGTTAGTGTTAGGGTTAGGGTTAGGGTTGGTGTTAGGGTTAGGGTTAAGGTTAAGGTTAGTGTTAGGGTTAGTGTTAGGGTTAGGTTACCCCGAGCACTACCCCTAGCCCTCGGCCATCCCCTAATACTACCACTAGTCCTAGGCCTAACATGAGCCCTAACCCTAACACAGACCGTGGGCCTCTGCCAACCACTAGCCCTTCACCTAACCCTACCCCGAGCACTACCCCTCGCCCTAGGCCTACGCCTAGCACTACCTCTGGTCCTACCCCTACCCCTGGCCCTACAGCTCCCCCTACTAATAGGCTTATTCCCATCCCTACCCCTAGCCACAACTCCAACCTCTGGCCCAAAGCCTACTTCGAGGTTTACCCCGACACCCATCCCTTGCCATATGCCTACCCCAGTGCTACGCCTACCGCTCCCACTAGCCCTAGCTCAGGCCCTAGACCAACGCCCAGTGCTCCCTATAGTCCGAGGCCTACCACCTGCCCGACGCCGACCAGTACACCTTGCCCTACCGTTAGCCAGAGCAGTAACCCGTGTCCTACGAAATCACCCTGGACCCACCCTTACCACACCCTAATCCAGCCCTACACCCGTTTTAAGTCCTAGGACTACCCGGAGCCCTCCCGTGACACCTACCCCTAGCTCTCGGCCAACACCTACCACTACCACTAGTCCTAGGCCTAACATGAGCCCTAAGACTAACACTGCCCGTGGGCATCAGCCAACCACAAGCCCTTCACCTAACCCTACCCAGAGCACTACCCCTCGCCCTAGGCTAACGCCTAGCACTACCTCTGGTCCTACCGCTTCCCGTGACCCTACAGCTCCCCCTAATTATAGGCCCACCCCCATCCCTACCCCTAGCCACAGCTCCAACTACTGGCACTAGGCCTACTCCGAGGTTTACCCCGACACACACCCCTTGCCCTATGCCTACCCCAGCGCTATGCCTACCGCTCCCACTAGCCCAGGCTCCGGCCCTAGACCAACGCCCATGGCTCCCTCAAGTCCGAGGCCTAGACTTGTCCGTCGCTGACCTGTACACCTTGCCCTTGTTAGGGTTAGGGTTAGGGTTAGGGTTAGGGTTGGTGTTAGGTTTAGGGTTAGGGTTAGGGTTAGGGTTAGGGTTAGTTTTAGGGTTAGGGTTTAGGGTTAGGGTTAGGGTTAGGTTTGGTGTTAGGGTTAGGGTTTGGGTTAGGGTTAGGGTTGGTGTTAGGTTTAGCGTTAGGGTTAGGGTTAGGGTTAGGGTTGGTGTTAGGGTTAGGGTTAGTGTTAGTGTTAGGGTTAGGGTTAGGTTTACGGTTAGGTTACCCCGAGCACTACCCCTCGCCGTAGGCCTACGCCTAGCACTACCTCTGGTCCTACCCCTACCCCTGGCCCTACAGCTCCACCTACCCATAGGCCCACCCCCATCCCTATCCCTAGCCACAGCTCCCACTCCTGGTCCTAGGCCTACACCGTGGTTTACCCCGACACCCACCCCTTGCCCTTTTCCTACCCCAGCGCTATTCCTACCGCTCACACTAGCCCTACCTCAAGCCCTAGACCAACGCCCTGTGCTCACTCTAGACCGAAGCCTAGCACTTGCCCGTCGCCGACCAGTACACTTTGCCTACTGATAGCAAGAGCACTAACCCATGTCCTACGAAATCACCCTGGACGCACCATTAGCCACACCCTAATCATGCCCCACATCCGTTCAGAGTCCTAGGACTACCCGGAGCCCTCCCGGGACACCTACCCCTAGCCCTCGGCCATCCCCTACTACTACCACTAGTCCTAGGCCTAACATGAGCCCTAACTTTAACACTGCCCGTGGGCCTCTGCCAACCAATAGCCCTTCACCTAACCCTACCCCGAGCACTACCACTCGCCCTAGGCCTACGCCTAGCACTACCTAGGGTCCTACTCCTACCCCTGGCCCTACAGCTCCCCCTACCCATAGGCCCACCCCCATCCCTACCCCTAGCCACAACTCCAACTCCTGGCCCAAAGCCTACTCCGAGGTTTACCCCGACACCCACCCTTTGCCCTATGCCTACCCCAGTGCTACGCCTAACGCTCCCACTAGCCCTAACTCGGGCCCTAAACCAACGCCCAGCGCTCCCTCTTGTCCGAGGCCTTCCACTTGCCCACGCCGACCAGTACACCTTGCCCTACCTTTAGCCAGAGCACTAACCCGTGTCCTACGAAATCACCCTGGACCAACCCTTACCACACCCTAATCCAGCCCTACACCTGTTCCGAGTCCTAGGACTACGCGGAGCCATTTCGTGACACCTACCCCTAGCCCTCGGCCAACCCCTACCACTACCACTAGTCCTAGGCTTAACATGAGCCCTAACCCTAACACTGCCCGTGGGCCTCTGCCAAACACTAGACCTTCAACTAACCCTACCCCGAGCACTACCCCTCGCCCTAGGCCTACGCCTAGCACTACCTCTGGTCCTACCACTACCCCTGGCCCTACAGCTCCCCCGACCCATAGGCCCTCCGCGACCCCTACCCAAATCCACAGCTCCCACTCATGGCCCTAGGGCTACTCCAAGGTTTTACCTCGACACCCACCCCTTGCCCTATGCCTACCTCAGCGCTACACCTACCGCTCCCACTAGCCCTAGCTCGGGCCCTAGACCAACACCCATGGCTCCCTCTAGTCCGAGGCCTAGAACTTGCCCTTCGCTGACTAGTACACATTGCCCTTGTTAGGGTTAGGGTAAGGGTTAGGGTTAGGGTTTAGGGTTAGGGTTAGGGTTAGGATTGGTGTTAGGTTTAGGGTTAGGATTAGGGTTAGGGTTGGTGTTAGGGTTAGGGTTACGGTTAGGTTACCCCGAGCACTACCCCTCGCCCTAGGCCTACGCCTAGCACTACTTCTGTTCCTACCCCTACCCCTGGCCCTACAGCTCCCCCTACTAATAGGCCCACCCCCATCCCTACCCCTAGCCACAAATCCAACCTCTGGCCCAAAGCCTACTCCGAGGTTTACCTCGACACCCACCCCTTGCAATATGCCTACCCCAGTGCTACGCCTACCGCTCCCACTAGCCATAGCTCGGGCCCTAGACCAACGCCCAGTGCTCCCTATAGTCCGAGGCCTACCACCTGCCCGACGCCGACCAGTACACCTTGCCCTACCGTTAGCCAGAGCAGTAACCCGTGTCCTACGAAATCACCCTGTACCCACACTTACCACACCCTAATCCAGCCCTACACCCGTTTTGAGTCCTAGGACTACCCGGAGCCCTCCCGTGACACCTACCCTTAGCCCTCGGCCAACCCCTACCACTACCACTAGTCCTAGGCCTAACATGAGCCCTAAGACTAACACTGCTCGTGGGCATCAGCCAACCACAAGCCCTTCACCTAACCCTACCCAGAGCACTACCGCTCGCCCTAGGCTAACGCCTAGCACTACCTCTGGTCCTACCGCTTCCCGTGGCCCTACAGCTCCCCCTACTTATAGGCCCACCCCCATCCCTACCCCTAGCCACAGCTCCAACTCCTGGCACTAGGCCTACTCCGAGGTTTACTCCGACACACACCCCTTGCCCTATGCCTACCCCAGCGCTATGCCTACCGCTCCCACTAGCCCAGGCTCTTGTCCTAGACCAACTCCCATGGCTCCCTCTAGTCCGAGGCCTAGACTTGCCCGTCGCTGACCAGTACACCTTGCCCTTGTTAGGGTTAGGGTTAGGGTTAGGGTTGGTGTTAGGTTTAGGGTTAGGGTTAGTGTTAGGGTTAGGGTTAGGGTTGGTGTTAGGGTTAGGGTTAGGGTTAGGGTTGGTGTTAGGTTTAGGGTTAGGGTTAGGGTTAGGGTTAGGGTTAGGGTTAGGGTTAGGGTTTAGGGTTAGGGTTAGGGTTAGGGTTGGTGTTAGGGTTAGGGTTTGGGTTAGAATTAGGGTTGGTGTTAGGTTTAGCGTTAGGGTTAGGGTTAGGGTTAGTGTTGGTGTTAGGGTTAGGGTTAGTGTTAGGGTTAGGGTTAGGTTTACGGTTAGGTTACCCCGAGCACTACCCCTCGCCGTAGGCCTACGCCTAGCACTACCTCTGGTCCTACCCGTACCCCTGGCCCTACAGCTCCCCCTACCCATAGGCCCACCACCATCCCTATCCCTAGCCACAGCTCCCACTCCTGGTCCTAGGCCTACTCTGTGGTTTACCCCGACTCCCACCACTTGCCCTTTGCCTACCCCAGCGCTATTCCTACCGCTCCCACTAGCCCTACCTCAAGCCCTAGACCAACGCCCAGTGCTCACTCTAGACCGAAGCCTAGCACTTGCCCGTCGCCGACCAGTACACCTTGCCTACCGATAGCCAAAGCACTAACCCATGTCCTACACAATCACCCTGGACGCACCATTAGCCACACCCTAATCATGCCCCACATCCATTCGGAGTCCTAGGAATACATGGAGCCCTCCAGTGACACCTACACCTAGCGCTCGGCCATCCCCTACTACTACCACTAGTCCTAGGCCTAACATGAGCCCTAACCCTAACACTGCCCGTGGGCCTCTGCCAACCGCTCGCCCTTCACCTAACCCTACCCTGAGCACTACCCCTCGCCCTAGGCCTACGCCTAGCACTACCTCTGGTCCTACCCCTACCCCTGGCCCTACAGCTCCCCCTACCCCTGGGCCCACCCCCATCCCTACCCCTAGCCACAACTCCAACTCCTGGCCCAAAGCCTACTCCGAGGTTTACCCCGACACCCACCCTTTGCCCTATGCCTACCCCAGTGCTACGCCTAACGCTCCCACTAGCTCTAGCTCGGGCCCTAGACCAACGCCCAGTGCTCCCTCTTGTCCGAGGCCTACCACTTGCCCACGCCGACCAGTACACCTTGCCCTACCTTTAGCCAGAGCACTAACCCGTGTCCTACGAAATCACCCTGGACCAACCCTTACCACACCCTAATCCAGCCCTACATCTGTTCCGAGTCCTAGGACTACCCGGAACCCTCCCGTGACAGTTACCCCTAGCCCTCGGCCATCCCCTACCACTACCACTAGTCCTAGGCCTAACATGCGCCCTAAGACTAACACTGCCCGTGGGCCTCTGCCAAACACTAGCCCTTCAACTAACCCTACCCCGAGCACTACCCCTCGCCCTAGGCCTACGCCTAGCACTACCTCTGGTCCTACCACTACCCCTGGCCCTACAGCTCCCCCTACCCATAGGCCCACCCCCACCCCTACCCCTAGCCACAGCTCCCACTCCTCGCCCTAGGCCTACTCCGAGGTTTACCTCGACACCCACCCCTTGTCCTATGCCTACCCCAGCGCTACACCTACCGCTCTCACTAGCCCTAGCTCGGGCCCTAGACCAACGCCCATGGCTCCCTCTAGTCCGAGGCCTAGAACTTGCCCGTCGCTGACCAGTACACCTTGCCCTTCTTAGGGTTAGGGATAGGGTTAGGGTTAGGGTTCGATTAGGGTTTAGGGTTAGGGTTAGGGTTAGGGTTGGTGTTAGGGTTAGGGTTAGGGTTAGGGTTAGGGTTGATGTTAGGTTTAGGGTTAGGGTTAGGGTTAGGGTTAGGGTTAGGGTTGGTGTTAGGGTTAGGGATAGGTTTAGGGTTAGGGTTAGGATTAGGGTTAGGGTTGGTGTTAGGGTTAAGGTTAGGGTTAGGGTTAGGGTTGGTGTTTGGGTTAGGGTTCGGGTTAGGGTTAGGGTTGGTGTTAGGTATAGTGTTAGGGTTAGGGTTAGGGTTGGTGTCACGGTTAGGGTTAGGGTTAGGGTTAGTGTTAGGGTTAGTGTTAGGGTTAGGGTTAGGATTAGGGTTAGGGTTGGTGTTAGGGTTAGGGTTAGGGTTGGTGTTAGGTATAGTGTTAGGGTTAAAGTTAGGGTTAAGGTTAGGGTTAGGGTTGGTGTTAGGGATAGGGTTAGGGTTAGGGTTAGGTTTGGTGGTAGGGTTAGGGTTAGGGTTAGGGTTAGGGTTGGTGTTAGGTATAGGGTTAGGGTTAGTGTTAGGGTTAGGGTTAGGGTTGGTGTTAGGGTTAGGGTTAGGGTTAAGGTTAGTGTTAGGTTTAGTGTTAGGGTTAGGTTACCCCGAGCACTACCCCTAGCCCTCGGCCATCCCCTAATACTACCACTAGTCCTAGGCCTAACATGAGCCCTAACCCTAACACTGACCGTGGGCCTCTGCCAACCACTAGCCCTTCACCTAACCCTACCCCGAGCACTACCCCTTGCCCTAGGCCTACGCCTAGCACTACCTCTGGTCCTACCCCTACCCCTGGCCCTACAGCTCCCCCTACTAATAGGCCCATTGCCATCCCTACCCCTAGCCACAACTCCAACCTCTGGCCCAAAGCCTACTCCGAGGTTTACCCCGACACCCATCCCTTGCCATATGCCTACCCCAGTGCTACGCCTACCGCTCCCACTAGCCCTAGCTCGGGCCCTAGACCAACGCCCAGTGCTCCCTATAGTCCGAGGCCTACCACCTGCCCGACGCCTACCAGTACACCTTGCCCTACCGTTAGCCAGAGCAGTAACCCGTGTCCTACGAAATCACCCTGGACCCACCCTTACCACACCCTAATCCAGCCCTACACCCGTTTTAAGTCCTAGGACTACCCGGAGCCCTCCCGTGACACCTACCCCTAGCTCTCGGCCAACCCCTACCACTACCACTAGTCCTAAACCTAACATGAGAACTAAGACTAACACTGCCCGTGGGCATCAGCCAACCACAAGCCCCTTCACCTAACCCTACCCAGAGCACTACCCCTCGCCCTAGGCTAACGCCTAGCACTACCTCTGGTCCTACCGCTTCCCGTGGCCCTACAGCTCCCCCTAATTATAGGCCCACCCCCATCCCTACCCCTAGCCACAGCTCCAACTCCTGGCACTAGGCCTACTCCGTGGTTTACCCCGACACACACCCCTTGCCCTATGCCTACCCCAGCGCTATGTTTACCGATCCCACTAGCCCAGGCTCCGGCCCTAGACCAACGCCCATGGCTCCCTCAAGTCCGAGGCCTAGACTTGTCCGTCGCTGACCTGTACACCTTGCCCTTGTTAGGGTTAGAGTTAGGGTTAGGGTTAGAGTTGGTGTTAGGTTTAGGGTTAGGTTTAGGGTTAGGGTTAGGGTTAGGGTTGGTGTTAGGGTTAGGGTTAGGGTTAGGGTTGGTTTTAGGTTTAGGGTTAGGGTTAGGGTTAGGGTTAGGGTTAGTTTTAGGGTTAGGGTTTAGGGTTAGGGTTAGGGTTAGGTTTGGTGTTAGGGTTAGGGTTTGGGTTAGGGTTAGGGTTGGTGTTAGGTTTAGCGTTAGGGTTAGGGTTAGGGTTAAGGTTGGTGTTAGGGTTAGGGTTAGTGTTAGTGTTAGGGTTAGGGTTAGGTTTACGGTTAGGTTACCTCGAGCACTACCCCTCGCCGTAGGCCTACGCCTAGCACTACCTCTGGTCCTACCCCTACCCCTGGCCCTACAGCTCCACCTACCCATAGGCCCACCCCCATCCCTATCCCTAGCCACAGCTCCCACTCCTGGTCCTAGGCCTACACCGTGGTTTACCCAGACACCCACCCCTTGCCCTTTTCCTACCCCAGCGCTATTCCTACCGCTCACACTAGCCCTACCTCAAGCCCTAGACCAACGCCCTGTGCTCACTCTAGACCGAAGCCTAGCACTTGCCCGTCGCCGACCAGTACACCTTGCCTACCGATAGCCAGAGCACTAACCCATGTCCTACGAAATCACCCTGGATGCACCATTAGCCACACCCTAATCATGCCCCACATCCGTTCGGAGTCCTAGGACTACCCGGAGCCCTCCCGGGACACCTACCCCTAGCCCTCGGCCATCCCCTTCTACTACCACTAGTCCTAGGCCTAACATGAGCCCTAAATTTAACACTGCCCGTGGGCCTCTGCCAACCAATAGCCCTTCACCTAACCCTACCCCGAGCACTACCACTCGCCCTAGGCCTACGCCTAGCACTACCTAGGGTCCTACCCCTACCCCTGGCCCTACAGCTCCCCCTACCCATAGGCCCACCCCCATCCCTACCCCTAGCCACAACTCCAACTCCTGGCCCAAAGCCTACTCCGAGGTTTACCCCGACACCCACCCTTTGCCCTATGCCTACCCCAGTGCTACGCCTAACGCTCCCACTAGCCCTAACTCGGGCCCTAAACCAACGCCCAGTGCTCCCTCTTGTCCGAGGCCTTCCACTTGCCCACGCCGACCAGTACACCTTGCCCTACCTTTAGCCAGAGCACTAACCCGTGTCCTACGAAATCACCCTGGACCAACCCTTACCACACCCTAATCCAGCCCTACATCCGTAACGAGTCCTAGGACTACCCGGAGCCCTCCCGTGACACCTACCCCTAGCCCTCGGCCAACCCCTACCACTACCACTAGTCCTAGGCCTAACATGAGCCCTAAGACTAACACTGCCCGTGGGCCTCAGCCAACCACTAGCCCTTCACCATCCCTACACAGAGGACTACCCCTCGCCCTAGGCCTACGCCTAGCACTACCTCTGGTCCTACCCTTACCCATGGCCCTACAGCTCCCAGTAACCATAGGCCCACTCAAATCCCTACCCCTACCCACAGCTCCAACTCCTGGCACTAGGCCAACTCCGAGGTTTACCCCGACACCCACCCCTTGCCCTATGCCTAACCAGCGCTACGCCTATCGCTCCCACTAGCCCTAGCTCGGGCCCTAGACCAAAGCCCAGTGCTCATCTTGTCCGAGGCCTAGCACTTGCCCGTCGCCGACCAGTACACCTTGCCCTACCGTTAGCCAGAGCAGTAACCCGTGTCCTACGAAATCACCCTGGACCCACCCTTACCAACCCTCATCCAGCCCTACACCTGTTCCGAGTCCTAGAACTACCCGGAGCCATTTCGTGACACCTACCCCTAGCCCTCGGCCAACCCCTACCACTACCACTAGTCCTAGGCTTAATATGAGCCCTAACCCTAACACTGCCCGTGGGCCTCTGCCAAACACTAGCCCTTCAACTAACCCTACCCCGACCACTACCCCTCGCCCTAGGCCTTCGCCTAGCACTACCTCTGGTCCTACCACTACCCCTGGCCCTACAGCTCCCCCTACCCATAGGCCCACCCCCACCCCTACCCCTAGCCACAGCTCCCACTCCTGGCTTTAGGCCTACTCCGAGGTTTACCTCGACACCCACCCCTTGCCCTATGCCTACCCCAGCGCTACGCCTACCGCTCTCACTAGCCCTAGCTCGGGCCCTAGACCAACGCCCATGGCTCCCTCTAGTCCGAGGCCTAGAACTTGCCCGTCGCTGACCAGTACACCTTGCCCTTCTTAGGGTTAGGGTTAGGGTTAGGGTTCGATTAGGGTTTAGGGTTAGGGTTAGGGTTAGGGTTGGTGTTAGGGTTAGGGTTAGGGTTAGGGTTGGTGTTAGGTTTAGGGTTAGGGTTAGGGTTAGGGTTGGTGTTAGGGTTAGGGATAGGGTTAGGGTTAGGGTTAGGATTAGGGTTAGGGTTGGTGTTAGGGTTAAGGTTAGGGTTAGGGTTAGGGTTGGTGTTAGGGATAGGGTTAGGGTTAGGGTAAGGGTTGGTGTTAGGTATAGTGTTAGGGTTAGGGTTAGGGTTAGGGTTAGGGTTAGGGTTGGTGTCAGGGTTAGGGTTAGGGTTAGGGTTAGTGTTAGGGTTAGTGTTAGGGTTAGGGTTAGGATTAGGGTTAGGGTTGGTGTTAGGGTTAGGGTTAGGGTTAGGGTTGGTGTTAGGTATAAGGTTACGGTTAAAGTTAGGGTTAGGGTTAGGGTTAGTGTTGGTGTTAGGGATAGGGTTAGGGTTAGGGTTAGGTTTGGTGGTAGGGTTAGGGTTAGGGTTAGGGTTAGGGTTGGTGTTAGGTATAGGGTTAGGTTTAGTGTTAGGGTTAGGGTTAGGGTTGGTGTTAGGGTTAGGGTTAGGGTTAGGGTTAGTGTTAGGGTTAGTGTTAGGGTTAGGTTACCCCGAGCACTACCCCTAGCCCTCGGCCATCCCCTACTACTACCACAAGTCCTAGGCCTAACATGAGCCCTAACCCTAACACTGACCGTGGGCCTCTGCCAACCACTAGCCCTTTACCTAACCCTACCCCGAGCACTACCCCTCGCCCTAGGCCTAAGCCTAGCACTACCTCTTTTTCTACCCCTACCCCTGGCCCTAAAGCTCCCCTTACCCATAGGCCCACCCCCATCCCTACCCCTAGCCACAACTCCAACTCCTGGCCCAAGCCTACACTGAGGTTTACCCCGACACCCACCCTTTGCCCTATGCCTACCCCAGTGCTACGCCTAACGCTCCCACTAGCCCTAGCTCGGGCCCTAGACCAACGCCCAGTGCTCCCTCTAGTCCGAGGCCTACCACTTGCCCGACGCCGACCAGTACACCTTGCCCTACCTTTAGCCAGAGCAGTAACTTGTGTCCTACGAAATCACCCTGGACCAACCCTTACCACACCCTAATCCAGCCCTACATCTGTTCCGAGTCCTAGGACTACCCGGAGCCCTCCCGTGACACCTACCCCTAGCCCTCGGCCAACACCTACCACTACCACTAGTCCCAGGCTTAACATGAGCCCTAACCCTAACACTGCCCGTGGGCCTCTGCCAAACACTAGCCCTTCAACTAACCCTACCCCGAGCACTACCCCTCGCCCTAGGCCTTCGCCTAGCACTACCTCTGGTCCTACCACTACCCCTGGCCCTACAGCTCCCCCTACCCATAGGCCCACCCCCACCCCTACCCCTAGCCACAGCTCCCACTCCTGGCCCTAGGCCTACTCCGAGGTTTACCTCGACACCCACCCCTTGCCCTATGCCTACCCCAGCGCTACGCCTACCGCTCTCACTAGCCCTAGCTCGGGCCCTAGACCAACGCCCATGGCTCCCTCTAGTCCGAGGCCTAGAACTTGCCCGTCGCTGACCAGTACACCTTGCCCTTCTTAGGGTTAGGGTTAGGGTTAGGGTTAGGGTTCGATTAGGGTTTAGGGTTAGGGTTAGGGTTAGGGTTGGTGTTAGGGTTAGGGTTAGGGTTAGGGTTAGGGTTGATGTTAGGTTTAGGGTTAGGGTTAGGGTTAGGGTTAGGGTTGGTGTTAGGGTTAGGGATAGGTTTAGGGTTAGGGTTAGGATTAGGGTTAGGGTTGGTGTTAGGGTTAAGGTTAGGGTTAGGGTTAGGTTTGGTGTTTGGGTTAGGGTTAGGGTTAGGGTTAGGGTTGGTGTTAGGTATAGTGTTAGGGTTAGGGTTAGGGTTAGGGTTAGGGTTGGTGTCACGGTTAGGGTTAGGGTAGGGTTAGTGTTAGGGTTAGTGTTAGGGTTAGGGTTAGGATTAGGGTTAGGGTTGGTGTTAGGGTTAGGGTTAGGGTTGGTGTTAGGTATAGGGTTAGGGTTAAAGTTAGGGTTAAGGTTAGGGTTAGGGTTGGTGTTAGGGATAGGGTTAGGGTTAGGGTTAGGTTTGGTGGTAGGGTTAGGGTTAGGGTTAGGGTTAGGGTTGGTGTTAGGTATAGGGTTAGGGTTAGTGTTAGGGTTAGGGTTAGGGTTGGTGTTAGGGTTAGGGTTAAGGTTAAGGTTAGTGTTAGGGTTAGTGTTAGGGTTAGGTTACCCCGAGCACTACCCCTAGCCCTCGGCCATCCCCTAATACTACCACTAGTCCTAGGCCTAACATGAGCCCTAACCCTAACACTGACCGTGGGCCTCTGCCAACCACTAGCCCTTCACCTAACCCTACCCCGAGCACTACCCCTCGCCCTAGGCCTACGCCTAGCACTACCTCTGGTCCTACCCCTACCCCTGGCCCTACAGCTCCCCCTACTAATAGGCCCATTCCCATCCCTACCCCTAGCCACAACTCCAACCTCTGGCCCAAAGCCTACTCCGAGGTTTACCCCGACACCCATCCCTTGCCATATGCCTACCCCAGTGCTACGCCTACCGCTCCCACTAGCCCTAGCTCGGGCCCTAGACCAACGCCCAGTGCTCCCTATAGTCCGAGGCCTACCACCTGCCCGACGCCGACCAGTACACCTTGCCCTACCGTTAGCCAGAGCAGTAACCCGTGTCCTACGAAATCACCCTGGACCCACCCTTACCACACCCTAATCCAGCCCTACACCCGTTTTAAGTCCTAGGACTACCCGGAGCCCTCCCGTGACACCTACCCCTAGCTCTCGGCCAACCCCTACCACTACCACTAGTCCTAAACCTAACATGAGAACTAAGACTAACACTGCCCGTGGGCATCAGCCAACCACAAGCCCCTTCACCTAACCCTACCCAGAGCACTACCCCTCGCCCTAGGCTAACGCCTAGCACTACCTCTGGTCCTACCGCTTCCCGTGGCCCTACAGCTCCCCCTAATTATAGGCCCACCCCCATCCCTACCCCTAGCCACAGCTCCAACTCCTGGCACTAGGCCTACTCCGAGGTTTACCCCGACACACACCCCTTGCCCTATGCCTACCCCAGCGCTATGCCTACCGATCCCACTAGCCCAGGCTCCGGCCCTAGACCAACGCCCATGGCTCCCTCAAGTCCGAGGCCTAGACTTGTCCGTCGCTGACCTGTACACCTTGCCCTTGTTAGGGTTAGGGTTAGGGTTAGGGTTAGGGTTGGTGTTAGGTTTAGGGTTAGGGTTAGGGTTAGGGTTAGGGTTAGGGTTGGTGTTAGGGTTAGGGTTAGGGTTAGGGTTGGTTTTAGGTTTAGGGTTAGGGTTAGGGTTAGGGTTAGGGTTAGTTTTAGGGTTAGGGTTTAGGGTTAGGGTTAGGGTTAGGTGTGGTGTTAGGGTTAGGGTTTGGGTTAGGGTTAGGGTTGGTGTTAGGTTTAGCGTTAGGGTTAGGGTTAGGGTTAAGGTTGGTGTTAGGGTTAGGGTTAGTGTTAGTGTTAGGGTTAGGGTTAGGTTTACGGTTAGGTTACCTCGAGCACTACCCCTCGCCGTAGGCCTACGCCTAGCACTACCTCTGGTCCTACCCCTACCCCTGGCCCTACAGCTCCACCTACCCATAGGCCCACCCCCATCCCTATCCCTAGCCACAGCTCCCACTCCTGGTCCTAGGCCTACACCGTGGTTTACCCAGACACCCACCCCTTGCCCTTTTCCTACCCCAGCGCTATTCCTACCGCTCACACTAGCCCTACCTCAAGCCCTAGACCAACGCCCTATGCTCACTCTAGACCGAAGCCTAGCACTTGCCCGTCGCCGACCAGTACACCTTGCCTACCGATAGCCAGAGCACTAACCCATGTCCTACGAAATCACCCTGGACGCACCATTAGCCACACCCTAATCATGCCCCACATCCGTTCGGAGTCCTAGGACTACCCGGAGCCCTCCCGGGACACCTACCCCTAGCCCTCGGCCATCCCCTACTACTACCACTAGTCCTAGGCCTAACATGAGCCCTAAATTTAACACTGCCCGTGGGCCTCTGCCAACCAATAGCCCTTCACCTAACCCTACCCCGAGCACTACCACTCGCCCTAGGCCTACGCCTAGCACTACCTAGGGTCCTACCCCTACCCCTGGCCCTACAGCTCCCCCTACCCATAGGCCCACCCCCATCCCTACCCCTAGCCACAACTCCAACTCCTGGCCCAAAGCCTACTCCGAGGTTTACCCCGACACCCACCCTTTGCCCTATGCCTACCCCAGTTCTACGCCTAACGCTCCCACTAGCCCTAACTCGGGCCCTAAACCAACGCCCAGTGCTCCCTCTTGTCCGAGGCCTTCCACTTGCCCACGCCGACCAGTACACCTTGCCCTACCTTTAGCCAGAGCACTAACCCGTGTCCTACGAAATCACCCTGGACCAACCCTTACCACACCCTAATCCAGCCCTACATCCGTAACGAGTCCTAGGACTACCCGGAGCCCTCCCGTGACACCTACCCCTAGCCCTCGGCCAACCCCTACCACTACCACTAGTCCTAGGCCTAACATGAGCCCTAAGACTAACACTGCCCGTGGGCCTCAGCCAACCACTAGCCCTTCACCATCCCTACCCAGAGGACTACCCCTCGCCCTAGGCCTACGCCTAGCACTACCTCTGGTCCTACCCCTACCCATGGCCCTACAGCTCCCAGTAACCATAGGCCCACTCAAATCCCTACCCCTACCCACAGCTCCAATTCCTGGCACTAGGCCAACTCCGAGGTTTACCCCGACACCCACCCCTTGCCTTATGCCTAACCAGCGCTAAGCCTATCGCTCCCACTAGCCCTAGCTCGGGCCCTAGACCAAAGCCCAGTGCTCATCTTGTCCGAGGCCTAGCACTTGCCCGTCGCCGACCAGTACACCTTGCCCTACCGTTAGCCAGAGCAGTAACCCGTGTCCTACGAAATCACCCTGGACCCACCCTTACCAACCCTCATCCAGCCCTACACCTGTTCCGAGTCCTAGAACTACCCGGAGCCATTTCGTGACACCTACCCCTAGCCCTCGGCCAACCCCTACCACTACCACTAGTCCTAGGCTTAATATGAGCCCTAACCCTAACACTGCCCGTGGGCCTCTGCCAAACACTAGCCCTTCAACTAACCCTACCCCGACCACTACCCCTCGCCCTAGGCCTTCGCCTAGCACTACCTCTGGTCCTACCACTACCCCTGGCCCTACAGCTCCCCCTACCCATAGGCCCTCCCCCACCCCTACCTCTAGCCACAGCTCCCACTCCTGGCTTTAGGCCTACTCCGAGGTTTACCTCGACACCCACCCCTTGCCCTATGCCTACCCCAGCGCTACGCCTACCGCTCTCACTAGCCCTAGCTCGGGCCCTAGACCAACGCCCATGGCTCCCTCTAGTCCGAGGCCTAGAACTTGCCCGTCGCTGACCAGTACACCTTCCCCTTCTTAGGGTTAGGGTTAGGGTTAGGGTTCGATTAGGATTTAGGGTTAGGGTTAGGGTTAGGGTTGGTGTTAGGGTTAGGGTTAGGGTTAGGGTTGGTGTTAGGTTTAGGGTTAGGGTTAGGGTTAGGGTTGGTGTTAGGGTTAGGGATAGGGTTAGGGTTAGGGTTAGGATTAGGGTTAGGGTTGGTGTTAGGGTTAAGGTTAGGGTTAGGGTTAGGGTTGGTGTTAGGGATAGGGTTAGGGTTAGGGTTAGGGTTGGTGTTAGGTATAGTGTTAGGGTTAGGGTTAGGGTTAGGGTTAGGGTTAGGGTTGGTGTCAGGGTTAGGGTTAGGGTTAGGGTTAGTGTTAGGGTTAGTGTTAGGGTTAGGGTTAGGATTAGGGTTAGGGTTGGTGTTAGGGTTAGGGTTAGGGTTAGGGTTGGTGTTAGGTATAAGGTTACGGTTAAAGTTAGGGTTAGGGTTAGGGTTAGTGTTGGTGTTAGGGATAGGGTTAGGGTTAGGGTTAGGTTTGGTGGTAGGGTTAGGGTTAGGGTTAGGGTTAGGGTTGGTGTTAGGTATAGGGTTAGGTTTAGTGTTAGGGTTAGGGTTAGGGTTGGTGTTAGGGTTAGGGTTAGGGTTAGGGTTAGTGTTAGGGTTAGTGTTAGGGTTAGGTTACCCCGAGCACTACCCCTAGCCCTCGGCCATCCCCTACTACTACCACAAGTCCTAGGCCTAACATGAGCCCTAACCCTAACACTGACCGTGGGCCTCTGCCAACCACTAGCCCTTCACCTAACCCTACCCCGAGCACTACCCCTCGCCCTAGGCCTAAGCCTAGCACTACCTCTGTTTCTACCCCTACCCCTGGCCCTAAAGCTCCCCTTACCCATAGGCCCACCCCCATCCCTACCCCTAGCCACAACTCCAACTCCTGGCCCAAGCCTACACCGAGGTTTACCCCGACACCCACCCTTTGCCCTATGCCTACCCCAGTGCTACGCCTAACGCTCCCACTAGCCCTAGCTCGGGCCCTAGACCAACGCCCAGTGCTCCCTCTAGTCCGAGGCCTACCACTTGCCCGACGCCGACCAGTACACCTTGCCCTACCTTTAGCCAGAGCAGTAACTTGTGTCCTACGAAATCACCCTGGACCAACCCTTACCACACCCTAATCCAGCCCTACATCCGTTCCGAGTCCTAGGACTACCCGGAGCCCTCCCGTGACACCTACCCCTAGCCCTCGGCCAACACCTACCACTACCACTAGTCCCAGGCTTAACATGAGCCCTAACCCTAACACTGCCCGTGGGCCTCTGCCAAACACTAGCCCTTCAACTAACCCTACCCCGAGCACTACCCCTCGCCCTAGGCCTACGCCTAGCACTACCTCTGGTCCTACCCCTACCCCTGGCCCTACAGCTCCCCCTACTAATAGGCCCATTCCCATCCCTACCCCTAGCCACAACTCCAACCTCTGGCCCAAAGCCTACTCCGAGGTTTACCCCGACACCCATCCCTTGCCATATGCCTACCCCAGCGCTACGCCTATCGCTCCCACTAGACCTAGCTCGGGCCCTAGACCAAAGCCCAGTGTTCATGTAGTCCGAAGCCTAGTACTTGCCCGTCGCCGACCAGTACACCTTGCCCTACCGTTAGCCAGAGCAGTAACCCGTGTCCTACGAAATCACCCTGGACCCACCCTTACCACACCCTAATCCAGCCCTACACCTGTTCTGAGTCCTAGGACTACCCGGAGCCCTCCCGTGACACCTACCCCTAGCCCTCGGCCCACCCCTACTACTACCACTAGTCCTAGGCTTAACATGAGCCCTAACCCTAACACTGCCCGTGGGTTTCTGCCAAACACTAGCCCTTCAACTAACCCTACCCCGAGCACTACCCCTCGCCCTAGGCCTACGCCTAGCACTACCTCTGGTCCTACCACTACCCCTAGCCCTACAGCTCACACTACCCATAGGCCCACCCCCATCCCTACCCCTAGCCACAGCTCCCACTCCTGGCCCTAGGCCTACTTTGAGGTTTACCTCGACACCCACCCCTTGCCCTATGCCTACCCCAGCGCTACGCCTACCGCTGCCACTAGCCCTAGCTCGGGCCCTAGACCAACGCCGATGGCTCCCTCTAGTCCGAGGCCTAGAACTTGCCCGTCGCTGACTAGTACACATTGCCCTTGTTAGGGTTAGGGTAAGGGTTAGGGTTAGGGTTTAGGGTTATGGTTAGGGTTAGGGTTGGTGTTAGGTTTAGGGTTAGGATTAGGGTTAGGGTTGGTGTTAGGGTTATGGTTGGTGTTAGGGTTAGGGTTAGGATTAGGGTTAGGGTTGGTGTTAGGGTTAGTGTTAGGGTTAGGGTTAGGGTTAGGGTTAGGTCACCCCGAGCACTACCCCTCGCCCTAGGCGTACGCCTGGCATTACCTCTGGTCCTACCCCTACCACTGGCCCTACAGCTCCCCCTACCCATAGGCCCACCCCCATCCCTACCCCTAGACACAGCTCCCACTCCTGGTCCTAGGCCTACTTTGAGGTTTACCCCGACACCCACCCCTTGCCCTTTGCCTACCATAGCGCTACGTCTACCGATCCCACTAGCCCTACTTCGGGTCTAGACCAACGCCCAGTGCTCACTCTAGTCCGAAGCCTAGCACTTGCCCGTCACCGACCAATACACCCTTCCCTACCGAAAGCCAGATCACTAACCCTTGTCCTACGAAATCACCCTGGACCCACCATTAGCCACACCCTAATCATGCCCCGCATCCGTTCGGAGTCATAGGACTACCCGGAGCTCTCCCGTGACACCTACCCCTAGCCCTCGGCTATCCCCTACCTCTACCACTAGTCCTAGGCCTAACATGAGCCCTAACCCTAACAATGTCCGTGGGCCTCTGCCAACCACTAGCCCTTCACCTAACCCTACCCCGAGCACTACCCCTCGCCCTAGGCTTACGCCTAGCACTACCTCTGGTCCTACACCTACCCCTGGCCCTACAGCTCCCCCTACTAATAGGCCCACCCCCATCCCTACCCCTAGCCACAACTCCAACCTCCTGGCCAAAGCCTACTCCGAGGTTTACCCCGACACCCACCCCTTGCCCTATGCGTATCCCAGCGCTACGCCTATCGCTCCCACTAGCCCTAGCTCGGGCCCTAGACTAAAGTCCAGTGCTTATCTAGTTCGAGGCCTAGCACTTGCCCGTCGCCGACCAGTACACCTTGCCCTACCGTTAGCCAGAGCAGTAACCCGTGTCCTACGAAATCACCCTGGACCCACCCTTACCACACCCTAATCCAGCCCTAAACCTGTTCTGAGTCCTAGGACTACCCGGAGCCCTCCCGTGACACCTACCCCTAGCCCTCGGCCAACCACTACCACTACCACTAGTCCTAGGCTTAACATGAGCCCTAACCCTAACACTGCCCGTGGGCCTCTGCCAACCACTAGCCCTTCAACTAACCCTACCCCGAGCACTACCCCTCGCCCTAGGCCTACGCCTAGCACTACCTCTTGTCCTACCCCTACCCCTGGCCCTACAGCTCCCCCTAACCCTGGGCCCACCCCCATCCCTAGCCCTAGCCAAAACTCCAACTCCTGGCCCAAAGCCTACTCCGAAGTTTACCTCGACACCCACCCCTTGCCCTATGCCTATCCCAGCGCTACGCCTACCGCTCCCACTAGCCCTAGCTCGGGCCCTAGACCAACGCCCAGTGCTCTCTCTAGTCAGAGGCCTACCACTTGCCCGAGGCCGACCAGTACACCTTGCCCTACCGTTAGCCAGAGCAGTAACCCGTGTCCTACGAAATCACCCTGGACCCACCCTTACCACACCCTAATACAGCCCTACACCTGTTCCGAGACCTAGGACTACCCGGAGCCATTTCGTGACACCTACCCCTAGCCCTCGGCCAACCCCTACCACTACCACTAGTCCTAGGCTTAACATGAGCCCTAACCCTAACACTGCCCGTGGGCCTCTGCCAAACACTAGCCCTTCAACTAACCCTACCCCGAGCACTACCTCTCGCCCTAGGCCTTCGCCTAGCACTACCTCTGGTCCTACCACTACCCCTGGCCCTACAGCTCCCCCTACCCATAGGCCCACCCCCACCCCTACCCCTAGCCACAGCTCCCACTCCTGGCCCTAGGCCTACTCCGAGGTTTACCTCGACACACACCCCTTGCCCTATGCCTACCCCAGCGCTACGCCTACCGCTCTCACTAGCCCTAGCTCGGGCCCTAGACCAACGCCCATGGCTCCCTCTAGTCCGAGGCCTAGAACTTGCCCGTCGCTGACCAGTACACCTTGCTTTTGTTAGGGTTAGGGTTAGGGTTAGGGTTGGATTAGGGTTTAGGGTTAGGGTTAGGGTTGGTGTTAGGGTTAGGGTTAGGGTTAGGGTTAGGGTTGGTGTTAGGTTTAGGGTTAGGGTTAGGGTTAGGGTTGGTGATAGGGTTAGGGTTAGGGTGAGGGTTAGGATTAGGGTTAGGGTTGGTGTTAGGGTTAGGGTTAGGGTTAGGGTTAGGGTTGGTGTTAGGTATAGGGTTAGGGTTAAAGTTAGGGTTAGGGTTAGGGTTAGGGTTGGTGTTAGGGTTAGGGTTAGGGTTAGGGTTAGGTTTGGTGTTAGGGTTAGTGTTAGGATTAGGATTAGGGTTAGGGTTGGTGTTAGGGTTAGGGTTAGGGTTAGGGTTAGGGTTGGTGTTAGGGTAAGGGTTAGGGTTAGGGTTAGGTTTAGGGTTAAAGTTAGGGTTAGGGTTGGTGTTAGGGTTAGGGTTAGGGTTAGGGTTAGGGTTGATGTTAGGTATAGGGTTAGGGTTAGGGTTAGGGTTAGGGTTAGGGTTGGTGTTAGGGTTAGGGTTAGGGTTAGTGTTAGGGTTAGGGTTAGGGTTAGTTTACCCCGAGCACTACCCCTCGCCCTAGGCCTACGCCTAGCACTACCTCTGGTCCTACCCCTACCCCTGGCCCTACAGCTCCTTGTACCCCTGGGCCCACCCACAACCCTACCCCTGGCCAAAACTCCAACTTCTGGCCCAAAGCCTACTCCGAAGTTTACCCCGACACCCACCCCTTGCCTTATGCCTATCCCAGCGCTACGTCTACCGCTCCCACTAGCCCTAGCTCGAGCCCTAGACCAACGCCCAGTGCTCTCTCTAGTCAGAGGCCTACCACTTGCCCGAGGACGACCAGTAAACCTTGCCCTACCGTTAGCCAGAGCAGTAACCCGTGTCCTACGAAATCACCCTGGACCCACCCTTACCACACACTAATACAGACCTACACCTGTTCCGAGTTTTAGAACTACCCGGAGCCATTTCGAGACACCTACCCCTAGCCCTCGACCAACCCCTACCACTACCACTAGTCCTAGGCTTAACATGAGCTCTAACCCTAACACTGCCCGTGGGCCTCTGCCAAACACTAGCCCTTCAACTAACCCTACCCCGAGCACTACCCCTAGCCCTAGGCCTACGCCTAGCACTACCTCTGGTCCTACCACTACCCGTGGCCCTACAGCTCCCCCTACCCATAGGCCCACCGCCACCCCTACCCCTATCCACAGCTCCCACTCCTGGCCCTAGGGCTACTCCGAGGTTTACCTCGACACCCACCCCTTGCCCTATGCCTACCCCAGCGCTACACCTACCGCTCCCACTAGCCCTAGCTCAGGCCCTAGACCAACACCCATGGCTCCCTCTAGTCCGAGGCCTAGAACTTGCCCGTCGCTGACTAGTACACATTGCCCTTGTTAGGGTTAGGGTAAGGGTTAGGGTTAGGGTTTAGGGTTAGGGTTAGGGTTAGGGTTGGTGTTAGGTTTAGGGTTAGGATTAGGGTTAGGGTTGGTGTTAGGGTTAGGGTTGGTGTTAGGGTTAGGGTTATGATTAGGGTTAGGGTTGGTGTTAGGGTTAGGGTTAGGTTTAGGGTTAGGTCACCCCAAGCACTACCCCTCGCACTAGGCGTACGCCTAGCACTACCTCTGGTCTACCCCTACCCCTGGCCCTACAGCTCCCCCTACTAATAGGCCCACCGCCATCCCTACCCCTAGCCACAACTCCAAACTCTAGCCCAAAGCCTACTCCGAGGTTTACCCCGACACCCACCCCTTGCCATATGCCTACCCCAGTGCTACGCCTGCCGCTCCCACTAGCCCTATCTCGGGCACTAGACCAACGCCCAGTGCTCCCTATAGTCCGAGGCCTACCACCTGCCCGACGCCGACCAGTACACCTTGCCCTACCGTTAGCCAGAGCAGTAACCCGTGTCCTACGAAATCACCCTGGACCCACCCTTACCACACCCAAATACAGCCCTACACCCGTTTTGAGTCCTAGGACTACCTGGAGCCCTCCCGTGACAGTTACCCCTAGCCCTCGGCCAACCCCTACCACTACCACTAGTCCTAGGCCTAACATGAGCCCTAAGACTAACACTGCCCGTGGGCATCAGCCAACCACAAGCCCTTCACCTAACCCTACCCAGAGCACTACCCCTCGCCCTAGCTAACGCCTAGAACTACCTCTGGTCCTACCGCTTCCCCTGGCCTTACAGCTCCCCCTACTTATAGGCCCACCCCCATCCCTACCCCTAGCCACAGCTCCAACTCCTGGCACTAGGCCTACTCCGAGGTTTACCCCGACACACACCCCTTGCCCTATGCCTACCCCAGCGCTATGCCTACCGTTCCCACTAGCCCAGGCTCGGGCCCTAGACCAACGCCCATGACTCCCTCTAGTCCGAGGCCTAGACTTCCCCGTCGCTGACCAGTACACCTTGCCCTTGTTAGGGTTAGGGGTAGGGTTCGGGTTAGGGTTGGTGTTAGGTTTAGGGTTAGAGTTAGGGTTAGGGTTAGGGTTAGGAATGGTGTTAGGGTTAGGGTTAGGGTTAGGATTGGTGTTAGGTTTAGGGTTAGGGTTAAGGTTAGTGTTAGGGTTAGGGTTAGGGTTAGGGTTTAGGGTTCGGGTTAGGGTTAGGGTTGGTGTTAGGGTTAGGGATTGGGTTAGGGTTAGGGTTGGTGTTAGGTTTAGCGTTAGGGTTAGGGTTATGGTTAGGGTTGGTGTTAGGGTTAGGGTTAGTGTTAGGGTTAGGGTTAGGTTTACGGTTAGGTTACCGCGAGCACTACCCCTCGCCGTAGGCCTACGCCTAGCACTACCTCTGGTCCTACCCCTACCCCTGGCCCTACAGCTCCCCTTACCCATAGGCCCACCCCCATCCCTACCCCTAGCCACAACTCCAACCTCTGGCCCAAAGCCTACTCCGAGATTTACCCCGACACCCACCCCTTGCCCTATGCCTACCCCAGCGCTACGCCTATCGCTCCCACTAGCCCTACTTCGGGCCCTAGACCAAAGTCCAGTGCTCATCTAGTCCGAGGCCTAGCACTTACCGTCGCCGACCAGTACACCTTGCTCTACCGTTAGCCAGAGCAGTAACCCGTGTCCTACGAAATCACCCTGGACCCACCCTTACCACACCCTAATACAGCCCTACACCTGTTCCGAGTCCTAGGACTACCCGGAGCCATTTCGTGACACCTACCCCTAGCCCTCGGCCAACCCCTACCACTACCACTAGTCCTAGGCTTAACATAAGCCCTAACCCTAACACTGCCCATGGGCCTCTGCCAAACACTAGCCCTTGAACTAACCCTACCCCGAGCACTACCCCTCGCCCTAGGCCTTCGCCTAGCACTACCTCTGGTCCTACCACTACCCCTGGCCCTACAGCTCCCCCTACCCATAGGCCCACCCCCACACCTACCCCTAGCCACAGCTCCCACTTCTGGCCCTAGGCCTACTCCGAGGTTTACCTCGACACACACTTCTTGCCCTATGCCTACCCCAGCGCTACGCCTACCGCTCTCACTAGCCCTAGCTCGGGCCCTAGACCAACGCCCATGGCTCCCTCTAGTCCGAGGCCTAGAACTTGCCCGTCGCTGACCAGTACACCTTGCCCTTGTTAGGGTTAGGGTTAGGGTTAGGGTTAGGCTTGGATTAGGGTTTATGGTTAGGGTTAGGTTTAGGGTTGGTGTTAGGGTTAGGGTTAGGGTTAGGGTTAGGGTTAGGGTTGGTGTTAGGTTTAGGGTTAGGGTTAGGGTTAGGGTTGGTGTTAGGGTTAGGGTTAGGGTTAGGGTTAGGGTTGGTGTTAGGTATAGGGTTAGGGTTAGGGTTAGGGTTAGGGTTGGTGTTAGGGTTAGGGTTAGGGTTGTGTTAGGGTTAGGGTAAGGGTTAGGGTTAGGGTTAGGTTTAGGGTTAGGGTTAGGGTTAGGGTTGGTGTTAGGGTTAGGGTTTGGGTTAGGGTTAGGGTTGGTGTTAGGTATAGGGTTAGGGTTAGGGTTAGGGTTAGGGTTGGTGTTAGGGTTAGGGTTAGGGTTAGGGTTAGTGTTAGGGTTAGGGTTAGGGTTAGGTTACCCCGAGCACTACCCCTCGCCCTAGGCCTACGCCTAGCACTACCTCTGGTCCTACCCCTACCCCTGGCCGTACAGCTCCCCGTACCCCTGGGCCCACCCCCATCCCTACCCCTAGCCAAAACTCCAAATCCTTGCCCAAAGCCTACTTCGAAGTTTACCCCGACACCCACCCCTTGCCCTATGCCTACCCCAGCGCTACGCCTACCGCTCCCACTAGCCCTAGCTTGAGCCCTAGACCAACGCCCAGTGCTCTCTCTAGTCAGAGGCCTACCACTTGCCCGAGCCCGACCAGTATACCTTGCCCTACCGTTAGCCAGAGCAGTAACCCGTGTCCTACGAAATCACCCTGGACCCACCCTTACCACACCCTAATACAGCCCTACACCTGTTCCGAGTCCTAAAACTACCTGGAGCCATTTCGTGACACCTACCCCTAGCCCTTGGCCAACCCCTACCACTACCACTAGTCGTAGGCTTAACATGAGCCCTAACGCTAACACTGCCCGTGGGCCTCTGCCAAACACTAGCCCTTCAACTAACCCTACCCCGAGCACTACCCCTCGCCCTAGGCCTACGCCTAGCACTACCTCTGGTCCTACCACTACACCTGGCCCTACAGCTCCCCCTACCCATAGGCCCACCGCCACCCCTACCCCTATCCACAGCTCCCACTCCTGGCCCTAGGGCTACTCCGAGGTTTACCTCGACACCCACCCCTTGCCCTATGCCTACCCCAGCGCTACGCCTACCGCTCTCACTAGCCCTATTTCGGGCCCTAGACCAACGCCCATGGCTCCCTCTAGTCCGAGGCCTAGAACTTGCCCGTCGCTGACCAGTACAACTAGCCCTTGTTAGTGTTATGGTTAGGGTTAGGGTTAGGGTTGGATTAGGGTTTAGGGTTAGGGTTAGGGTTAGGGTTGGTGTTAGGGTTAGGGTTAGGGTTAGGGTTGGTGTTAGGTTTAGGGTTAGGGTTAGGGTTAGGGTTAGGGTTAGGGTTGGTGTTAGGGTTAGGGTTAGGGTTAGGGTTAGGATTAGGGTTAGGGTTGGTGTTAGGGTTAGGGTTAGGGTTAGGGTTAGGGTTAGGGTTAGGGTTAGGGTTGGTGTTAGGGTTAGGGTTAGGGTTAAAGTTAGGGTTAGGGTTAGGGTTAGGGTTAGGGTTAGGGTTAGGTTTGGTGTTAGGGTTAGGGTTAGGATTAGGATTAGGGTTAGGGTAGGTGTTAGGGTTAGGGTTAGGGTTAGGGTTAGGGTTGGTGTTAGGGTAAGGGTTAGGGTTAGGGTTAGGTTTAGGGTTAGGGTTAGGGTTAGGGTTGGTGTTAGGGTTAGGGTTAGGGTTAGGGTTAGGGTTGATGTTAGGTATAGGGTTAGGGTTAGGGTTAGGGTTAGGGTTAGGGTTGGTGTTAGGGTTAGGGTTAGGGTTAGGGTTAATGTTAGGGTTAGGGATAGGGTTAGGTTACCCCGAGCACTACCCCTCGCCCAAGGCCTACGCCTAGAACTACCTCTGGTCCTACCCCTACCCCTGGCCCTACAGCTCCCCGTACCCCTGGGCCCACCCACATCCCTACCCCTAGCCAAAACTCCAACTCCTGGCCCAAAGCCTACTCCGAAGTTTACCCCGACACCCACCCCTTGCCTTATGCCTATCCCAGCGCTACGCCTACCGCTCCCACTAGCCCTAGCTTGAGCCCTAGACCAACGCCCAGTGCTCTCTCTAGTCAGAGGCCTACCACTTGCCCGAGGCCGACCAGTACACCTTGCCCTACCGTTAGCCAGAGCAGTAACCCGTGTCCTACGAAATCACCCTGGACCCACCCTTACCACACCCTAATACAGCCCTACACCTGTTCCGAAACCTAGGACTACCCGGAGCCATTTCGTGACACCTAACCCTAGCCCTCGGCCAACCCCTACCATTACCACTAGTCCTAGGCTTAACATGAGCCCTAACCCTAACACTGCCCGTGGGCCTCTGCCAAACACTAGCCCTTCAACTAACCCTACCCCGAGCACTACCTCTCGCCCTAGGCCTTCGCCTAGCACTACCTCTGGTCCTACCACTACCCCTGGCCCTACAGCTCCCCCTACCCATAGGCCCACCGCCACCCCTACCCCTATCCACAGCTCTCACTCCTGGCCCTAGGGCTACTCCGAGGTTTACCTCGACACCCACCCCTTGCCCTATGCCTACCCCAGCGCTACACCTACCGCTCCCACTAGCCCTAGCTCGGGCCCTAGACCAACACCCATGGCTCCCTCTAGTCCGAGGCCTAGAACTTGCCCGTCGCTGACTAGTACACATCGCCCTTGTTAGGGTTAGGGTAAGGGTTAGGGTTAGGGTTTAGGGTTAGGGTTAGGGTTAGGGTTGGTGTTAGGTTTAGGGTTAGGATTAGGGTTAGGGTTGGTGTTAGGGTTAGGGTTGGTGTTAGGGTTAGGGTTATGATTAGGGTTAGGGTTTGTGTTAGAGTTAGGGTTAGGTTTAGGGTTAGGTCACCCCGAGCACTACCCCTCGCACTAGGCGTACGCCTAGCACTACCTCTGGACTACCCCTACCCCTGGCCCTACAGCTCCCCCTACTAATAGGCTCACCGCCATCCCCTACCCCTAGCCACAACTCCAAACTCTAGCCCAAAGCCTACTCCGAGGTTTACCCTGACACCCACCCCTTGCCATATGCCTACCCCAGTGCTACGCCTACCCCTCCCACTAGCCCTAGCTCAGGCCCTAGACCAACGCCCAGTGCTCCCTATAGTCCGAGGCCTACCACCTGCCCGACGCCGACCAGTACACCTTGCCCTACCGTTAGCCAGAGCAGTAACCCGTGTCCTACGAAATAACCCTGGACCCACCCTTACCACACCCAAATCCAGCCCTACACCCGTTTTGAGTCCTAGGACTACCCAAAGCCCTCCCGTGACACCTAACCCTAGCCCTCGGCCATCCCCTACCACTACCACTAGTCCTAGGCCTAACATGAGCCCTAAGACTAACACTGCCCGTGGGCATCAGCCAACCACAAGCCCTTCACCTAACCCTACCCAGAGAACTACCACTCGCCCTAGGCTAACGCCTAGAACTACCTCTGGTCCTACCGCTTCCCCTAATCCTACAGCTCCCCCTACTTATAGGCCCACCCCCATTCCTACCCCTAGCCACAGCTCCAACTCCTGGCACTAGGCCTACTCCTAGGTTTACCCCGACACACACCCCTTGCCCTATGCCTACCCCAGCGCTATGCCTACCGTTCCCACTAGCCCAGGCTCGGGCCCTAGACCAACGCCCATGGCTCCCTCTAGTCCGAGGCCTAGACTTCCCCGTCGATGACCAGTACACCTTGCCCTTGTTAGGGTTAGGGGTAGGGTTAGGCTTAGGGTTGGTGTTAGGTTTAGGGTTAGAGTTAGGGTTAGGGTTAGGGTTAGGGTTGGTGTTAGGTTTAGGGTTAGGGTTAGGATTAGTGTTAGGGTTAGGGTTAGGGTTAGGGTTTAGGGTTAGGGTTAGGGTTAGGGTTGGTGTTAGGGTTAGGGTTTGGGTTAGGGTTAGGGTTGGTGTTAGGTTTAGCGTTAGGGTTAGGGTTATGGTTAGGGTTGGTGTTAGGTTTAGGGTTAGTGTTAGGGTTAGGGTTAGGTTTACGGTTAGGTTACCGCGAGCACTACCCCTCGCCGTAGGCCTACGCCTAGCACTACCTCTGGTCCTACCCCTACCCCTGGCCCTACAGCTCACCCTACCCATAGGCCCACCCCCATTTCTACCCCTAGCCACAACTCCAACCTCTGGCCCAAAGCCTACTCCGAGGTTTACCCCGACACCCACCCCTTGCCCTATGCCTACCCCAGCGCTACGCCTATCGCTCCCACTAGCCCTACTTCGGGCCCTAGACCAAAGTCCAGTGCTCATCTAGTCAGAGGCCTACCACTTGCCCGAGGCCGACCAGTACACCTTGCCCTACCGTTAGCCAGAGCAGTAACCCGTGTCCTACGAAATCACCCTGGACCCACCATTACCACACCCTAATACAGCCCTACACCTGTTCCGAGTCCTAGGACTACCTGGAGCCATTTCGTGACACCTACCCCTAGCCCTCGGCCAACCCCTACCACTACCACTAGTCGTAGGCTTAACATGAGCCCTAAACCTAACACTGCCCGTGGGTCTCTGCCAAACACTAGCCCTTCAACTAACCCTACCCCGAGCACTACCCCTCGCCCTAGGCCTACGCCTAGCACTACCTCTGGTCCTACCACTACCCCTGGCCCTACAGCTCCCCCTACCCATAGGCCCACCGCCACCCCTACCCCTATCCACAGCTCCCACTCCTGGCCCTAGGGCTACTTTGAGGTTTACCTCGACACCCACCCCTTGCCATATGCCTACCCCAGCGCTACGCCTACCGCTCTCACTAGCCCTAGCTCGGGCCCTAGACCAACGCCCATGGCTCCCTCTAGTCCGAGGCCTAGAACTTGCCCGTCGCTGACCAGTACACCTAGCCCTTGTTAGGGTTATGGTTAGGGTTAGGGTTAGGGTTGGATTAGGGTTTAGGGTTAGGGTTAGGTTTAGGGTTGGTGTTAGGGTTAAGGTTAGGGTTAGGGTTGGTGTTAGGGTTAGTGTTAGGGTTAGGGTTAGGGTTAGGGTTAGGATTAGGGTTAGGGTTGGTGTTAGGGTTAGGGTTAGGGTTAGGGTTAGGGTTAGGGTTAGGGTTAGGTTTGGTGTTAGGGTTAAGGTTAGGGTTAGGATTAGGGTTAGGGTTGGTATTAGGGTTGGGGTTAGGGTTAGGGTTAGGGTTGGTGTTAGGGTTAGGGTTAGGGTTAGGGTTAGGGTTAGGGTTAGGGTTGGTGTTAGGGTTAGGGTTAGGGTTAGGGTTAGGGTTGGTGTTAGGTATAGGGTTAGGGTTAGGGTTAGGGTTAGGGTTGGTATTAGGGTTAGGGTTAGGGTTAGGTTACCCCGAGCACTACCCCTCGCCCTAGGCCTACGCCTAGCACTACCTCTGGTCCTACCCCTACCCCTGTCCCTACAGCTCCCCCTACCCATAGGCCCACCCCCAACCCTACCGCTAGCCACAGCTCTCACTCCTGGTCCTAGGCCTACTCCGAGGTTTACCCCGACACCCACCCCTTGCCCTTTGCCTTCCTCAGCGCTACGCCTACCGCTCCCACTAGCCCTACCTCGGGCCTTAGACCAACGCCCAGTGCTCACTCTAGTCCGAAGCCTAGCACTTGCCCGTCGCCAACCGGTACACCTTGCCCTACCGATAGCCAGAGCACTAACCCGTGTCCTACGAAATCACCCTGGACCCACCATTAGCCACACCCTAATCCAGCCCTACATCCGTTCGGAGTCCTAGGACTACCCGGAGCCCTCCCGTGACAGTTACCCCTAGCCCTCGGCCATACCCTACCACTACCACTAGTCCTAGGCCTAACATGAGCCCTAACTCTAACACTGCCCGTGGGCCTCTGCCAAACACTAGCCCTTCAACTAACCCTACCCCGAGCACTACCCCTCGCCCTAGGCCTACGCCTAGCACTACCTCTGGTCCTACCACTACACCTGGCCCTACAGCTCCCCCTACCCATAGGCCCACCGCCACCCCTACCCCTATCCACAGCTCCCACTCCTGGCCCTAGGGCTACTCCGAGGTTTACCTCGACACCCACCCCTTGCCCTATGCCTACCCCAGCGCTACGCCTACCGCTCTCACTAGCCCTATTTCGGGCCCTAGACCAACGCCCATGGCTCCCTCTAGTCCGAGGCCTAGAACTTGCCCGTCGCTGACCAGTACAACTAGCCCTTGTTAGTGTTATGGTTAGGGTTAGGGTTAGGGTTGGATTAGGGTTTAGGGTTAGGGTTAGGGTTAGGGTTGGTGTTAGGGTTAGGGTTAGGGTTAGGGTTGGTGTTAGGTTTAGGGTTAGGGTTAGGGTTAGGGTTAGGGTTAGGGTTGGTGTTAGGGTTAGGGTTAGGGTTAGGGTTAGGATTAGGGTTAGGGTTGGTGTTAGGGTTAGGGTTAGGGTTAGGGTTAGGGT
This sequence comes from Rhinolophus hipposideros, assembly GCF_964194185.1. Classification (NCBI taxonomy): domain Eukaryota; kingdom Metazoa; phylum Chordata; class Mammalia; order Chiroptera; family Rhinolophidae; genus Rhinolophus; species Rhinolophus hipposideros. The sequence goes on along the minus strand of NW_027668856.1, from coordinate 307,542 downwards.
TAGGGTTAGGGTTAGGGTTGGTGTTAGGGTTAGGGTTAGGGTTAAAGTTAGGGTTAGGGTTAGGGTTAGGGTTAGGGTTAGGGTTAGGTTTGGTGTTAGGGTTAGGGTTAGGATTAGGATTAGGGTTAGGGTAGGTGTTAGGGTTAGGGTTAGGGTTAGGGTTAGGGTTGGTGTTAGGGTAAGGGTTAGGGTTAGGGTTAGGTTTAGGGTTAGGGTTAGGGTTAGGGTTGGTGTTAGGGTTAGGGTTAGGGTTAGGGTTAGGGTTGATGTTAGGTATAGGGTTAGGGTTAGGGTTAGGGTTAGGGTTAGGGTTGGTGTTAGGGTTAGGGTTAGGGTTAGGGTTAATGTTAGGGTTAGGGATAGGGTTAGGTTACCCCGAGCACTACCCCTCGCCCAAGGCCTACGCCTAGAACTACCTCTGGTCCTACCCCTACCCCTGGCCCTACAGCTCCCCGTACCCCTGGGCCCACCCACATCCCTACCCCTAGCCAAAACTCCAACTCCTGGCCCAAAGCCTACTCCGAAGTTTACCCCGACACCCACCCCTTGCCTTATGCCTATCCCAGCGCTACGCCTACCGCTCCCACTAGCCCTAGCTTGAGCCCTAGACCAACGCCCAGTGCTCTCTCTAGTCAGAGGCCTACCACTTGCCCGAGGCCGACCAGTACACCTTGCCCTACCGTTAGCCAGAGCAGTAACCCGTGTCCTACGAAATCACCCTGGACCCACCCTTACCACACCCTAATACAGCCCTACACCTGTTCCGAAACCTAGGACTACCCGGAGCCATTTCGTGACACCTAACCCTAGCCCTCGGCCAACCCCTACCATTACCACTAGTCCTAGGCTTAACATGAGCCCTAACCCTAACACTGCCCGTGGGCCTCTGCCAAACACTAGCCCTTCAACTAACCCTACCCCGAGCACTACCTCTCGCCCTAGGCCTTCGCCTAGCACTACCTCTGGTCCTACCACTACCCCTGGCCCTACAGCTCCCCCTACCCATAGGCCCACCGCCACCCCTACCCCTATCCACAGCTCTCACTCCTGGCCCTAGGGCTACTCCGAGGTTTACCTCGACACCCACCCCTTGCCCTATGCCTACCCCAGCGCTACACCTACCGCTCCCACTAGCCCTAGCTCGGGCCCTAGACCAACACCCATGGCTCCCTCTAGTCCGAGGCCTAGAACTTGCCCGTCGCTGACTAGTACACATCGCCCTTGTTAGGGTTAGGGTAAGGGTTAGGGTTAGGGTTTAGGGTTAGGGTTAGGGTTAGGGTTGGTGTTAGGTTTAGGGTTAGGATTAGGGTTAGGGTTGGTGTTAGGGTTAGGGTTGGTGTTAGGGTTAGGGTTATGATTAGGGTTAGGGTTTGTGTTAGAGTTAGGGTTAGGTTTAGGGTTAGGTCACCCCGAGCACTACCCCTCGCACTAGGCGTACGCCTAGCACTACCTCTGGACTACCCCTACCCCTGGCCCTACAGCTCCCCCTACTAATAGGCTCACCGCCATCCCCTACCCCTAGCCACAACTCCAAACTCTAGCCCAAAGCCTACTCCGAGGTTTACCCTGACACCCACCCCTTGCCATATGCCTACCCCAGTGCTACGCCTACCCCTCCCACTAGCCCTAGCTCAGGCCCTAGACCAACGCCCAGTGCTCCCTATAGTCCGAGGCCTACCACCTGCCCGACGCCGACCAGTACACCTTGCCCTACCGTTAGCCAGAGCAGTAACCCGTGTCCTACGAAATAACCCTGGACCCACCCTTACCACACCCAAATCCAGCCCTACACCCGTTTTGAGTCCTAGGACTACCCAAAGCCCTCCCGTGACACCTAACCCTAGCCCTCGGCCATCCCCTACCACTACCACTAGTCCTAGGCCTAACATGAGCCCTAAGACTAACACTGCCCGTGGGCATCAGCCAACCACAAGCCCTTCACCTAACCCTACCCAGAGAACTACCACTCGCCCTAGGCTAACGCCTAGAACTACCTCTGGTCCTACCGCTTCCCCTAATCCTACAGCTCCCCCTACTTATAGGCCCACCCCCATTCCTACCCCTAGCCACAGCTCCAACTCCTGGCACTAGGCCTACTCCTAGGTTTACCCCGACACACACCCCTTGTCCTATGCCTACCCCAGCGCTATGCCTACCGTTCCCACTAGCCCAGGCTCGGGCCCTAGACCAACGCCCATGGCTCCCTCTAGTCCGAGGCCTAGACTTCCCCGTCGATGACCAGTACACCTTGCCCTTGTTAGGGTTAGGGGTAGGGTTAGGCTTAGGGTTGGTGTTAGGTTTAGGGTTAGAGTTAGGGTTAGGGTTAGGGTTAGGGTTGGTGTTAGGTTTAGGGTTAGGGTTAGGATTAGTGTTAGGGTTAGGGTTAGGGTTAGGGTTTAGGGTTAGGGTTAGGGTTAGGGTTGGTGTTAGGGTTAGGGTTTGGGTTAGGGTTAGGGTTGGTGTTAGGTTTAGCGTTAGGGTTAGGGTTATGGTTAGGGTTGGTGTTAGGTTTAGGGTTAGTGTTAGGGTTAGGGTTAGGTTTACGGTTAGGTTACCGCGAGCACTACCCCTCGCCGTAGGCCTACGCCTAGCACTACCTCTGGTCCTACCCCTACCCCTGGCCCTACAGCTCACCCTACCCATAGGCCCACCCCCATTTCTACCCCTAGCCACAACTCCAACCTCTGGCCCAAAGCCTACTCCGAGGTTTACCCCGACACCCACCCCTTGCCCTATGCCTACCCCAGCGCTACGCCTATCGCTCCCACTAGCCCTACTTCGGGCCCTAGACCAAAGTCCAGTGCTCATCTAGTCAGAGGCCTACCACTTGCCCGAGGCCGACCAGTACACCTTGCCCTACCGTTAGCCAGAGCAGTAACCCGTGTCCTACGAAATCACCCTGGACCCACCATTACCACACCCTAATACAGCCCTACACCTGTTCCGAGTCCTAGGACTACCTGGAGCCATTTCGTGACACCTACCCCTAGCCCTCGGCCAACCCCTACCACTACCACTAGTCGTAGGCTTAACATGAGCCCTAAACCTAACACTGCCCGTGGGTCTCTGCCAAACACTAGCCCTTCAACTAACCCTACCCCGAGCACTACCCCTCGCCCTAGGCCTACGCCTAGCACTACCTCTGGTCCTACCACTACCCCTGGCCCTACAGCTCCCCCTACCCATAGGCCCACCGCCACCCCTACCCCTATCCACAGCTCCCACTCCTGGCCCTAGGGCTACTTTGAGGTTTACCTCGACACCCACCCCTTGCCATATGCCTACCCCAGCGCTACGCCTACCGCTCTCACTAGCCCTAGCTCGGGCCCTAGACCAACGCCCATGGCTCCCTCTAGTCCGAGGCCTAGAACTTGCCCGTCGCTGACCAGTACACCTAGCCCTTGTTAGGGTTATGGTTAGGGTTAGGGTTAGGGTTGGATTAGGGTTTAGGGTTAGGGTTAGGTTTAGGGTTGGTGTTAGGGTTAAGGTTAGGGTTAGGGTTGGTGTTAGGGTTAGTGTTAGGGTTAGGGTTAGGGTTAGGGTTAGGATTAGGGTTAGGGTTGGTGTTAGGGTTAGGGTTAGGGTTAGGGTTAGGGTTAGGGTTAGGGTTAGGTTTGGTGTTAGGGTTAAGGTTAGGGTTAGGATTAGGGTTAGGGTTGGTATTAGGGTTGGGGTTAGGGTTAGGGTTAGGGTTGGTGTTAGGGTTAGGGTTAGGGTTAGGGTTAGGGTTAGGGTTAGGGTTGGTGTTAGGGTTAGGGTTAGGGTTAGGGTTAGGGTTGGTGTTAGGTATAGGGTTAGGGTTAGGGTTAGGGTTAGGGTTGGTATTAGGGTTAGGGTTAGGGTTAGGTTACCCCGAGCACTACCCCTCGCCCTAGGCCTACGCCTAGCACTACCTCTGGTCCTACCCCTACCCCTGTCCCTACAGCTCCCCCTACCCATAGGCCCACCCCCAACCCTACCGCTAGCCACAGCTCTCACTCCTGGTCCTAGGCCTACTCCGAGGTTTACCCCGACACCCACCCCTTGCCCTTTGCCTTCCTCAGCGCTACGCCTACCGCTCCCACTAGCCCTACCTCGGGCCTTAGACCAACGCCCAGTGCTCACTCTAGTCCGAAGCCTAGCACTTGCCCGTCGCCAACCGGTACACCTTGCCCTACCGATAGCCAGAGCACTAACCCGTGTCCTACGAAATCACCCTGGACCCACCATTAGCCACACCCTAATCCAGCCCTACATCCGTTCGGAGTCCTAGGACTACCCGGAGCCCTCCCGTGACAGTTACCCCTAGCCCTCGGCCATACCCTACCACTACCACTAGTCCTAGGCCTAACATGAGCCCTAACTCTAACACTGCCCGTGGGCCTCTGCAAACCACTAGCCCTTCACCTAACCCTACCCCGAGCACTACCCCTCGCCCTAGGCTTACGCCTAGCACTACCACTGGTCCTACTCCCACCCCTGGCCCTAAAGCTCCCCCTACTTATAGGCCCACCCCCATCCCTACCCCTAACCACAGCTCCCACTCCTGGCCCTAGGCCTACTCCGAGGTTTACCTCGACACCCACCCCTTGCCTTATGCCTACCCCGGCGCTACGCCTACCGCTCTCACTAGCCCTAGCTCGGGCCCTAGACCAACGACCATGGCTCCCTCTAGTCCGAGACCTAGAACTTGCCTGTCGCTGACCAGTACAATTTGCCCTTGTTAGGGTTAGGGTTAGGGTTAGGGTTAGGGTTGGATTAGGGTTTAGGGTTAGGGTTAGGGTTGGTGTTAGGGTTAGGGTTAGGGTTAGGGTTAGGGTTGGTGTTAGGTTTAGGGTTAGGGTTAGGGTTGGTGTTAGGGTTAGCGTTAGGGTTAGGGTTAGGGTTAGGGTTAGGGTTAGGGTTGGTGTTAGGTATCGTGTTAGGGTAAGAGTTAGGGTTAGGGTTAGTGTTGGTGTTAGGGTTAGGGTTAGGGTAAGGGTTAGTGTTAGGGTTAGGATTTGGGGTGGGGTTAGGATTAGGGTTAGGGTTGGTGTTAGGGTTAGGGTTAGGGTTAGGGTTAGGGTTGGTGTTAGGGTTAGGGGTAGGGTTAGGTTACCCCGAGCACTACCCCTCGCCCTAGGCGTACGCCTAGCACTACTTCTGGTCCTACCCCTACCCCTTGACCTACAGCTCCCCCTACCCCTGGGCCCAACCCCATCCCTACCCCTAGCCAAAACTCCAACTCCTGGCCCAAAGCCTACTCCGAAGTTTACCCCGACACCCACCCCTTGCCCTATGCCTATCCCAGCGCTACGCCTACCGCTCCCACTAGCCCTAGCTCGGACCCTAGACCAACGCCCAGTGCTATCTCTAGTCAGAGGCCTACCACTTGCCCGAGGCCGACCAGTACACCTTGCCCTACCGGTAGATAGAGCAGTAACCCGTGTCCTACGAAATCACCCTGGACCCACCCTTACCACACCCTAATCCAGCCCTACACCTGTTCCGAGTCCTAGAACTACCCAAAGCCATTTCGTGACACCTACCCCTAGCCCTCGGCCAATCCCTACCACTACCACTAGTCCTAGGCTTAACATGAGCCCTAACCCTAACATTGCCCGTGGGCCTCTGCCAAACACTAGCCCTTCAACTAACCCTACCCCGAGCACTACCCCTCGCCCTAGGCCTTCGCCTAGCACTACCTCTGGTCCTACCACTACCCCTGGCCCTACAGCTCCCCCTACCCATAGGCCCACACCCACCCCTACCCCTAGCCACAGCTCCCACTCCTGGCCCTAGGCCTACTCCGAGGTTTACCTCGACACCCACCCCATGCCCTATGCCTACCCCAGCGCTACGCCTACCGCTCTCACTAGCCCTAGCTCGGGCCCTAGACCAACGCCCATGGCTCCCTCTAGTCCGAGGCCTAGAACTTGCCCGTCGCTGACCACTACACCTTGCCTTTCTTAGGGTTAGGGTTAGAATTAGGGTTGGTGTTAGGGTTAGGGTTAGGGTTAGGGTTAGGGTTGGTGTTAGGTATAGTGTTAGGGTTAGGGTTAGGGTTAGGTTTAGGGTTAGGGTTAGGTTTAGAATTAGGGTTAGTGTTAGGGTTAGGGTTAGGGTTAGGATTAGGGTTAGGGTTGGTGTTAGGATTAGGGTTAGGGTTAGGGTTAGGGTTGCTGTTAGGTATAGGGTTAGGGTTAAAGTTAGGGTTAGGGTTAGGGTTAGGGTTGGTGTTAGGGTTAGGGTTAGGGTTGGTGTTAGGGTTAGGATTAGGGTTAGGGTTGGTGTTAGGGTTAGGGTTAGGGTTAGGGTTAGGGTTAGGTTTAGGGTTGGTGTTAGGGTTAGGGTTAGGGTTAGGGTTAGGGTTGGTGTTAGGTATAGTGTTAGGGTTAGGGTTAGGGTTAGGGTTAGGGTTAGGGTTGCTGTTAGGGTTAGGGTTAGGGTTAGGGTTAGTGTTAGGGTTAGGGTTAGGGTTAGGGTTAGGATTAGGGTTAGGGTTGGTGTTAGGGTTAGGGTTAGGGTTAGGGTTAGGGTTGGTGTTAGGTATAGGGTTAGGGTTAAAGTTAGGGTTAGGGTTAGGGTTAGGGTTGGTGTTAGGGTTAGGGTTAGGGTTAGGTTTAGGTTTGGTGTTAGGGTTAAGGTTAGGGTTACGATTAGGGTTAGGGTTGGTGTTAGGGTTAGGGTTAGGTTTAGCGTTAGGGATGGTGTTAGGGTTAGGGTTAGGGTTAGGGTTATGGTTAGGGTTAGGGTTGGTGTTAGGGTTAGGGTTAGGGTTAGGGTTGGTGTTAGGTATAGGGTTAGGTTTAGGGTTAGGGTTAGGGTTAGGGTTGGTGTTAGGGTTAGGGTTACGGTTAGGGATAGTGTTAGGGTTAGGGTTAGGGTTAGGTTACCCCGAGCACTACCCCTGCTCTAGGCCTACGCCTAGCACTACCTCTGGTCCTACCCCTACCCCTGTCCCTACAGCTCCCCCTACCCATAGGCCCACCCCCAACACTACCGCTAGCCACAGCTCCCACTCCTGGTCCTAGGCCTACTCCGAGGTTTACCCCGACACCCACCCCTTGCCCTTTGCCTACCCCAGCGCTACGCCTATCGCTCCCACTAGCCCTACCTCGGGCCTTAGACCAACGCCCAGTGCTCACTCTTGTCCGAAGCCTAGCACTTGCCCGTCGCCAACCGGTACACCTTGCCCTACCGATAGCCAGAGCACTAACCCGTGTCCTACGAAATCACCCTGGACCCACCATTAGCCACACCCTAATCCAGCCCTACATCCGTTCGGAGTCCTAGGACTACCCGGAGCCCTCCCGTGACAGTTACCCCTAGCCCTCGGCCATACCCTACCACTACCACTAGTCCTAGGCCTAACATGAGCCCTAACTCTAACACTTCCCGTGGGCCTCTGCCAAATCTAGCCCTTCACCTAACCCTACCCCGCGCACTACCCCTCGCCCTAGGCTTACGCCTAGCACTACTTCTGGTCCTACTCCCACCCCTGGCCCTAAAGCTCCCCCTACTTATAGGCCCACCCCCATCCCTACCCCTAACTACAGCTCCCACTCCTGGCCCTAGTCCTACTCCGAGGTTTACCTCGACACCCACCCCTTACCTTATGCCTACCCCAGCGCTACGCCTACCGCTCTCACTAGCCCTAGCTCGGGCCCTAGATCAACGCCCATGGCTCCCTCTAGTCCGAGGCCTAGAACTTGCCCGTCGCTGACCAGTACACATTGCCCTTGTTAGGGTTAGGGTTAGGGTTAGGGTTAGGGTTAGGATTAGGGTTAGGGTTAGGGTTAGGATTAGGGTTTAGGCTTGGTGTTAGGGTTAGGGTTAGGGTTAGGGTTAGTATTAGGGTTAGGGTTGATGTTAGGGTTAGGGTTAGGGTTAGGGTTACGGTTAGTGTTAGGGTTGGTGTTAGAGTTAGGTTTAGGGTTAGGGTTAGGGTTAGGATTAGGATTTAGGGTTGGTGTTAGGGTTAGTGTTAGGGTTAGGGTTAGTGTTAGGGTTAGGGTTGATGTTAGGGTTACGGTTAGGTTTAGGGTTAGGTTTAGGGTTAGGGTTAGGGTTAGGGTTAGGGTTAGGTTACCCCGAGCACTACCCCTCGCCCTAGGCTTACGCCTAGCACTACCTCTGGTCCTACTCCTACCCCTGGCCCTACAGCTCCACCTACTTATAGGCCCACCCCCATCTCTACCCCTAGCCACAGCTCCCACTCCTGGACCTAGGCCTACTCCGAGGTTTACCCCGACACACACCCCTTGCCCTTTGCCTACCACAGCGCTACGCCTACCGCTCCCACTAGCCCTACCTCGGGCCCTAGAGCAACGCCCAGTGCTCTAGTCCGAAGCCTAGCACTTGCCCGTCACCGATCAGTACACCTTGCCCTACCGATAGCCAGATCACTAACCCTTGTCCTTCGAAATCACCCTGGACCCACCATTAGCCACACCCTAATCCAGCCCTACACCTGTTCCGAGTCCTAGGACTACCCGGAGCCATTTCGTGACACCTACTCCTAGCCCTCGGCCAACCCCTACCACTACCACTAGTCCTAGGCTTAACATGAGCCTTAACCCTAACACTGCCCGTGGGCCTCTGTTAAACACTAGCCCTTCAACTAACCCTACCCCGAGCACTACCACTCGCCCTATGCCTACGCCTAGCACTACCTCTGGTCCTACTACTACCCCTGTCCCTACAGCTCCCCCTAACCATAGGCACACCCCCACCCGTACCCCTACCCACAGCTCCCACTCCTGGCCCTAGGCCTACTCCGAGGTTTACCTCGACACCCACCCCTTGCCCTATGCCTACCCCAGCGCTACGCCTACCGCTCCCACTAGCCCTAGCTCTGTCCCTAGACCAACGCCCATGGCTGCCTCTAGTCCATGGCCTAGAACTTGCCCGTCGCTGACTAGTACACATTGCCTTGTTAGAGTTAAGGTAAGGGTTAGGGTTAGGGGTTAGGGTTAGGGTTAGGGTTAGGGTTAGGGTTGGTGTTAGGTTTAGGGTTAGGATTAGGGTTAGGGTTGGTGTTAGGGTTAGGGTTGGTGTTAGGGTTAAGTTTAGGATTAAAGTTAGGGTTGGTGTCAGGGTTAGGGATAGGGTTAGTGTTAGGGTTAGGGTTAGGTTTAGGGTTAGGGTTAGGTTTAGAATTAGGGTTAGTGTTAGGGTTAGGGTTAGGGTTAGGATTAGGGTTAGGGTTGGTGTTAGGGTTAGGGTTAGGGTTAGGGTTAGGGTTGCTGTTAGGTATAGGGTTAGGGTTGGTGTTAGGGTTAGGGTTAGGGTTAGGGTTGGTGTTAGGTTTAGGGTTAGGCTTAAAGTTAGGGTTGGTGTTAGGGTTACGGTTAGGGTTAGGGTTAGGGTTGGTGTTAGGTATAGTGTTAGGGTTAAAGTTAGGGTTAGGGTTAGGGTTAGGGTTGGTGTTAGGGTTAGGGTTAGGGTAAGGGTTAGTGTTAGTGTTAGGGTTTGGGGTGGGGTTAGGATTAGGGTTAGGGTTGGTGTTAGGGTTAGGGTTAGGGTTAGGGTTAGGGTTGGTGTTAGGTATAGGGTTAGGGTTAAAGTTAGGGTTAGGGTTAGGGTTAGGGTTGGTGTTAGGGTTAGGGTTAGGGTTAGGGTTAGGTTTGGTGTTAGGGTTAGGGTTAGGATTAGGATTAGGGTTAGGGTTGGTGTTAGGGTTAGGGTTAGGTTTAGGGTTAGGTTTAGGGTTGGTGTTAGGGTAAGGGTTAGGGTTAGGGTAAGGTTTAGGGTTAGGGTTAGGGTTAGGGTTGGTGTTAGGGTTAGGGTTAGGGTTAGGGTTAGGGTTGATGTTAGGTATAGGGTTAGGGTTAGGGTTAGGTTTAGGGTTAGGGTTGGTGTTAGGGTTAGGGTTAGGGTTAGTGTTAGGGTTAGGGTTAGGGTTAGTTTACCCCGAGCACTACCCCTCGCCCTAGGCCTACGCCTAGCACTACCTCTGGTCCTACCCCTACCCCTGGCCTACAGCTCCTTGTACCCCTGGGCCCACCCACATCCCTACCCCTAGCCAAAACTCCAACTCCTGGCCCAAAGCCTACTCCGAAGTTTACCCCGACACCCACCCCTTGCCTTATGCCTATCCCAGCGCTACGCCTACCGCTCCCACTAGCCCTAGCTCGAGCCCTAGACCAACGCCCAGTGCTCTCTCTAGTCAGAGGCCTACCACTTGCCCGAGGCCGACCAGTACACCTTGCCCTACCGTTAGCCAGAGCAGTAACCCGTGTCCTACGAAATCACCCTGGACCCACCCTTACCACACCCTAATACAGCCCTACACCTGTTCCGAGTCCTAGAACTACCCGGAGCCATTTTAGACACCCACCCCTTGCCCTATGCCTACCCCAGCGCTACACCTACCGCTCCCACTAGCCCTAGCTCGGGCCCTAGACCAACACCCATGGCTCCCTCTAGTCCGAGGCCTAGAACTTGCCCGTCGCTGACTATTACACATTGCCCTTGTTAGGGTTAGGGTAAGGGTTAGGGTTAGGGTTTAGGGTTAGGGTTAGGGTTAGGGTTGGTGTTAGGTTTAGGGTTAGGATTAGGGTTAGGGTTGGTGTTAGGGTTAGGGTTGGAGTTAGGGTTAGGGTTATGATTAAGGTTAGGGTTGGTGTTAGGGTTAGGGTTAGGTTTAGGGTTAGGTCACCCCGAGCAGTACCCCTCGCACTAGGCGTACGCCTAGCACTACCTCTGGTCTACCCCTACCCCTGGCCCTACAGCTCCCCCTACTAATAGGCCCACCGCCATCCCTACCCCTAGCCACAAATCCAAACTCTAGCCCAAAGCCTACTCCGAGGTTTACCCGGACACCCACCCCTTGCCATATGCCTACCCCAGTGCTACGCCTACCGCTCCCACTAGCCCTATCTAGGGCACTAGACCAACGCCCAGTGCTCCCTATAGGCCGAGGCCTACCACCTGCCCGACGCCGACCAGTACACCTTGCCCTACCGTTAGCCAGAGCAGTAACCCGTGTCCTACGAAATCACCCTGGACCCACCCTTACCACACCCAAATCCAGCCCTACACCCGTTTTGAGTCCTAGGACTACCCGGAGCCCTCCCGTGACACCTAACCCTAGCCCTCGGCCAACCCCTACCACTACCACTAGTCCTAGGCCTAACATGAGCCCTAAGACTAACACTGCCCGTGGGCATCAGCCAACCACAAGCCCTTCACCTAACCCTACCCAGAGCACTACCCCTCGCCCTAGCTAACGCCTAGAACTACCTCTGGTCCTACCGCTTCCCCTGGCCCTACAGCTCCCCCTACTTATAGGCCCACCCCCATCCCTACCCCTAGCCACAGCTCCAACTCCAGGCACTAGGCCTACTCCGAGGTTTACCCTGACACACACCCCTTGCCATATGCCTACCCCAGTGCTACGCCTACCACTCCCACAAGCCCTACTTCGGGCCCTAGACCAAAGTCCAGTGCTCATCTACTCCGAGGCCTAGCACTTACCCGTCGCCGACCAGTACACCTTGCTCTACCGTTAGCCAGAGCAGTAACCCGTGTCCTACGAAATCACCCTGGACCCACCCTTACCACACCCTAATACAGCCCTACACCTGTTCCGAGTCCTAGGACTACCCGGAGCCATTTCGTGACACCTACCCCTAGCCCTCGGCCAACCCCTACCACTACCACTAGTCCTAGGCTTAACATGAGCCCTAACCCTAACACTGCAGGTGGGCCTCTGCCAAACACTAGCCCTTGAACTAACCCTACCCCGAACACTACCCCTCGCCATAGGACTTCGCCTAGCACTACCTCTGGTCCTACCACTACCCCTGGCCCTACAGCTCCCCCTACCCATAGGCCCACCCCCACCTCTACCCCTAGCCACAGCTCCCACTTCTGGCCCTAGGCCTACTCCGAGGTTTACCTCGACACACACTTCTTGCCCTATGCCTACCCCAGCGCTACGCCTACCGCTCTCACTAGCCCTAGCTCGGGCCCTAAACCAACGCCCATGGCTCCCTAAGTCCGAGGCCTAGAACTTGCCCGTCGCTGACCAGTACACCTTGCCCTTGTTAGGGTTAGGGTTAGGGTTAGGGTTAGGCTTGGATTAGGGTTTAGGGTTAGGGTTAGGTTTAGGGTTGGTGTTAGGGTTAGGGTTAGGGTTAGGGTTGGTGTTAGGTTTAGGGTTAGGGTTAGGGTTAGGGTTGGTGTTAGGGTTAGGGTTAGGGTTAGGGTTAGGGTTGGTGTTAGGTATAGGGTTAGGGTTAGGGTTAGGGTTAGGGTTAGGGTTGGTGTTAGGGTTAGGGTTAGGGTTGGTGTTAGGTTTAGGGTTAGGGTTAGGGTTAGGGTTGGTGTTAGGGTTAGGGTTAGGGTTAGGGTTAGGGTTGGATTAGGGTTTAGGGTTAGCGTTAGGGTTAGGGTTGGTGTTAGGGTTAGGGTTAGGGTTAGGGTTAGGGTTGGTGTTAGGTTTAGGGTTAGGGTTAGGGTTAGGGTTGGTGTTAGGGTTAGCGTTAGGGTTAGGGTTAGGGTTACGATTAGGGTTAGGGTTGGTGTTAGTGTTAGGGTTAGGATTAGGGTTAGGGTTAGGGTTGGTGTTAGGTATAGTGTTAGGGTTAGGGTTAGGGTTAGGGTTAGGGTTGGTGTTAGGGTTAGGGTTAGAATTAGGGTTAGTGTTAGGGTTAGGGTTAGGGTTAGGGTTAGGATTAGGGTTAGGGTTAGGATTTGGGGTGGGGTTAGGATTAGGGTTAGGGTTGGTGTTAGGGTTAGGGTTAGAGTTAGGGTTAGGGTTGGTGTTAGGTATAGGGTTAGGGTTAGGTTACCCCGAGCACTACCCCTCGCCCTAGGCGTACGCCTAGCACTACTTCTGGACCTACCCCTACCCCTTGCCCTACAGCTCCCCCTACCCCTGGGCCCAACCCCATCCCTACCCCTAGCCAAAACTCCAACTCCTGGCCCAAAGCCTACTTCGAAGTTTACCCCGACACCCACCCCTTGCCCTATGCCTATCCCAGCGCTACGCCTACCGCTCCCACTAGCCCTAGCTCGGGCCCTAGACCAACGCCCAGTGCTATCTCTAGTCAGAGGCCTACCACTTGCCCGAGGCCGACCAGTACACCTTGCCCTACCGTTAGCCAGAGCAGTAACCCGTGTCCTACGAAATCACCCTGGACCCACCCTTACCACACCCTAATACAGCCCTACACCTGTTCCGAGTCCTAGGACTACCCGGAGCCATTTCGTGACACCTACCCCTAGCCCTCGGCCAACCCCTACCACTACCACTAGTCCTAGGCTTAACATGAGCCCTAACCCTAACACTGCCCGTGGGCCTCTGCCAAACACTAGCCCTTCAACTAACCCTACCCCGAGCACTACCCCTCGCCCTAGGCCTACGCCTAGCACTACATCTGGTCCTACCACTACCCCTGGCCCTACAGCTCCCTTTACCCATAGGCCCACCGCCACCCCTACCCCTATCCACAGCTCCCACTCCTGGCCCTAGGGCTACTCTGAGGTTTACCACGACACCCACCCCTTGCCCTATGCCTACCCCAGCGCTACACCTACCTCTCCCACTAGTTCTAGCTCGGGCCCCAGACCAACACCAATGGCTCCCTCTAGTCCGAGGCCTAGAACTTGCCCGTCGCTGACTAGTACACATTGCCCTTGTTAGGGTTAGGGTAAGGGTTAGGGTTAGGGTTTAGGGTTAGAGTTAGGGTTAAGGTTGGTGTTAAGTTTGGGTTAGGATTAGGTTTAGGGTTGGTGTTAGGGTTAGGGTTGGTGTTAGGGTTAGGGTTAGGATTAGGGTTAGGGTTGGTGTTAGGGTTAGGGTTGGGTTAAGGTTAGGTCACCCCGAGCACTACCCCTCGCCCTAGGCGTACGCCTAGCACTACCTCTGGTCCTACCCCTACCCCTGGCCCTACAGCTCCCCCTACCCATAGGCCCACACCCATCCCTATCCCTAGCCACAGCTCCCACTCCTGGTCCTAGGCCTACTCCGTGGTTTACCCCGACACCCACCCCTTGCCCTTTGCCTACCCCAGCGCTATTCCTACCGCTCCCACTAGCCCTACCTCGGGTCCTAGACCAACGCCCAGTGCTCACTCTAGTCCGAAGCCTAGCACTTGCCCGTCGTCGACCAGTTCACCTTGCCTACCGATAGCCAGAGCACTAACCCATGTCCTACGAAATCACCCTGGACGCACCATTAGCCACACCCTAATCATGCCCCACATCCGTTCGGAGTCCTAGGATTACCCGGAGCCCTCCCGTGACACCTACCCCTAGCCCTCGGCCATCCCCTACTACTACCACTAGTCCTAGGCTTAACATGAGCCCTAACCCTAACATTGCCCGTGGGCCTCTGCCAAACACTAGCCCTTCAACTAACCCTACCCCGAGCACTACCCCTCGCCCTAGGCCTTCGCCTAGCACTACCTCTGGTCCTACCACTACCCCTGGCCCTACAGCTCCCCCTACCCATAGGCCCACCCCCACCCCTACCCCTAGCCACAGCTTCCAATCCTGGCCCTAGGCCTACTCCGAGGTTTACCTCGACACCCACCCCTTGCCCTATGCCTACCCCAGCGCTACGCCTACCGCTCTCACTAGCCCTAGCTCGGGCCCTAGACCAACGCCCATGGCTCCCTTTAGTCCGAGGCCTAGAACTTGCCCGTCGCTGGCCACTACACCTTGCCCTTCTTAGGGTTAGGGTTAGGGTTAGGGTTGGTGTTAGGTATAGTGTTAGGGTTAGGGTTAGGGTTAGGGTTAGGGTTAGGGTTAGGGTTAGGGATAGGGTTAGGGTTAGAATTAGGGTTAGTGTTAGGGTTAGTGTTAGGGTTAGGGTTAGGATTAGAGTTAGGGTTGGTGTTAGGGTTAGGGTTAGGGTTAGGGTTAGGGTTGGTGTTAGGGTTAGGGTTAGGGTTAGGGTTAGGGTTGGTGTTAGGTATAGTGTTAGGGTTAGGGTTAGGGTTAGGGTTGGTGTTAGGGTTAGGGTTAGGGTTAGGGTTAGGGTTAGGGTTGGTGTTAGGTATAGTGTTAGGGTTAGTGTTAGGGTTAGGGTTAGGGTTGGTGTTAGGTTTATGGTTAGAATTAGGGTTAGTGTTAGGGTTAGGGTTAGGGTTAGGGTTAGGATTAGGGTTAGGTTTGGTGTTAGGGTTAGGGTTAGGGTTAGGGTTAGGGTTGGTGTTAGGTATAGGGTTAGGGTTAAAGTTAGGGTTAGGGTTAGGGTTAGGGTTGGTGTTAGGGTTAGGGTTAGGGTTGGTGTTAGGGTTAGGGTTAGGGTTAGGTTACCCCGACCACTACCCCTAGCCCTCGGCCATCCCCTACTACTACCACTAGTCCTAGGCCTAACATGAGACCTAACCGTAACACTGCCCGTGGGCCTCTGCCAACCACTAGCCCTTCGCCTAACCCTACCCCGAGAACGACACCTCGCCCTAGGCCTACGCATAGCACTACCTCTGGTCCTACCACTACCCCTGGCCCTACAGCTCCCCCTACCCATAGGCCCACCCCCATCCCTACCCCTAGCCAAAACTCCAACTCCTGGCCCAAAGCCTACTCCGAAGTTTACCCCGACACCCACCCCTTGCCCTATGCCTATCCCAGCGCTACGCCTACCGCTCCCACTAGCCCTAGCTCGGGCCCTAGACCAACGCCCAGTGCTCTCTCTAGTCAGAGGCCTACCACTTGCCCGAGGCCGACCAGTACACCTTGCCCTACCGTTAGCCACAGCAGTAACCCGTGTCCTACGAAATCACCCTGGACCCACCCTTACCACACCCTAATACAGCCCTACACCTGTTCCGAGTCCTAGGACTACCCGGAGCCATTTCGTGACACCTACACCTAGCCCTCGGCCAACCCCTACCACTACCACTAGTCCTAGGCTTAACATGAGCCCTAACCCTAACACTGCCCGTGGGCGTCTGCCAAACACTTGCCCTTCAACTAACCCTACCCCGAGCACTACCGCTCGCCCTAGGCCTTCGCCTAGCACTACCTCTGGTCCTACCACTACCCCTGGCCCTACAACTCCCCCTACCCATAGGCCCACCCCCAACCCTACCCCTAGCCACAGCTCCCACTCCTGGCCCTAGGCCTACTCCGAGGTTGACCTCGACACCCACCCCTTGCCTTATGCCTACCCCAGCGCTACGCCTACCGCTCTCACTAGCCCTAGCTCGGGCCCTAGACCAACGCCCATGGTTCCCTCTAGTCCGAGGCCTACATCTTGCCCGTCGCTGACCAGTACACCTAGCCCTTGTTAGGGTTATGATTAGGGTTAGGTATAGGGTTGGATTAGGGTTTAGGGTTAGGGTTAGGGTTAGAGTTGGTGTTAGTGTTAGGGTTAGGGTTAGGGTTGGTGTTAGGTTTAGGTTTAGGGTTAGGGTTAGTGTTAGGGTTAGGGTTGTTGTTAGGGTTAGGGTTAGGGTTAGGGTTAGGGTTAGGGTTAGGATTAGGGTTAGGGTTGGTGTTAGGGTTAGGGTTAGGGTTAGGGTTAGGTTTAGGTTTAGGGTTGGTGTTAGGGTTAGGGTTAGGGTTAGGGTTAGGGTTGGTGTTAGGTATAGTGTTAGGGTTAGGGTTAGGGTTAGGGTTGCTGTTAGGGTTAGGGTTAGGGTTAGGGTTAGTGTTAGGGTTAGGGTTAGGGTTAGGGTTAGGGTTAGGGTTAGGGTTAGGATTAGGGTTAGGGTTGTTGTTAGTGTTAGGGTTAGGGTTAGGGTTAGGGTTAGGGTTGGTGTTAGGTATAGTGTTAGGGTTAGGGTTAGGGTTAGGGTTAGGGTTGCTGTTAGGGTTAGGGTTAGGGTTAGGGTTAGTGTTAGGGTTAGGGTTAGGGTTAGGGTTAGGGTTAGGATTAGGGTTAGGGTTGGTGTTAGGGTTAGGGTTAGGGTTAGTGTTAGGGTTGGTGTTAGGTATAGGGTAGGGTTAAAGTTAGGGTTAGGGTTAGGGTTAGGGTTGGTGTTAGGGTTAGGGTTAGGTTTAGGGTTAGGTTTCGTGTTAGGGTTAAGGTTAGGGTTAGGATTAGGGTTAGGGTTGGTGTTAGTGTTAGGGTTAGGTTTAGGGTTAGGTTTGGTGTTAGGGTTAAGGTTAGGGTTAGGATTAGGGTTAGGGTTGATGTTAGGGTTAGGGTTAGGGTTAGGGTTAGGGTTGGTGTTAGGGTTAGGGTTAGGGTTAGGGTTAGGGTTAGGGTTGGTGTTAGGGTTAGGGTTAGGGTTAGGGTTAGGGTTGGTGTTAGGTATAGGGTTAGGGTTAGGGTTAGGGTTAGGTTTAGGTTTGGTGTTAGGATTAGGGTTAGGGTTAGGGTTAGTGTTAGGGTTAGGGTTAGGGTTAGGTTACCCCGAGCACTACCCCTCGCCCTAGGCCTACGGTAGCACTACCTCTGGTCCTACCCCTACCCCTGTCCCTACAGCTCCCCCTACCCATAGGCCCACCCCCAACCCTACCGCTAGCCACAGCTCCCACTCCTGGTCCTAGGCCTACTCCGAGGTTTACCCCGACACCCACCCCTTGCCCTTTGCCTACCCCAGCGCTACGCCTACCGCTCCCACTAGCCTTACCTCGGGCCCTAGACCAACGCCCAGTGCTCACTCTAGTCCGAAGCCTAGCACTTGCCCGTCGCCTACCGGTACACCTTGCCCTACCGATAGCCAGAGCACTAACCCGTGTCCTACGAAATCACCCTGGACCCACCATTAGCCACACCCTAATCCAGCCCTACATCCGTTCGGAGTCCTAGGACTACCCGGAGCCCTCCTGTGACAGTTACCCCTAGCCCTCGGCCATACCCTACCACTACCACTAGTCCTAGGCCTAACATGAGCCCTAACTCTAACACTGCCCGTGGGCCTCTGCCAAATCTAGCCCTTCACCTAACCCTACCCCGAGCACTACCCCTCGCCCTAGGCCTTCGCCTAGCACTACCTCTGGTCCTACCACTACCCCTGGCCCTAAAGCTCCCCCTACTTATAGGCCCACCCCCATCCCTACCCCTAACCACAGCTCCCACTCCTGGCCCTAGGCCTACTCCGAGGTTTACCTCGACACCCACCCCTTGCCTTATGCCTACCCCAGCGCTACGCCTACCGCTCTCACTAGCCCTAGCTCAGGCCCTAGACCAACGCCCATGTCTCCCTCTAGTCCGAGACCTAGAACTTGCCCGTCGCTGACCAGTACACCTTGCCCTTGTTAGGGTTAGGGTTAGGGTTAGGGTTGGATTAGGGTTTAGGGTTAGGGTTAGGGTTAGGGTTGGTGTTAGGGTTAGGGTTAGGGTTAGAGTTAGGGTTAGGGTTAGGGTTAGGGTTAGGTTTAGAATTAGGGTTAGTGTTAGGGTTAGTGTTAGGGTTAGGGTTAGGATTAGGGTTAGGGTTGGTGTTAGGGTTAGGGTTACGATTAGGGTTAGGGTTGGTGTTAGGGTTAGGGTTAGGATTAGGGTTAGGGTTGGTGTTAGGTATAGTGTTAGGGTTAGGGTTAGGGTTAGGGTTAGGGTTGGTGTTAGGGTTAGGGTTAGAATTAGGGTTAGTGTTAGGGTTAGGGTTAGGGTTAGGGTTAGGATTAGGGTTAGGGTTGGTATTAGGGTTAGGGTTAGGGTTAGGGTTAGGGTTGGTGTTAGGTATAGGGTTAGGGTTAAAGTTAGGGTTAGGGTTAGGGTTAGGGTTGGTGTTAGGGTTAGGGTTAGGGTTGGTGTTAGGATTAGGGTTAGGGTTAGGTTTAGTGTTAGGGTTATGGTTAGGGTTAGGTTACCCCGACCACTACCCCTAGCCCTCGGACATCCCCTATTACTACCACTAGTCCTAGGCCTAACATGAGACCTAACCCTAACACTGCCCGTGGGCCTCTGCCAACCACTAGCCCTTCACCTAACCCTACCCCGAGAACGACACCTCGCCCTAGGCCTACGCCTAGCACTACCTCTGGTCCTACCCCTACCCCTGTCCCTACAGCTCCCCCTACCCATAGGCCCACCCCCAACCCTACCGCTAGCCACACTTCCCACTCCTGGTCCTAGGCCTACCCCGAGGTTTACCCCGACACCCACCCCTTGCCCTTTGCCTACCCCAGCGCTACGCCTACCGCTCCCACTAGCCCTACCTCGGGCCCTAGACCAACGCCCAGTGCTCACTCTAGTCCGAAGCCTAGCACTTGCCCGTCGCCAACCGGTACACCGTGCCCTACCGATAGCCAGAGCACTAACCCGTGTCCTACGAAATCACCCTGGACCCACCATTAGCCACACCCTAATCCAGCCCTAAATCCGTTCAGAGTCCTAGGACTACCCGGAGACCTCCCGTGACAGTTACCCCTAGCCCTCGGCCATACCCTACCACTACCACTAGTCCTAGGCCTAACATGAGCCCTAACTCTAACACTGCCCGTGGGTCTCTGCCAAATCTAGCCCTTCACCTAACCCTACCCCGAGCACTACCCCTCGCCCTAGGCTTACGCCTAGCACTACTTCTGGTCCTACTCCCACCCCTGGCCCTAAAGCTCCCCCTACTTATAGGCCCACCCCCATCCCTACCCCTAACTACAGCTCCCACTCCTGGCCCTAGGCCTACTCCGAGGTTTACCTCGACACCCACCCCTTACCTTATGCCTACCCCAGCGCTACGCCTACCGCTCTCACTAGCCCTAGCTCGGGCCCTAGACCAACGCCCATGGCTCCCTCTAGTCCGAGGCCTAGAACTTGCCCGTCGCTGACCAGTACACCTTGCCCTTGTTAGGGTTAGGGTTAGGGTTAGGGTTAGGGTTAGGATTAGGGTTAGGGTTGATGTTAGGGTTAGGGTTACGGTTAGGGTTAGGGTTGGTGTTAGAGTTAGGTTTAGGGTTAGGGTTAGGGTTAGGATTAGGATTTAGGGTTGGTGTTAGGGTTAGTGTTAGGGTTAGGGTTAGTGTTAGGGTTAGGGTTGATGTTAGGGTTACGGTTAGGGTTAGGGTTAGGTTTAGGGTTAGGGTTAGGGTTAGGGTTAGGGTTAGGTTACCCCGAGCACTACCCCTCGCCCTAGGCTTACGCCTAGCCCTACCTCTGGTCCTACTCCTACCCCTGGCCCTACAGCTCCACATACTGATAGGCCCACCCCCATCCCTACCCCTAGCTACAGCTCCCACTCCTGGACCTAGGCCTACTCCGAAGTTTACCCCGACATACACCCCTTGCCCTTTGCCTACCACAGCGCTACGCCTACCGCTCCCACTAGCCCTACCTCGGGCCCTGGACCAACGCCCAGTGCTCACTCCAGTCCGAAGCCTAGCACTTGCCCGTCACCGATCAGTACACCTTGCCCTACCGATAGCCAGATCACTAACCCTTGTCCTTCGAAATCACCCTGGACCCACCATTAGCCACACCCTAATCCAGCCCTACACCTGTTCCGAGTCCTAGGACTACCCGGAGCCATTTCGTGACACCTACTCCTAGCCCTCGGCCAACCCCTACCACTACCACTAGTCCTAGGCTTAACATGAGCCCTAACCCTAACACTGCCCGTGGGCCTCTGCCAAACACTCGCCCTTCAACTAACCCTACCCCGAGCACTACCACTCGCCCTAGGCCTACGCCTAGCACTACCTCTGGTCCTACCACTACCTTTGGCCCTACAGCTCCCCCTACCCATAGGCACACCCCCACCCCTACCCCTACCCACAGCTCCCAATCCTGGCCCTAGGCCTACTCCGAGGTTTACCTCGACACCCACCCCTTGCTCTATGCCTACCCCAGCGCTACGCCTACCGCTCCCACTAGCCCTAGCTCTGTCCCTAGACCAACGCCCATGGCTCCCTCTAGTCCAAGGCCTAGAACTTGCCCGTCGCTGACTAGTACACATTGCCTTGTTAGAGTTAAGGTAAGGGTTAGGGTTAGGGGTTAGGGTTAGGGTTAGATTAGGTTTAGGGTTGGTGTTAGGTTTAGGGTTAGGATTAGGGTTAGGGTTGGTGTTAGGGTTAGGGTTGGTGTTAGGGTTAAGCTTAGGATTAAAGTTAGGGTTGGTGTCAGGGTTAGGGATAGGGTTAGTGTTAGGGTTAGGGTTAGGTCTCCCCGAGCACTACCACTCGCCCTAGGCGTACGCCTGGCACTACCTCTGGTCCTACCCCTACCCCTGGCCCTACAGCTCCCCCTAACCATAGGCCCATACCCATCCCTACCCTTAGCCACAGCTCCCTCTCCTGGTCCTAGGTTTACTCCGAGGTTTACCTTGACACCCACCCCTTGCCCTTTGCCTATTACAGCGCTACGCCTACCGCTCCCACTAGCTTTACCTTGGGCCCTAAACCAACGTCCAGTGGTCACTCTAGCCCGAAGCCTAGCACTTGCCCGTCACCGACCAATACACCCTGCCCTACCGAAAGCCAGATCACTAACCCTTGTCCTACGAAATCACCCTGGACCCACCATTAGCCACACCCTAATCATGCCCCACATCTGTTCGGAGTCCAAGACTACCCGGAGCCCTCCCGTGACTCCTACCCCTAGCGCTCGGCTATCCACTACCACTACCACTAGTCCTAGGCCTAACATGAGCCCTAACCCTAACACTGTCTGTGGGCCTCTGCCAACCACTAGCCCTTCACCTAACACTACCCCGAGCACTACCCCACACTCTAGGCTTACGCCCAGCAGTACCTCTGGTCCTACCCCTACCCCTGGCCCTACAGCTCCCCCTACTAATAGGCCCACTCTCATCCCTACCCCTAGCCACAACTCCAACCTCTGGCCCAAAGCCTACTCCGAGGTTTACCCCGACACCCACCCCTTGCCCTATGCCTACCCCAGCGCTACGCCTATCGCTCCAACTAGCCCTAGCTCGGGCCCTAGACCAAAGCCCAGTGCTCATCTAGTCCGAGGCCTAGCACTTGCCCGTCGCCGACCAGTACACCTTGCCCTACCGTTAGCCAGAGCAGTAACCCGTGTCCTACGAAATCACCCTGGACCCACCTTTACCACACCCTAATCCAGCCCTACACCTGTTCTGAGTCCTAGGACTACCCGGAGCCCTCCCGTGACACCTACCCCTAGCCCTTGGCCAACCCCTACCACTACCACTAGTCCTAGGCTTAACATGAGCCCTAACCCTAACACTGCCCGTGGGCCTCTGCCAACCACTAGCCCTTCAACTAACCCTACCCCGAGCACTACCCCTCGCCCTAGGCCTACGCCTAGCACTACCTCTGGTCCTACCCCTACCCCTGGCCCTACAGCTCCCCCTACCCCTGTCCCACCCCCATCCTTACCCCTAGCCAAAACTCCAACTCCTGGCCCAAAGCCTACTCCAAAGTTTATCCCGACACCCACCTCTTGCCCTATGCCTATCCCAGCGCTACGCCTACCGCTCCCACTAGCCCTAGCTCGGGCCCTAGAACAACGCCCAGTGCTCTCTCTAGTCAGAAGCCTACCACTTGCCAGAGGTCGACCAGTACACCTTGCCCTACCGTTAGCCAGAGCAGTAAGCCGTGTCCTACGAAATCACCCTGGACCCACCCTTACCACACCCTAATACAGCCCTACACCTGTTCCGAGTCCTAGGACTACCCGGAGCCATTTCCTGACACTTACCCCTAGCCCTCGGCCAACCCGTACCACTACCACTAGTCCTAGGCTTAACATGAGCCCTAACCCTAACACTGCCCGTGGGCCTCTGCCAAACACTAGCCCTTCAACTAACCCTACCCCGAGCACTACCCCTCGCTTTAGGCCTTCGCCTAGCACTACCTCTGGTCCTACCACTACCCCTGGCCCTACAGCTCCCCCTACCCATAGGCCCACCCCCACCCCTACCCCTAGCCACAGCTCCCACTCCTGGCCCTAGGCCTAATCCGAGGTTTACCTCGACACACACCCCTTGCCCTATGCCTACCCCAGCGCTACGCCTACCGCTCTCACTAGCCCTAGCTCGGGCCCTAGCCCAACGCCCATGGCTCCCTCTAGTCCGAGGCCTAGAACTTGCCCGTCGCTGACTAGTACACGTTGCCCTTGTTAGGGTTAGGGTTAGGGTTAGGGTTAGGATTGGATTAGGGTTTAGGGTTAGGGTTAGGGTTAGGGTTGGTGTTAGGGTTAGGGTTAGGGTTAGGGTTGGGGTTGGTGTTAGGTTTAGGTTTAGGGTTAGGGTTACGGTTAGGGTTAGGGTTGGTGTTAGGGTTAGGGTTAGGGTTAGGGTTAGGATTAGGTTTAGGGTTGGTGTTAGGGTTAGGGTTAGGGTTAGGGTTAGGGTTGGTGTTATGGTTAGGGTTAGGGTTAGGGTTGGTGTTAGGTATAGTGTTAGGGTTAGGGTTAGGGTTAGGGTTAGGGTTGGTGTTAGGGTTAGGGTTAGGGTTAGGGTTAGTGTTAGGGTTAGGGTTAGGGTTAGGGTTAGGATTAGGGTTAGGGTTGGTGTTAGGGTTAGGTTTAGTGTTAGGGTTGGTGTTAGGTATAGGGTTAGGGTTAAAGTTAGGGTTAGGGTTAGGGTTAGGGTTGGTGTTAGGGTTAGGGTTAGGGTTAGGTTTGGTGTTAGGGTTAGGGTTATGATTAGGATTAGGGTTAGGGTTAGGGTTAGGGTTAGGGTTGGTGTTAGGTTTAGGGTTTGGGTTAGGGTTAGGGTTAGGGTTGGTGTTAGGTTTAGGGTTAGGGTTAGGGTTAGGGTTAGGTCACCCCGAGCACTACCCCTCGCCTTAGGCCTTCGCCTGGCACTACCTCTGGTCCTACCCCTACCCCTGGTCCTACAGCTCCCCCTACCCATAGGCCCAACCCATCCCTACCCCTAGCCACAGCTCCCACTCCTGGTCCTAGGCCTACTCTGAGGTTTACCCCGAAAACCACCCCTTGCCCTTTGCCTACCCCAGCGCTACGCCTACCGCTCCCACTAGCCCTACCTCGGGCCCTAGACCAACGCCAGTGCTCACTCTAGTCCGAAGCCTAGCACTTGCCCGTCACCGACCATTACACCTTGCCCTACCGATAGACAGATCACTAACCCTTTTCCTACGAAATCACCCTGGACCCACCATTAGCCACACCCTAATCATGCCCCACATACGTTCGGAGTCCTAGGACTACCCAGAGCACTCCCGTGACACCTACCCCTAGCCCTCGGCCAACCCTACCACTACCACTAGTCCTAGGCCTAACATGAGCCCTAACCCTAACACTGTCCGTGGGCCTCTGCCAACCACTAGCCCTTCACCTAACCCTACCCCGAGAACGACACCTCGCCCTAGGCCTACGCCTAGCACTACCTCTGGTCCTACCACTAACCCTGGCCCTACAGCTCCCCCTACCCATAGGCCCACCCCCATCCCTACCCCTAGCCAAAACTCCAACTCCTGGCCCAAAGCCTACTCCGAAGTTTACCCCGACACCCACTCCTTGCCCTATGCCTATCCCAGCTCTACGCCTACCGCTCCCACTAGCCCTAGCTCGGGCCCTAGACCAACGCCCAGTGCTCTCTCTAGTCAGAGGCCTACCGCCTGCCCGACGCCGACCAGTACACCTTGCCCTACCGTTAGCCAGAGCACTAACCCGTGTCCTACGAAATCACCCTGGACCCACCCTTACCACCACCTAATCCAGCGCTACACCCGTTTTGAGTCCTAGGACTACCCGGAGCCCTCCCGGGACACCTACACCTAGCCCTCGGCCAACCCCTACCACTACCACTAGTCCTAGGCCTAACATGAGCCCTAAGACTAACACTGCCCGTGACCACAGCCAACCACAAGCCCTTCACCTAACCCTACCCAGAGCACTACCCCTCGCCCTAGGCTAACGCCTAGCACTACCTCTGGTCCTACCGATACCCCTGGCCCTACAGCTCCCCCTACCCCTGGGACCACACCCATCCCTACCCCTAGCCAAAACTCCAACTCCTGGCCCAAAGCCTACTCCGAAGTTTACCCCGACACCCACCCCTTCCCCTATGCCTACCCCAGCGCTACGCCTATCGCTCCCACTAGCCCTAGCTCGGGCCCTAGACCAACGCCCAGTGCTCTCTCTAGTCAGAGGCCTACCAGTTGCCCGAGGCCGACCAGTACACCTTGCCCTACCGTTAGCCAGAGCAGTAACCCGTGTCCTACGAAATCACCCTGGACCCACCCTTACCACACCCTAATACAGCCCTACACCTGTTCCGAGTCCTAGGACTAACCGGAGCCATTTCGTGACACCTACCCCTAGCCCTCGGCCAACCCCTACCACTACCACTAGTCCTAGGCTTAACATGAGCCCTAACCCTAACACTGCCCGTGGGCCTCTGCCAACCACTAGCCCTTCAACTAACCCTACCCCGAGCACTACCTCTCGCCCTAGGCCTATGCCTAGCACTACCTCTGTCCTACCAATACCCCTGGCCCTACAGCTCCCCCTACCCATAGGCCCACCGCCACCCCTACCCCTATCCACAGCTCCCACTCCTGGCCCTAGGCCTACTCCGAGGTTTACCTCGACACCCACCCCTTGCCCTATGCCTACCCCACCGCTACACCTACCGCTCCCACTAGCCCTAGCTCGGGCCCTAGACCAACACCCATGGCTCCCTCTAGTCTGAGGCCTAGAACTTGCCCGTCGCTGACTAGTACACATTGCCCTTGTTAGGGATAGGGTAAGGGTTAGGGTTAGGGTTTAGGGTTAGGGTTAGGGTTAGGGTTGTTGTTAGGTTTAGGGTTAGGATTAGGGTTAGGGTTGGTGTTAGGGTTAGGGTTGGTGTTAGGGTTAGGGTTAGGATTAGGGTTAGGGTTAGGGTTAGGGTTAGGGTTAGGGTTTTTGTTAGGGTTAGGGTTAGTGTTAGTGTTAGGGTTACGGTTACGGTTAGGTTACCCCGAGCACTACCCCTCGCCCTAGGCCTACGCCTAGCACTACCTCTGGTCCTACCCCTACCCCTGGCCCTACAGCTCCCCCTACTAATAGGCCCACCCCCATCCCTACCCCTAGCCACAACTCCAACCTCTGGCCCAAAGCCTACTCCGAGGTTTACCCCGACACCCACCCCTTGCCATATGCCTACCCCAGTGCTACGCCTACCGCTCCCACTAGCCCTAGCTCGGGCCCTAGACCAACGCCCAGTGCTCCCTATAGTCCGAGGCCTACCACCTGCCCGACGCCGACCAGTACACCTTGCCCTACCGTTAGCCAGAGCAGTAACCCGTGTCCTACGAAATCACCCTGGACCCACCCTTACCACACCCTAATCCAGCCCTACACCCGTTTTGTGTCCTAGGACTAC
This sequence comes from Rhinolophus hipposideros, assembly GCF_964194185.1. NCBI lineage: Eukaryota > Metazoa > Chordata > Mammalia > Chiroptera > Rhinolophidae > Rhinolophus > Rhinolophus hipposideros. The sequence continues at coordinate 281,419 of NW_027668856.1, read as the reverse complement.
CCGGGGCCCTCCCGTGACACCTACCCCTAGCCCTCGGCCAACCCCTACCACTACCACTAGTCCTTGGCCTAACATGAGCCCTAAGACTAACACTGCCCGTGGGCATCAGCCAACCACAAGCCCTTCACCTAACCCTACCCAGAGCACTACCCCTCGCCCTAGGCTAACGCCTAGCACTACCTCTGGTCCTACCGCTTCCCGTGGCCCTACAGCTCCCCCTACTTATAGGCCCACCCCCATCCCTACCCCTAGCCAAAGCTCCAACTCCTGGCACTAGGCCTACTCCGAGGTTTACACCGACACACACCCCTTGCCCTATGCCTACCCCAGCGCTATTCCTACCGCTCCTACTAGCCCAGGCTCGGGCACTAGACCAACGCCCATGGCTCCCTCTAGTCCGAGGCCTAGACTTGCCCGTCGCTGACCAGTACACCTTGCCCTTGTTAGGGTTAGGGTTAGGGTTAGGGTTAGGGTTGGTGTTAGGTTTAGGGTTAGGGTTAGGGTTAGGGTTAGGGTTAGGGTTGGTGTTAGGGTTAGGGTTAGGGTTAGGGTTGGTGTTAGGTTTAGGGTTAGGGTTAGGGTTAGGGTTAGGGTTAGGGTTAGGGTTAGGGTTAGGGTTTAGGGTTAGGGTTAGGGTTAGTTTTGGTGTTAGGGTTACGGTTTGGGTTAGGGTTAGGGTTGGTGTTAGGTTTAGCGTTAGGGTTAGGGTTAGGATTAGGGTTGGTGTTAGGGTTAGGGTTAGGGTTAGGGTTAGGTCACCCCGAGCACTACCCCTCGCCCTAGGCGTACGCCTGGCACTACCTCTGGTCCTACCCCTACCCCTGGCCCTACAGCTCCCCCTACCCATAGGCCCACCCCCATCCCTACCCCTAGACACAGCTCCCACTCCTGGTCCTAGGCCTACTCCGTGGTTTACCCCGACACCCACCCCTTGCCCTTTGCCTACCCCAGCGCTATTCCTATCGCTCCCAGTAGCCCTACCTCAAGCCCTAGACCAACGCCCAGTGCTCACTCTAGACCGAAGCCTAGCACTTGCCCGTCGCCGACCAGTACACCTTGCCTACCTATAGCCAGAGCAGTAACCCGTGTCCTACGAAATCACCCTGGACCCACCCTTACCAACCCTCATCCAGCCCTACACCTGTTCCGAGTCCTAGAACTACCCGGAGCCATTTCGTGACACCTACCTCTAGCCCTCGGCCAACCCCTACCACTACCACTAGTCCTAGGCTTAACATGAGCCCTAAGACTAACACTGCCCGTGGGCCTCAGCCAACCACTAGCCCTTCACCATCCCTACCCAGAGCACTACCCCTCGCCCTAGGCCTACGCCTAGCACTACCTCTGGTCCTACCCCTACCCATGGCCCTACAGCTCCCACTAACCATAGGCCCACCCAAATCCCTACCCCTACCCACAGCTCCAACTCCTGGCACAAGGCCAACTTCGAGGTTTACCCCGACACCCACCTTTTGCCCAATGCCTACACCAGCGCTACGCCTAACGCTCCCACTAGCCCTAGCTCGGGCCCTAGTCCAACGTCCAGTACTCATCTAGTTTGAGGCCTAGCACTTGCCCGTCTCCGACCAGTACACCTTGCCCTACCGTTAGCCACAGCAGTAACCCGTGTCCTACGAAATCACCCTGGACCCACCCTTACCAACCCTAATCCAGCCCTACACCTGTTCCGAGTCCTAGAACTACCCGGAGCCATTTGGTGACACCTACCCCTAGCCCTCGGCCAACCCCTACCACTACCACTAGTCCTAGGCTTAAAATGAGCCCTAACCCTAACACTACACGTGGGCCTCTGCCAAACACTAGCCCTTCAACCTCCCTACCCCGAGCACTACCCCTCGCCCTAGGCCTTCGCCTAGCACTACCTCTGGTCCTACAACTACCCCTGGCCGTGCAGCTCCCCCTACCCATAGGCCCACCCCTACCCCTACCCCTAGCCACAGCTCACACTCCTGGCCCTAGGCCTACTCCGAGGTTTACCTCGACACCCACCCCTTGCCCTATGCCTACCCCAGCGCTACGCCTACCGCTCTCACTAGCCCTAGCTCGGGCCCTAGACCAACGCCCATGGCTCCCTCTAGTCCGAGGCCTAGAACTTGCCCGTCGCTGACCAGTACACCTTGCCCTTGTTAGGGTTAGGGTTAGGGTTAGGGTTAGGGTTGGATTAGGGTTTAGGGTTAGGGTTAGGGTTAGGGTTGGTGTTAGGGTTAGGGTTAGGTTTAGGGTTAGTTTTGGTGTTAGGTTTAGGGTTATGGTTAGGGTTAGGGTTAGGGTTAGGGTTAGGGTTGGTGTTAGGGTTAGGGTTAGGGTTAGGGTTAGGGTTAGGGTTAGGGTTAGGTATAGTGTTAGGGTTAGGGTTAGGGTTAGGGTTGGTGTTAGGGTTAGGGTTAGGGTTAGGGTTAGTGTTAGGGTTAGGGTTAGGGTTAGGGTTAGGATTGGTGTTAGGTATAGGGTTAGGGTTAAAGTTAGGGTTAGGGTTAGGGTTAGGGTTAGGGGTGGTGTTAGGGTTAGGGTTAGGGTTAGGGTTAGGTTTGGTGTTAGGGTTAGAGTTAGGGTTAGGGTTAGGGTTGGTGTTAGGTATAGGGTTAGGGTTAGGGTTAGGGTTAGGGTTAGGGTTGGTGTTAGGGTTAGGGTTAGGGTTAGGGTTAGTGTTAAAGTTAGGGTTAGGGTTAGGTTACCCCGAGCACTACCCCTCGCCCTAGGCTTACGCCTAGCACTACCTCTGGTCCTACCGCTACCCCTGGCCCTGCAGCTCCCATACCCATGGGCCCACCCCATCCCTACCCCTAGCCACAACTCCAACTCCTGGGCCAAAGCCTACTCCGAGGTTTACCTTGACTCCCACCCCTTGCTCTATGCCTACCCCAGCGCTACGCCTATGGCTCCCACTAGCCCTAGCTCGGTCCCTAGACCAACGCCCAGTGCTCATCTAGTCAGAGGTCTACCACTTGCCCGAGGCCGACCAGTACACCTTGCCCTACCGTTAACCAGTGCAGTAAACCGTGTCCTACGAAATCATCCTGGACTCACCCTTTCCACACCCTAATCCAGCTCTACACCTGTTCCGAGTCCTAGGACTACCCGGAGCCCTCGGGTGACACCTACCCCTAGCCCTCGGCCAACCCCTACCACTACCACTAGTCCTAGGCCTTACATGAGCCCTAATTATACACTGCCCGTGGGCCTCTGCCAACCACTAGCCCTTCACTAACCCTACCTCGAGCACTACCCCTCGCCCTAGGCCTACGCCTAGCACTACCTCTGGGCCTACCACTACCCCTGGCCCTACAGCTCCCCCTACCTATAGGCCCATCCCCACCCCTACCCCTAGCCACAGCTCCCACTCCTGGTCCTAGGCCTACTCCGAGGTTTACCTCGACACCCACCCCTTGCCTTTTGCCTACCCCAGCGCTACGCCTACTGCTCCCACTAGCCCTACCTTGGGCCCTAGACCAACGCCCAGTGCTCACTTTAGTCCGAAGCCTAGCACTTGCCCGTCGCCAACCGGTACACCTTGACCTACCAATAGCCAGAGCACTAACCCGTGTTTTACGAAATCACCCTGGACCTACCATTAGCCACACCCTAATAATGCCCACATCCGTTCTGAGCCTAGGAATACCCGGAGCCCTCCCGTGACACCTACCCTAGCCCTCGGCCATCCCCTAGCACTACCACTAGTCCTAGGCTTAACATGAGCCCTAACCCTAACACTGCCCGTGGGCCTCTGCCAACCACTAGCCCTTCACCTAACCCTACCCCGATCACTACCCCTCGCCCTAGGCATACGCCTAGCACTACCTCTGGTCCTACAGCTACCCCTGGCCCTACAGCTCCCCCTACCCATAGGCCCACCCCCATCCCTATCCCTAGCCACAACTCCAACTCCTAGCCCAAAGCCTACTCCGAGGTTTACCCCGACACCCACCCTTTGCCCTATGCTTACCCCAGTGCTACGCCTACCGCTCCCACTAGCCCTAGCTCGGGCACTAAACCAACGCCCAGTGCTCCCTCTAGTCCGAGGCCTACCACTTGCCCGACGCCAACCAGTACACCTTGCCCTACCTTTAGCCAGAGCACTAACCCGTGTCCTATGACATCACCCTGGACCCACCCTTACCACACCCTAATCCAGCCCTACACCCGTTTTGAGTCCTAGGACTACCCGGAGCCCTCCCGTGACACCTACCCCTAGCCTTCGGCCAACCCCTACCACTACCACTAGTCCTAGGCCTAACATGAGCCCTAAGACTGACACTGCCCGTGGGCCTCAGCCAACCACTAGCCCTTCACCATCCCTACCCAGAGCACTACCCCTCGCCCTAGGCCTACGCCTAGCATTACCTCTGGTCCTACCGCTACCCCTGGCCCTACAGCTCCCCCTAACCATAGGCCCACCCAAATCCCTACCCCTAGCCACAGCTCCAACTCCTGACACTAGGCCTACTTCGAGGTTTATCCCGACACCCACCCCTTGCCCTATGCCTACCCGAGCGCTACGCCTATCGCTCCCACTAGCCCTAGCTCGGGCCCTAAACCAACGCCCATGGCTTCCTCTAGTCCGAGGTATAGAACTTGCCCTTCGCTGACCAGTACACATTGCCCTTGTTAGGTTTAGGGTTAGGGTTAGGGTTAGGGTTGGTTTAAGGTTTAGGGTTAGGGTTAGGGTTAGGATTAGGGTTACGGTTGGTGTTAGAATTAGGGTGAGGGTTTGGGTTAGTGTTAGGGTTACGGTTAGGTTACCCCGAGCACTACCACTCGCCCTAGGCATACGCCTAGCACTACCTCGGGTCCTACCGCAACCCCTGGCCCTACAGCTCCCCCTACCCATGGGCCCACCCCCATCCCTACCCCTAGCCACAACTCCAATTCCTGGGCCAAAGCCTACTCCGAGGTTTACCTTGACACCCACCCCTTGCCCTATGCCTACCCCAGCACTACGCCTATCGCTCCCACTAGCCCTAGCTCGGGCCCTAGACCAACGCTCACTGCTCATCTAGTCAGAGGTCTACCACTTGCCCGAGGCCGACCAGTACACCTTGCTTTACCGTTAGCCAGTGCAGTAACCCGTGTCCTACGAAATCACCATGGACTCACACTTACCACACCCTAATCCAGCCCTACACCTGTTCCGAGTCCTAGGACTACCCGGAGCCCTCCCGTGACACCTACCCCTAACCCTCGGCCAGCCCCTACCACTACCGCTAGTTCTAGGCCTAATATGAGCCCTAAGACTAACACTGCCCGTGGGCCTAGGCCAACCACTAGCCCTTCACCATCCCTACCCAGAGCACTACCCCTCGCCCTAGGCCTACGCCTAGCACTACCTCTGGTCCTACCCCTACCCATGGCCCTACAGCTCCCACTAACCATAGGCCCACCCAAATCCCTATCCCTACCCACAACTCCAACTCCTGGCACTAGGCCAACTCCGAGGTTTACCCCGACACCCACCCCTTGCCCTATGCGTACACCAGCGCTACGCCTAACGCTCCCACTAGCCCTAGCTCGGGCCCTAGACCAACGCCCAGTGCTCATGTAGTCCGAGGCCTAGCACTTCCCCTTCGCCGACCAGTACACCTTGCCCTACCGTTAGCCAGAGCAGTAACCCGTGTCCTACGAAATCACCCTGGACCCACCCTTACCAACCCTAATCCAGCCCTACACTTGTTCCGAGTCCTAGAACTACCCGGAGCCCTCCCGTGACACCTACCCCTAACCCTCGGCCAATACCTACCACTACCACTAGTCCTAAGCTTAACATGAGCCCTAACCCTAACACTGCCCGTGGGCCTCTGCCAACCACTAGCCCTTCAACTAACCCTACACCGAGCACTACCCCTAGCGCTAGGCCTACGTCTAGCACTACCTTTGGTCCTACCCCTACCCCTGGCCCTGCAGCTCCCCCTACCCATAGTCCCACCCCTACCCCTACCCCTAGCCACAACTCCCACTCCTGGCCCTAGGCCTACTCCGAGGTTTACCTCAACACCCACCCCTTGCCCTATGCCTACCCCAGCGTTACGCCTACCGCTTCCACTAGCCCTAGCTCGGCCCTAGACAAACACCCATGGCTCCCTCTAGTCCGAGGCCTAGAACTTGCCCGTCGGTGACCAGTACACCTTGCCCTTGTTAGGGTTAGGTTTAGGGTTAGGGTTAGGGTTGGTGTTAGGTTTAGGGTTAGGGTTAGGGTTAGGGTTAGGGTTAGGGTTGGTGTTAGGGTTAGGGTTACGCTTAGGGTTGGTGTTAGGGTTAGGGTTAGGGTTAGGATTAGGGTTAGGGTTGGTGTTAGGTTTAGGGTTAGGGTTAGGGTTAGGGTTGGTGTTAGGGTTAGGGTTAGGGTTAGATTAATGTTAGGGTTGGTGTTAGGGTTAGGGTTAGGGTTAGGGTTGGTGTTAGGTATAGGGTTAGGGTTAGGGTTAGGGTTAGGGTTGGTGTTAGGGTTAGGGATAGGGTTAGGGTTAGTGTTAGGGTTAGGGTTAGGTTATCCCAAGCACTACCCCTCGCCCTAGGCCTACGCCTAGCACTACCTCTAGTCCTACTCCTCCCCCTGGCCCTACAGCTCCCCCTACCCATAGGCCCACCACCATCCCTACCCCTAGCCACAGCTCCCACTCCTGGTCCTAGGCCTACTCCGAGGTTAACCCCGCTACACCTACCGCTCCCACTAGCCCTACCTCGGGCCCTAGACCAACGCCCAGTTCTCACTCTAGTCCGAGGCCTACCACTTGTCCGACGCCGACCAGTACACCTTGCCCTACCTTTAGCCAGAGCACTAACCCGTGTCCTACGAAATCACCCTTGACCCACCCTTACCACACCCTGATCAAGCCCTACACCCGTTCCGAGTCCTAGGACTACCCGGAGCCCTTTCGTGACACCTACCCCTAGCCCTCCGCCAACCCCTACCACTACCACTAGTCCTAGGCCTAACATGAGCCCTAAGACTAACACTGCCCGTGGGCCTCAGCCAACCACTAGCCCTTCACCATCCCTACCCAGAGCACTACCCCTCGCCCTAGGCCTACGCGTAGCACTACCTCTGGTCCTACCGCTACCCCTGGCTCTACAGCTCCCCCTACCCATAGACCCACCCCCACCCCTACCCCTAGCCACATCTCCCACTCCTGGCACTAGGCCGACTCCGAGGTTTACCCCCACACCCACCCCTTGCCCTATGCCTACCCCAGCGCTACGCCTATCGCTCCCAATAGCCCTAGCTCGGGCCCTAGACCAACGCCCAGTGCTCATCTAGTCCAAGGCCTAGCACTTGCCCGTCGCCGACCAGTACACCTTGCCCTACCGTTAGCCAGAGCAGTAACCCGTGTCCTACAAAATCATTCTGGCCTAGCGCTAGGCCTACGTCTAGTACTACCTCTTGTCCTACCCCTACCCCTGGCCCTACAGCTCCCCCTACCCATAGGCCCACCCCCACAGCTACCCCTAGCCACATCTCCCACTCCTGGCCCTAGGCCTACTCCGAGGTTTACCTCGACACCCACCCCTTGCCCTATGCCTACCCCAGCGTTACGCCTACCGCTCCCACTAGCCCTAGCTCGGGCCCTAGTTCAACGCCCATGGCTCCCTCTAGTCCGAGGCCTAGAACTTGCCTGTCGCTGACCAGTACACCTTTTCCTTGTTAGGGGTAGGGTTAGGGTTAGGGCTAGGGTTGGTGTTAGGTTTAGGGTTAGGGTTAGGGTTAGGGTTGGTGTTAGGGTTAGGGTTAGGCTTAGGGTTAGGGTTACGGTTAGGTTACCCCGAGCACTATCCCTCGCCCTAGGCATACGCCTAGCACTACCTCTGGTCCTACCGCTACCCCTGGCCCTACAGCTCCCCCTACCCATAGGCCCACCCCCATCCCTACCCCTAGCAACAGCTCCAACTCCTGGCACTAGGCCTATTCCGAGGTTTACACCGACACACACCCCTTGCCCTATGCCTACCCCAGCGCTATGCCTACCTCTCCCACTAGTTCAGGCTCGGGCCCTAGAACAACGCCCATGCCTCCCTCTAGTCCGAGGCCTAGACTTGCCCGTCGCTGACCAGTACACCTTGCCCTTGTTAGGGTTAGGGTTAGGGTTAGGGTTAGGGTTGGTTTTAGGTTTAGGGTTAGTGTTAGGGTTAGGGTTAGGGTTAGGGTTAGGGTTGGTGATAGGGTTAGGGTTAGGGTTAGGGTTAGGGTTAGGGTTACGGTTAGGTTACCCCGAGCACTACCCCTCGCCCTAGGCATACGCCTAGCACTACCTCTGGTCTTACCGCTACCCCTGGCCCTACAGCTCCCATACCCATGGGCCCACCCCATCCCTACCCCTATCCACAACTCCAACTCCTGGGCCAAAGCCTACTCCGAGGTTTACCTTGACTCCCACCCCTTGCTCTATGCCTACCCCAGCGCTACGCCTATGGCTCCCACTAGCCCTAGCTCGGTCCCTAGACCAACGCCCAGTGCTCATCTAGTCTGAGGTCTACCACTTGCCCGAGGCCGACCAGTACACCTTGCCCTGCAGTTAGCCAGTGCAGTAACCCGTGTCCTACGAAATCACCCTGGACTCACCCTTTCCACACCCTAATCCAGCTCTACACCTGTTCCGAGTCCTAGGACTACCCGGATCCCTCGGGTGACACTTACCCCTAGCCCTCGGCCAACCCCTACCACTACCACTAGTCCTAGGCTTAACATGAGCCCTAACCCTAACACTGCCCGTGGGCCTCTGCCAACCACTAGCCCTTCAACTAACCCTACCCCGAGCACTACCCCTCGCCCTAGGCCTACGCCTAGCACTACCTCTGGTCCTACCCCTACCCCTGGCCCTACAGCTCCCCCTACCCCTGTCCCACCCCCATCCTTACCCCTAGCCAAAACTCCAACTCCTGGCCCAAAGCCTACTCCAAAGTTTATCCCGACACCCACCCCTTGCCCTATGCCTATCTCAGCGTTACGCCTACCGCTCCCACTAGCCCTAGCTCGGGCCCTAGACCAACGCCCATGGCTCCCTCTAGTCCGAGGCCTAGAACTTGCTTGTCGCTGACCAGTACACCTTGCCCTTGTTAGGGTTAGGGTTAGGGTTAGGGTTAGGGTTAGGGTTAGGATTAGGGTTTAAGGTTAGGGTTAGGGTTAGGGTTGGTGTTAGGGTTAGGGTTAGGGTTAGGGTTGGTGTTAGGTTTAGGGATAGGGTTAGGGTTAGGGTTAGGGTTGGTGTTAGGGTTAGGGTTAGGGTTAGGGTTAGGGTTAGGATTAGGTTTAGGGTTGGTGTTAGGGTTAGGGTTAGGGTTAGGGTTAGGGTTGGTGTTAGGGTTAGGGTTAGGGTTAGGGTTAGGGTTGGTGTTAGGTATAGGGTTAGGGTTAGGGTTAGGGTTGGTGTTAGGGTTAGGTTTAGGGTTAGGGTTAGTGTTAGGGTTAGGGTTAAGGTTAGGATTAGGGTTAGGGTTGGTGTTAGGGTTAGGGTTAGGGTTAGGGTTAGGGTTAGGGTTGGTGTTAGGCATAGGGTTGGGGTTAGGGTTAGGGTTTGGGTTAGGGTTGGTGTTAGGGTTAGGGTTAGGGTTAGGGTTAGGGTTGGTGTTAGGGTTAGGGTTAGGGTTAGGATTAGGGTTAGGGTTGGTGTTAGGGTTAGGGTTAGGGTTAGGGTTAGGATTGGTGTTAGGGTTAGGGTTAGGGTTAGGGTTAGGGTTAGGATTAGGGTTAGGGTTAGGTTTAGGGTTGGTGTTAGGGTTAGGGTTAGGGTTAGGGTTAGTGTTAGTGTTAGGGTTAGGGTTAGGGTTAGGTTACCCCAAGAACTACCCCTCGCCCTAGGCCTATGCCTAGCACTACCTCTGGTCCTACCCCTACCCCTGTCCCTACAGCTCCCCCTACCCATAGGCCCACCCCCATCCCTACCCCTAGCCACAGCTCCCACTCCTGGTCCTAGGCCTACTCCGAGGTTTACCCCGACACCCAGTCCTTGCCCTTTGCCTACCCCAGCGCTACGCCTACCACTCCCACTAGCCCTACCTCGGGCCCTAGACCAACGCCCAGTGCTCACTCTAGTGCGAAGCCTAGCACTTGCCCGTCGCCAACCGGTACACCTTGCCCTACCGATAGCCAGAGCACTAACCCGTGTCCTACGAAATCACCCTGGACCCACCCTTACCACACCCTAATCCAGCCCTACACCCGTTTTGAGTCCTAGGACTACCCGCAGCTGTTTCATGACACCTACCCCTAGCCCTCGGCCAACCCCTACCACTACCACTAGTCCTAGGCGTAACATGAGCCCTAAGACTAACACTGCCTGTGGGCATCAGCCAACCACAAGCCCTTCACCTAACCCTACCCAGAGCACTACCGCTCGCCCTAGGCTAACGCCTAGCACTACCTCTGGTCCTACCACTACCCCTGGCCCTACAGCTCCCCCTACCCATGGGCCCACCCCCATTCCTACCCCTAGCCACAGCTCCAACTCCTGGCACTAGGCCTACTCCGAGGTTTACCCCGACACACACCCCTTGCCCTATGCCTACCCCAGCGCTATGCCTACCGCTCCCACAAGCCCAGGCTCGGGTTCTAGACCAACGCTCATGGCTCCCTCTAGTCCGAGGCCTAGACTTGCCCGTCGCTGACCAGTACACCTTGCCCTTGTTAGGGTTAGGGTTAGAGTTAGGGTTGTGTTAGGTCTAGGGTTAGGGTTAGGGTTAGGGTTAGGGTTAGGGTTGGTGTTAGGGTTAGGGTTAGGGTTAGGGTTAGGGTTGGTGTTAGGGTTAGGGTTTGGGTTAGAGTTAGGGTTGGTGTTAGGTTTAGGGTTAGGGTTAGGGTTAGGGATACGGTTAGGGTTGGTGTTTGTGTTAGGGTTAGTGTTAGGATTAGGGTTAGGTTTACGGTTAGGTTACCCCGAGCACTACCCCTCGCCGTAGGCTTACGCCTAGCACTACCTCTGGTCCTACCCCTACCCCTGGCCCTACAGCTCCCCCTACTCCTGGGCCAACCCCCATCCCTACTCCTAGCCAAAACTCCAACTCCTGGCCCAAAGTCTACTCCGAAGTTTACCCCGACACCAACCTTTTGCCCTATGCCTATCCCAGCGCTATGCCTACCGCTCCCACTAGCCCTAGCTCGGGCCCTAGACCAACGCCCAGTGCTCTCTCTAGTCAGAGGCCTACCACTTGCCCGAGGCCGACCAGTACACCTTGCCCTACCGTTAGCCAGAGCAGTAACCCGTGTCCTACGAAATCACCCTGGACCCACCCTTACCACACCCTAATACAGCCCTACACCTGTTCCGAGTCCTAGGACTACCCGGAGCCATTTCGTGACACCTACCCTAGTCCTCGGCCAACCCCTACCACTACCACTAGTCCTAGGCTTAACATGAGCCCAAAGCCTAACACTGCCCGTGGGCCTCTGCCAAACACTAGCCCTTCAACTAACCCTACATTGAGCACTACCCCTCGCCCTAGGCCTACGCCTAGCACTACCTCTGGTCCTATCACTACCGCTGGCCCTACAGCTCCCCCTACCCATAGGCCCACCCCCAACCCTACCACTAGCCACAGCTCCCACTCCTGGCCCTAGGCCTACTCTGAGGTTTACCTCGACACCCACCCCTTGCCATATGCCTACCCCAGCGCTACGCCTACCGCTCTCACTAGCCCTAGCTCGGGCCCTAGACCAACGCCCATGGCTCCCTCTAGTCCGAGGCCTAGAACTTGCCCGTCGCTGACCAGTACACCTTGCCCTTGTTAGGGTTAGGGTTAGGGTTAGGGTTAGGGTTAGGGTTAGGGTTAGGGTTAGGGTTTAGGGTTATGGTTAGGGTTAGGGTTGGTGTTAGGATTAGGGTTAGGGTTAGGGTTGGTGTTAGGTTTAGGGTTAGGTTTAGGGTTAGGGTTAGGGTTAGGGTTGGTGTTAGGGTTAGGGTTAGGGTTAGGGTTAGGGTTAGGGTTAGGATTAGGTTTAGGGTTGGTGTTAGGGTTAGGGTTAGGGTTAGGGTTAGGGTTAGGGTTGGTGTTAGGGTTAGGGTTAGGGTTAGGGTTGGTGTTAGGTATAGGTTTAGGGTTAGGGTTAGGGTTAGGGTTAGGTTTAGGGTTTAGGGTTAGGGTTAGTGTTAGGGTTAGGGTTAGGGTTAGGGTTAGGGTTTGGGTTAGGGTTAGGTTTGGTGTTATGTTTAGGGTTAGGGTTAGGGTTAGGGTTAGGGTTGGTGTTAGGGTTAGGGTTAGTGTTAGGATTAGGGTTAGGTTTACGGTTAGTTACCCCGAGCACTACCCCTCGCCCTAGGCCTACGCCTAGCACTACCTCTGGTCCTCTCCCTACCCCTGGCCCTACAGCTCCCCCTACCCATAGGCCCACCGCCATCCCTATCCCTAGCCACAGCTCCCACTCCTGGTCCTAGGCCTACTCCGTGGTTTACCCCGACACCCACCCCTTGCCCTTTGCCTACCCCAGCGCTATGCCTACCGCTCCCACTAGCCCTACCTCGGGCCCTAGACCAACGCCCAGTGCTCACTCTTGTCCGAAGCCCATCACTTGCCCGTCGCCGACCAGTACACCTTGCCTACCGATAGCCAGAGCACTAACCCGTTTCCTACGAAATCAACCTGGACGCACCATTAGCCACACCCTAATCATGACCCACATCCGTTCGGAGTCCTAGGACTACCCGGAGCCCTCCCGTGACACCTACCCCTAGCCCTCGGCCATCCTTTACTACTACCACTAGTCCTAGGCCTAACATGAGTCCTAACCGTAACACTGTCCGTGGGCCTCTGCCAACCACTAGCCCTTCACATAACTCTACCCCGAGCACTACCCCTCGCCCTAGGCCTACGCCTAGCACTACCTCTGGTCTTACCGCTACCCCTGGCCCTACAGCTCCCCCTACCCATGGGCCCACCCCCATTCCTACCCCTAGCCACAATTCCAACTCCTGGGCCAAAGCATACTCCGAGGTTTACCTTGACATCCACCCCTTGCCGTATGCCTACCCCAGCGCTACGCCTATTGCTCCCACTAGCCCTAGCTCGGGCCCTAAACCAACGCCCAGTGCTCATCTTGTCAGAGGCCTACCACTTTCCCGAGGCCGATCAGTACACCTTGCCCTACCGTTAGCCAGTGCAGTAACCCGTGTCCTACGAAATCACCCTGGACTCACCCTTACCACACCCTAATCCAGGCCTACACCTGTTCCGAGTCCTAGGAATACACGGAGCCCTCCCGAGACACCTACCCCTAGCCCTCGGCCAACCCCTACCACTGCCACTAGTCCTAGGATTAACATGAGCCCTAACCCTAACACTGCCCGTCGGCCTCTGCCAACCACTAGCCCTTAAACTAACCCTACCCCGAGCACTAACCCCTCGCCCTAGGCCTACGCCTAGCACTACCTCTGGTCCTACCCCTACCCCTGGCCCTAAAGCTCCCCCTACCCATAAGCCCACCTCCATCCCTACCCATAGCCACAAGTCCCACTCCTGGTCCTAGGCCTACTCCGAGGTTTACCCCGACACCCACCCTTTGCCCTTTGCCTACCCCAGCGCTACGCCTACAGCTTTCACTAGCCCTACCTCGGGCCCTAGACCAACGCCCAGTGCTCACTCTAGTCCGAAGCCTAGCACTTCCCCGTCGCCAACCAGTACACCTTGCCGTACCGTTAGCCAGAGCAGTAACCCGTGTCCTCCGAAATCACCCTGGACCCACCATTAGCCACACCCTAATACAGCCCTATATCCGTTCGGAGTCCTAGGACTACCCGGAGCCCTCCCATGACAGTTACCCCTAGCCCTCGGCCATCCCCTACCTCTAACACTAGTCCTAGGCCTAACATAAGCTCTAACCCTAACACTGCCCGTGAGCCTCTGCCAACCACTAGCCTTTCACCTAACCCTACTCCGAGCACTACCCCTCGCCCTAGGCCTACGCCTTGCACTACCTCTGGTCCTAACGCTACCCCTGGCCCTACAGCTCCCCCTAACCATAGGCCCACCCAAATCCCGACCCCTAGCCACAGCTCCAACTCCGGGCACTAGGCCTACTCCGACGTTTACCCCGACACCCACCCCTTGCCCTATGCCTACTCCAGCGCTACGCCTATCGCTCCCACTAGCCCTAGCTCGGGCCCTAGACCAACGCCCAGTGCTCATCTAGTCCGAGGCCTAGCACTTGCCCGTCGCTGACCAGTAACCTTGCCCTTGTTAGGGTTAGGGTTAGGGTTAGGGTTAGTGTTAGGTTTAGGGTTAGGGTTAGGGTTAGGGTTAGGGTTAGGTTTAGGGTTGGTGTTAGGGTTAGGGTTAGGGTTAGGTTGCCCCGAGCACTACCCCTCGCCTAGACCTACGCCTAGCACTACCTCTGGTCCTACCCCTACCCCTGGCCCTACAGATACCCCTACCCATAGGCCTACCCCCATCCCTACCCCTAGCCACAACTCCAACTCCTGGCCCAAAGCCTACTCCGAGGTTTTCCCGACACCCACTCCTTGCCCTGTGCCTACCTCAGTGCTACGCCTACCGCTCACACTAGCCCTAGCTCGTGCCCTAGAAGAACGCCCAGTGCTCCCTCTATTCCGAGGCCTACCACTTGCCCGACGCCGACCAGTGAAGCTTGACCTACCGTTAGCCAGAGCACTAACCCGTGTCCTACGAAATCACCCTGGACCCACCCTTACCACACCCTAATCCAGCCCTACACCCGTTCCGAGTTTTAGGACTACCCGAAGCTCTCCCGTGACACCTACCCCTAGCCCTCGGCCAACCCCTACCACTACCACTAGTCCTAGGCCTAACATGAGCCCTAACCCTAACACTGCCCGTGGGCCTCTGCCAACCACTAGCCCTTCACCTAAATTTACCCAGAGCACTACCCCTCTCCTTAGGCCTACGCCTAGCACTACCTCTGGTCCTACCGCTACCCCTGGCCCTACAGCTCCCCCTACCCATAGGCTAAACCAAATCCCTACCCCTAGCCACAGCTCCAACTCCTGGCCCTAGGCCTACTTTGAGGTTTACCCCGACACCCACCCCTTGCCCTATGCCTAGCCCAGCGCTACGCCTACCGCTCCCACTAGCCCTAGCTCGGGCCCTAGACCAACGCCCAGTGCTCCCTCTAGTCAGAGGCCTACCACTTGCCCGAGGCCGACCAGTACACTTTGCCCTACCGTTAGCCAGAGCAGTAACACGTGTCCTACGAAATCACCCTGGACCCACCCTTACCACACCCTAATCCAGCCTTACACCTGTTCCGAGTCCTAGGACTACCCGGAGCCCTCCCGTGACACCGACCCCTAGCCCTCGGCCAACCCCTACCACTACCACTAGTCCTACGCTTAACATGAACCCTAACCCTAACACTGCCCGTGGGCCTCTGCCAACCACTAGCCCTTTAACTAACCCTACCCCGAGCACTACCCCTAGCCCTAGGCCTACGCCTAGCACTACCTCTGGTCCTACCACTACCCCTGGCCCTACAGCTCCCCCTACCCATAGGCCCACCCCCACCCCTACCCCTAGCCACAGCTCCCACTCCTGGGCCTAGGCCTACTCCGAGGTTTACCTCGACACCCACCCCTTGCCCTATGCCTACAACAGACTACGCCCACCGCTCCCACTAGCCCTAGCTCGGGACCTAGACCAACGCCTATGGCTCCCTCTAGTCCGAGGCCTAGAACTTGCCCGTCGCTGACCAGTACACCTTGCCCTTGTTAGGATTAGGGTTAGGGTTAGGGTTAGGGTTTGGGTTAGGGTTTAGAGTTAGGGTTAGGGTTAGGGTTGGTGTTAGGGTTAGGGTTAGGGTTAGGGTTAGGGTTGGTGTTAGGTTTACGGTTAGGGTTAGGGTTAGTGTTAGGGTTAGGGTTAAGGTTGATGTTAGGGTTAGGGTTAGGGTTAGGATTAGGGTTAGGGTTGGTGTTAGGGTTAGGGTTAGGGTTAGGGTTAGGGTTAGGGTTGGTGTTAGGGTTAGGGTTAGGGTTAGGGTTAGGGTTGGTGTTAGGGTTAGGGTTAGGGTTAGGGTTAGGATTAGGGTTTAGGGTTAGGGTTAGGGTTAGGGTTGGTGTTAGGGTTAGGGTTGGTGTTAGGTTTAGGGTTAGGGTTAGGGTTAGGGTTAGGGTTAGGGTTAATGTTAGGGTTAGGGTTACGGTTAGGGTTAGGGTTAGGATTAGGGTTAGGGTTGGTGTTAGGGTTAGGGTTAGGGTTAGGGTTAGGGTTAGGGTTGGTGTTAGGGTTAGGGTTAGGGTTAGGGTTGGTGTTAGGTATAGGGTTAGGGTTAGGGTTAGGGTTAGGGTTAGGGTTGGTGTTAGGGTTAGGGTTAGGGTTAGGGTTAGTGTTAGGGTTAGGGTTAGGTTTAGGGTTAGGATTAGGGTTAGGGTTGGTGTTAGGGTTAGGGTTAGGGTTAGGGTTAGGGTTGGTGTTAGCCATAGGGTTAAGGTTAGGGTTAGGGTTAGGTTTGGTGTTAGGGTTAGGGTTAGGGTTAGGGTTAGGGTTGGTGTTAGGGTTAGGGTTAGGGTTGGTGTTAGGGTTAGGGTTAGGGTTAGGGTTAGGGTTAGGGTTAGGGTTGGTGTTAGGGTTAGGGTTAGGGTTAGGGTTGGTGTTAGGGTTACGGTTAGGGTTAGGGTTAGGGTTGGTGTTAGGTATAGGGTTAGGGTTAGGGTTAGGGTTAGGGTTAGGGTTAGGGTTAGGGTTAGGGTTAGGGTTGGTGTTAGGGTTAGGGTTAGGGTTAGGGTTGGTGTTAGGGTTAGGGTTAGGGTTGGTGTTAGGGTTAGGGTTAGGGTTAGGGTTAGGGTTTGGGTTAGGGTTGGTGTTAGGGTTAGGGTTAGGGTTAGGGTTGGTGTTAGGGTTAGGGTTAGGGTTAGGGTTAGGGTTGGTGTTAGGGTTAGGGTTGGTGTTAGGGTTAGGGTTAGAATTAGGGTTAGGGTTGGTGTTAGGGTTAGGGTTAGGGTTAGGGTTAGGGTTAGGGTTAGGGTTGGTGTTAGGGTTAGGGTTAGAGTTAGGGTTGGTGTTAGGGTTACGGTTAGGGTTAGGGTTAGGGTTGGTGTTAGGTATAGGGTTAGGGTTAGGGTTAGGGTTAGGGTTAGGGTTAGGGTTAGGGTTAGGGTTGGTGTTAGGGTTAGGGTTAAAGTTAGGGTTGGTGTTAGGGTTAGGGTTAGGGTTGGTGTTAGGGTTAGGGTTAGGGTTAGGTTTAGGGTTTGGGTTAGGGTTGGTGTTAGGGTTAGGGTTAGGGTTAGGGTTGGTGTTAGGGTTAGGGTTAGGGTTAGGGTTAGGGTTGGTGTTAGGGTTAGGGTTGGTGTTAGGGTTAGGGTTAGAATTAGGGTTAGGGTTGGTGTTAGGGTTAGGGTTAGGGTTAGGGTTAGGGTTGGTGTTAGGTATAGGGTTAGGGTTAGGGTTAGGGTTAGGGTTAGGGTTGGTTAGGGTTAGGGTTAGGGTTAGGGTTAGGGTTAGGGTTAGGGTTAGGGTTAGGGTTGGTGTTAGGGTTAGGGTTAGTTTTAGGATTAGGGTTAGGTTTATGTTTAGGTTACCCCGAGCACTACCCCTCGCCCTAGGCCTACGCCTAGCACTACCTCTGGTCCTACCCCTACCCCTGGCCCTACAGCTCCCCCTACCCATAGGCCCACCGCCATCCCTATCCCTAGCCACAGCTCCCACTCCTGGTCCTAGGCCTACTCCGTGGTTTACCCCGACACCCACACCTTGCCCTTTGCCATCCCCAGCGCTATGCCTAACGCTCCCACTAGCCCTACCTCGGGCCCTAGACCAACGCCCAGTGCTCACTCTAGTCCGAAGCCTAGCACTTGCCCGTCGCCGACCAGTACACCTTGCCTACCGATAGCAAGATCATGAACCCGTGTCCTACGAAATCACCCTGGACGCACCATTAGCCACACCCTAATCATGACCCA
Source organism: Rhinolophus hipposideros (assembly GCF_964194185.1). Lineage (NCBI taxonomy): Eukaryota > Metazoa > Chordata > Mammalia > Chiroptera > Rhinolophidae > Rhinolophus > Rhinolophus hipposideros. Next base: position 263,552 of record NW_027668856.1, on the reverse strand, counting down.
CATCCGTTCGGAGTCCTAGGACTACCCGGAGCCCTCCCGGGACACCTACCCCTAGCCCTCGGCCATCCTTTACTACTACCACTAGTCCTAGGCCTAACATGAGCCCTAACCGTAACACTGCCCGTGGGCCTCTGCCAACCACTAGCCCTTCACCTAACTTTACCCCGAGCACTACCTCTCGCCCTAGGCCTACGCCTAGCACTACCTCTGGTCCTACCCCTACCCTTGGCCCTACAGCTCACCCTACCCATAGGCCCACCCCCATCCCTACCCCTAGCCACAACTCCAACTCCTGGCCCAAAGCCTACTCCGAGGTTTACCCCGACACCCACCCTTTGCCCTATGCCTACCCCAGTGCTACGCCTAACGTTCCCACTAGCCCTAGCTCAAGCCCTAGACCAACGCCCAGTGCTCTCTCTAGTCAGAGGCTTACCACGTGCCCGAGGCCGACCAGTACACCTTGCCCTACCGTTAGCCAGAGCAGTAAACCGTGTCCTACAAAATCACCCTGGACCCACCCTTACCACACCCTAATACAGCCCTACACCTGTTCTGAGTCCTAGGACTACCCGGAGCCATTTCGTGACACCTACCCCTAGTCCTCGGCCAACCCCTACCACTACCACTAGTCCTAGGCTTAACATGAGCCCTAACCCTAACACTGCCCGTGGGCCTCTGCCAAACACTAGCCCTTCAACTAACCCTACCCCGAGCACTACCCCTCGCCCTAGGCCTACGCCTAGCACTACCTCTGGTCCTACAACTACCCCTGGCCCTACAGCTCCCCCTACCCATAGGCCCACCCCCAACCCTACCACTAGCAACAGCTCCCACTCCTGGCCCTAGGCCTACTCCGAGGTTTACCTCGAAACCCACCCCTTGCCCTATGCCTACCCCAGCGCTACGCCTACCGCTCTCACTAGCCCTAGCTCGGGCCCTAGACCAACGCCCATGGCTCCCTCTAGTCCGAGGCCTAGAATTTGCCCGTCGCTGACCCGTACACCTTGCCCTTGTTAGGGTTAGGGTTAGGGTTAGGGTTAGGGTTAGGGTTAAAGTTAGGATTAGGGTTTAGGGTTAGGGTTAGGGTTGGTGTTAGGTATAGTGTTAGGGTTAGGGTTAGGGTTGGTGTTAGGTTTAGGGTTAGGGTTAGGGTTAGGGTTAGGGTTAATGTTAGGGTTAGGGTTAGGGTTAGGGTTAGGGTTAGGATTAGGGTTAGGGTTGGTGTTAGGGTTAGGGTTAGGGTTAGGGTTAGGGTTAGGGTTAGGGTTGGTGTTAGGTTTAGGGTTAGGGTTAGGGTTAGGGTTGGTGTTAGGTATAGGGTTAGGGTTAGGGTTAGGGTTAGGGTTGGTGTTAGGGTTAGGGTTAGGGTTAGGGTTAGTGTTAGGGTTAGGGTTAGGGTTAAGGTTAGGGTTAGGGTTAGGTTTGGTGTTAGGGTTAGGGTTAGGGTTAGGGTTGGTGTTAGGGTTAGGGTTAGGGTTAGGGTTAGGGTTGGTGTTAGGCATAGGGTTAAGGTTAGGGTTAGGGTTAGGTTTGGTGTTAGGGTTAGGGTTAGGGTTAGGGTTAGGGTTAGGGTTGGTGTTAGGGTTAGGGTTAGGGTTGGTGTTAGGGTTAGGGTTAGGGTTAGGGTTACGGTTAGGGTTAGGGTTGGTGTTAGGGTTAGGGTTAGGGTTAGGGTTGGTGTTAGGGTTACGGTTAGGGTTAGGGTTAGGGTTGGTGTTAGGTATAGGGTTAGGGTTAGGGTTAGGGTTAGGGTTAGGGTTGGTGTTAGGGTTAGGGTTAGGGTTAGGGTTGGTGTTAGGGTTAGGGTTAGGGTTGGTGTTAGGGTTAGGGTTAGGGTTAGGGTTAGGGTTAGGGTTAGGGTTGGTGTTAGGGTTAGGGTTAGGGTTAGGGTTGGTGTTGGGGTTAGGGTTAGGGTTAGGGTTAGGGTTGGTGTTAGGTATAGGGTTAGGGTTAGGGTTAGGGTTAGGGTTAGGGTTGGTGTTAGGGTTAGGGTTAGGGTTAGGGTTAGTGTTAGTGTTAGGGTTAGGGTTAGGGTTAGGTTACCCCGAGCACTACCCCTCGCCCTAGGCCTACGCCTAGCACTACCTCTGGTCCTACCCCTACCCCTGTCCCTACAGCTCCCTCTACCCATAGGCCCACCCCCATCCCTACCCCTAGCCACAGCTCCCACTCCTGGTCCTAGGCCTACTCCGAGGTTTACCCCGACACCCACCCCTTGCCCTTTGCCTACCCCAGCGCTACGCTTACCGCTCCCACTAGCCCTACCTCGGGCCCTAGACCAACGCCCAGTACTCACTCTAGTCCGAAGCCTAGTACTTGCTTTTCGCCAACCGGTACACCTTGCCCTACCGATAGCCAGAGCACTAACCCGTGTCCTACGAAATCACCCTGGACCCACCATTAGCCACACCCTAATCCAGCCCTACATCCGTCCGGAGTCCTAGGACTACCCGGAGCCCTCCCATGACAGTTACCCCTACCCCTCGCCCATCTCCTACCACTACCACTAGTCCTAGGCCTAACATGAGCCCTAAACCTAACACTGCCCGTGGGCCTCTGCCAACCACTAGCCCTTCACCTAACTTTACCCCGAGCACTACCCCTCGCCCTAGGCTTACGCCTAGCACTACCTCTGGTCCTACCCCTACCCCTGGCCCTACAGCTCCCCCTACTTATAGGCCCACCCCCATCCCTACCCCTAGCCACAACTCCAACCTCTGGCCCAAAGCCTACTCCGAGGTTTACCCCGACACCCACCCCTTGCCCTATGCCTACCCCAGTGCTACGCCTACCGATCCCACTAGCCCTAGCTCGGGCCCTAGACCAACGCCCAGTGCTCCTTCTAGTCCGAGGCCTACCACCTGCCCGACGCCGACCAGTACACCTTGCCCTACCGTTAGCCAGAGCACTAACCCGTGTCCTACGAAATCACCCTGGACCCACACTTACCACACCCTAATCCAGCCCTACACCCGTTTTGAGTCCTAGGACTACCCGGAGCCCTCCCGTGACACCTACCCCTAGCCCTCGGCCAACCCCTACCACTACCACTAGTCCTAGGCCTAACATGAGCCCTAAGACTAACACTGCACGTGGGCATCAGCCAACCACAAGCCCTTCACCTAACCCTACCCAGAGAACTACCCCTCGCCCTAGGCTAACGCCTAGCAGTACCTCTGGTCCTACCGCTTCCCCTGGCCCTACAGCTCTCCCTACTTATAGGCCCACCCCCATCCCTACCCCTAGCCACAGCTCCAACTCCTGGCACTAGGCCTACTCCAAGGTTTACCCCGACACACACCCCTTGCCCTATGCCTACCCCAGCGCTATGCCTACCGCTCCCACTAGCACAGGCTCGGGCCCTAGACCAACGCCCATGGCTTTCTCTAGTCCGAGGCCTAGACTTGCCCGTCGCTGACCAGTACACCTTGCCCTTGTTAGGGTTAGGGTTAGGGTTAGGGTTAGGGTTAGGGTTGGTGTTAGGTTTAGGGTTAGGGTTAGGGTTCGGGTTAGGGTTGGTGTTAGGGTTAGGGTTAGTGTTAGGATTAGGGTTAGGTTTACGTTTAGGTTACCCAGAGCACTACCCCTCGCCCTAGGCCTACGCCTAGCACTACCTCTGGTCCTACCCCTACCCCTGGCCCTACAGCTCCCCCTACCCATAGGCCCACCGCCATCCCTATCCCTAGCCACAGCTCCCACTCCTGGTCCTAGGCCTACTCCGTGGTTTACCCCGACACCCACCCCTTGCCCTTTGCCTGCCCCAGCGCTATGCCTAACGCTCCCACTAGGCCTACCTCGGGCCCTAGACCAACGCCCAGTGCTCACTCTAGTCCGAAGCCTAGCACTTGCCCGTCGCCGACCAGTACACCTTGCCTACCGATAGCCAGATCACTAACCCGTGTCCTACGAAATCACCCTGGACGCACCATTAGCCACACCCTAATCATGACCCACATCCGTTCGGAGTCCTAGGACTACCCGGAGCCCTCCCGGGACACCTACCCCTAGCCCTCGGCCATCCTTTACTACTACCATTAGTCCTAGGCCTAACATGAGTTCTAACCGTAACACTGCCCGTGGGACTCTGCCAACCACTAGCCCTTCACCTAACTTTACCCCGAGCACTACCTCTCGCCCTAGACCTACGCCTAGCACTACCTCTGGTCCTACCCCTACCCCTGGCCCTACAGCTCACCCTACCCATAGGCCCACCCCCATCCCTACCCCTAGCCACAACTCCAACTCCTGGCCCAAAGCCTACTCCGAGGTTTACCCCGACACCCACCCTTTGCCCTATGCCTACCCCAGTGCTACGCCTAACGCTCCCACTAGCCCTATCTCGGGCCCTAGACCAACGCCCAGTGCTCCCTCTAGTCCGAGGCCTACCACTTTCCCGACGCCGACCAGTACACCTTGCCCTACCTTTAGCCATAGCACTAACCCGTGTCCTACGAAATCACCCTGGACCCACCCTTACCACACCCTAATACAGCCCTACACCTGTTCTGAGTCCTAGGACTACCCGGAGCCATTTCGTGACACCTACCCCTAGTCCTCGGCCAACCCCTACCACTACCACTAGTCCTAGGCTTAACATGAGCCCTAACCCTAACACTGCCCGTGGGCCTCTGCCAAACACTAGCCCTTCAACTAACCCTACCCCGAGCACTACCCCTCGCCCTAGGCCTACGCCTAGCACTACCTCTGGTCCTACAACTACCCCTGGCCCTACAGCTCCCCCTACCCATAGGCCCACCCCCAACCCTACCACTAGCAACAGCTCCCACTCCTGGCCCTAGGCCTACTCCGAGGTTTACCTCGAAACCCACCCCTTGCCCTATGCCTACCCCAGCGCTACGCCTACCGCTCTCACTAGCCCTAGCTCGGGCCCTAGACCAACGCCCATGTCTCCCTCTAGTCCGAGGCCTAGAACTTTCCCGTCGCTGACCAGTACACCTAGCATTGTTAGAGTTAGGGTTAGGGTTAGGGTTAGGGTTAGGGTTAGGGTTAGGATTAGGGTTTAGGGTTAGGGTTAGGGTTAGGGTTGGTGTTAGGGTTAGGGTTAGGGTTAGGGTTAGGGTTGGTGTTAGGTTTAGGGTTAGGGTTAGGGTTAGGGTTAGGGTTAATGTTAGGGTTAGGGTTAGGGTTAGGATTAGGGTTAGGGTTGGTGTTAGGGTTAGGGTTAGGGTTAGGGTTAGGGTTAGGGTTAGTGTTAGGGTTAGGGTTAGGGTTAGGGTTGGTGTTAGGTATAGGGTTAGGGTTAGGGTTAGGGTTAGGGTTAGGGTTGGTGTTAGGGTTAGGGTTAGGGTAGGGTTAGTGTTAGGGTTAGGGTTAGGGTTAGGGTTAGGATTAGGGTTAGGGTTGGTGTTAGGGTTAGGGTTAGGGTTAGGGTTAGGGTTGGTGTTAGGCATAGGGTTAAGGTTAGGGTTAGGGTTAGGGTTGGTGTTAGGGTTAGGGTTAGGGTTAGGGTTAGGGTTGGTGTTAGGGTTAGGGTTAGGGTTGGTGTTAGGGTTAGGGTTAGGGTTAGGGTTAGGGTTAGGGTTTGTGTTAGGGTTAGGGTTAGGGTTAGGGTTAGGGTTGGTGTTAGGGTTAGGGTTAGGGTTAGGGTTAGGGTTGGTGTTAGGTATAGGGTTAGGGTTAGGGTTAGGGTTAGGGTTAGGGTTGGTTAGGGTTAGGGTTAGGGTTAGGGTTAGGGTTAGGTTTAGGGTTAGGGTTAGGGTTAGGGTTGGTGTTAGGGTTAGGGTTAGTGTTAGGATTACGGTTAGGTTTACGTTTAGGTTACCCCGAGCACTACCCCTCGCCCTAGGCCTACGCCTAGCACTACCTCTGGTCCTACCTCTACCCCTGGCCCTACAGCTCCCCCTACTTATAGGCCCACCCCCATCCCTACCCCTAGCCACAACTCCAACCTCTGGCCCAAAGCCTACTCCGATGTTTACCCCGACACCCACCCCTTGCCCTATGCCTACCCCAGTGCTACGCCTACCGCTCCCACTAGCCCTAGCTCGGGCCCTAGACCAACGCCCAGTGCTCCTTCTAGTCCGAGGCCTACCACCTGCCCGACGCCGACCAGTACACCTTGCCCTACCGTTAGCCAGAGCACTAACCCGTGTCCTACGTAATCACCCTGGACCCACACTTACCACACCCTAATCCAGCCCTACACCCGTTTTGAGTCCTAGGACTACCCGGAGCCCTCCGGTGACACCTACCCCTAGCCCTCGGCCAACCCCTACCACTACCACTAGTCCTAGGCCTAACATGAGCCCTAAGACTAACACTGCCCGTGGGCATCAGCCAACCACAAGCCCTTCACCTAACACTACCCAGAGAACTACCCCTCGCCCTAGGCTAACGCCTAGCAGTACCTCTGGTCCTACCGCTTCCCCTGGCCCTACAGCTCCCCCTACTTATAGGCCCACCCCCATCCCTACCCCTAGCCACAGCTCCAACTCCTGGCACTAGGCCTACTCCGAGGTTTACCCCGACACACACCCCTTGCCCTATGCCTACCCCAGCGCTATGCCTACCGCTCCCACTAGCACAGGCTCGGGCCCTAGACCAACGCTTATGGCTCTCTCTAGTCCGAGGCCTAGACTTGCCCGTCGCTGACCAGTACACCTTGCCCTTGTTAGGGTTAGGGTTAGGGTTAGGGTTAGGGTTGGTGTTAGGTTTAGGGTTAGGTTTAGGGTTAGGGTTAGGGTTGGTGTTAGGGTTAGGGTTAGTGTTAGGATTAGGGTTAGGTTTACGTTTAGGTTACCCCGAGCACTACCCCTCGCCCTAGGCCTACGCCTAGCACTACGTCTGGTCCTACCCCTACCCCTGGCCCTACAGCTCCCCCTACCCATAGGCCCACCGCCATCCCTATCCCTAGCCACAGCTCCCACTCCTGGTCCTAGGCCTACTCCGTGGTTTACCCCGACACCCACCCCTTGCCCTTTGCCTGCCCCAGCAGTATGCCTAACGCTCCCACTAGGCCTACCTCGGGCCCTAGACCAACGCCCAGTGCTCACTCTAGTCCGAAGCCTAGCACTTGCCCGTCGCCGACCAGTACACCTTGCCTACCGATAGCCAGATCACTAACCCGTGTCCTACGAAATCACCCTGGACGCACCATTAGCCACACCCTAATCATGACCCACATCCGTTCGGAGTTCTAGGACTACCCGGAGCCCTCCCGGGACACCTACCCCTAGCCCTCGGCCATCCTTTACTACTACCATTAGTCCTAGGCCTAACATGAGCCCTAACCGTAACACTGCCCGTGGGCCTCTGCCAACCACTAGCCCTTCACCTAACTTTACCCCGAGCACTACCTCTCGCCCTAGACCTACGCCTAGCACTACCTCTGGTCCTACCCCTACCCCTGGCCCTACAGCTCACCCTACCCATAGGCCCACCCCCATCCCTACCCCTAGCCACAACTCCAACTCTTGGCCTAAAGCCTACTCCGAGGTTTACCCCGACACCCACCCTTTGCCCTATGCCTACCCCAGTGCTACGCCTAACGCTCCCACTAGCCCTAGCTCGGGCCCTAGACCAACGCCCAGTGCTCCCTCTAGTCCGAGGCCTACCACTTTCCCGACGCCGACCAGTACACCTTGCCCTACCTTTAGCCATAGCACTAACCCGTGTCCTACGAAATCACCCTGGACCCACCCTTACCACACCCTAATACAGCCCTACACCTGTTCTGAGTCCTAGGACTACCCGGAGCCATTTCGTGACACCTACCCCTAGTCCTCGGCCAACCCCTACCACTACCACTAGTCCTAGGCTTAACATGAGCCCTAACCCTAACACTGCCCGTGGGCCTCTGCCAAACAATAGCCCTTCAACTAACCCTACCCCGAGCACTACCCCTCGCCCTAGGCCTACGCCTAGCACTACCTCTGGTCCTACAACTACCCCTGGCCCTACAGCTCCCCCTACCCATAGGCCCACCCCCATCCCTACCCCTAGCCACAGCTCAAACTCCTGGCCCTAGGCCTACTCCGAGGTTTACCTCGAAACCCACCCCTTGCCCTATGCCTACCCCAGCGCTACGCCTACCGCTCTCACTAGCCCTAGCTCGGGCCCTAGACCAAGCCCATGGCTCCCTCTAGTCCGAGGCCTAGAACTTGCCCGTCGCTGACCAGTACACCTTGCCCTTGTTAGGGTTAGGGTTAGGGTTAGGGTTAGGGTTAGGGTTAGGGTTAGGGTTAGGATTAGGGTTTAGGGTTAGGGTTAGGGTTAGGGTTGGTGTTAGGTATAGGGTTAGGGTTAGGGTTAGGGTTGGTGTTAGGTTTAGGGTTAGGGTTAGGGTTAGGGTTAGGGTTAATGTTAGGGTTAGGGTTAGGGTTAGGGTTAGGGTTAGGATTAGGGTTAGGGTTGGTGTTAGGGTTAGGGTTAGGGTTAGGGTTAGGGTTAGGGTTGGTGTTACGGTTAGGGTTAGGGTTAAAGTTAGGGTTGGTGTTAGGTATAGGGTTAGGGTTAGGGTTAGGGTTAGGGTTAGGGTTGGTGTTAGGGTTAGGGTTAGGGTTAGGGTTAGTGTTAGGGTTAGGGTTAGGGTTAGGGTTAGGATTAGGGTTAGGGTTGGTGTTAGGGTTAGGGTTAGGGTTAGGGTTAGGGTTGGTGTTAGGCATAGGGTTAAGGTTATGGTTAGGGTTAGGGTTGGTGTTAGGTTTAGGGTTAGGGTTAGGGTTAGGGTTGGTGTTAGGGTTAGGGTTAGGGTTGGTGTTAGGGTTAGGGTTAGGGTTAGGGTTAGGGTTAGGGTTAGGGTTGGTGTTAGGGTTAGGGTTAGGGTTAGGGTTAGGGTTGGTGTTAGGGTTAGGGTTAGGGTTAGGGTTAGGGTTGGTTTTAGGTATAGGGTTAGGGTTAGGGTTAGGGTTAGGGTTAGGGTTGGTTAGGGTTAGGGTTAGGGTTAGGGTTAGGGTTAGGGTTAGGGTTAGGGTTGGTGTTAGGGTTAGGGTTAGTGTTAGGATTAGGGTTAGGTTTACGTTTAGGTTACCCCGAGCACTACCCCTCGCCCTAGGCCTACGCCTAGCACTACCTCTGGTCCTACCCCTACCCCTGGCCCTACAGCTCCCCCTACCCATAGGCCCACCGCCATCCCTATCCCTAGCCACAGCTCCCACTCCTGGTCCTAGGCCTACTCCGTGGTTTACCCCGACACCCACACCATGCCCTTTGCCTGCCCCAGCGCTATGCCTAACGCTCCCACTAGTTCTACCTCGGGCCCTAGACCAACGCCCAGTGCTCACTCTAGTCCGAAGCCTAGCACATGCCCTTCGCCAACCGGTACACCTTGCTTTACCGATAGCCAGAGCACTAACCCGTGTCCTACGAAATCACCCTGGACCCACCATTAGCCACACCCTAATCCAGCCCTACATCCGTCCGGAGTCCTAGGACTACCCGGAGCCCTCCCATGACAGTTACCCCTAGCCCTCGCCCATCTCCTACCACTACCACTAGTCCTAGGCCTAACATGAGCCCTAAACCTAACACTGCCCGTGGGCCTCTGCCAACCACTAGCCCTTCACCTAACTTTACCCCGAGCACTACCTCTCGCCCTAGGCCTACGCCTAGCACTACCTCTGGTCCTACCCCTACCCCTGGCCCTACAGCTCACCCTACCCATAGGCCCACCCCCATCCCTACCCCTAGCCACAACTCCAACTCCTGGCCCAAAGCCTACTCCGAGGTTTACCCCGACACCCACCCTTTACCCTATGCCTACCCCAGTGCTACGCCTAACGCTCCCACTAGCCCTAGCTCGGGCCCTAGACCAACGCCCAGTGCTCCCTCTAGTCCGAGGCCTACCACTTTCCCGACGCCGACCAGTACACCTTGCCCTACCTTTAGCCATAGCACTAACCCGTGTCCTACGAAATCACCCTGGACCCACCCTTACCACACCCTAATACAGCCCTACACCTGTTCTGAGTCCTAGGACTACCCGGAGCCATTTCGTGACACCTACCCCTAGTCCTCGGCCATGCCCTACCACTACCACTAGTCCTAGGCTTAACATGAGCCCTAACCCTAACACTGCCCGTGGGCCTCTGCCAAACACTAGCCCTTCAACTAACCCTACCCCGAGCACTACCCCTCGCCCTAGGCCTACGCCTAGCACTACCTCTGGTCCTACAACTACCCCTGGCCCTACAGCTCCCCCTACCCATAGGCCCACCCCCAACCCTACCACTAGCAAGAGCTCCCACTCCTGGCCCTAGGCCTACTCCGAGGTTTACCTCGAAACCCACCCCTTGCCCTATGCCTACCCCAGCGCTACGCCTACCGCTCTCACTAGCCCTATCTCAGGCCCTAGACCAAGCCCATGGCTCCCTCTAGTCCGAGGCCTAGAACTTGCCCGTCGCTGACCAGTACACCTTGCCCTTGTTAGGGTTAGGGTTAAAGTTAGGGTTAGGGTTAGGGTTAGGGTTAGGGTTAGGATTAGGGTTTAGGGTTAGGGTTAGGGTTAGGGTTGGTGTTAGGTATAGGGTTAGGGTTAGGGTTAGGGTTGGTGTTAGGTTTAGGGTTAGGGTTAGGGTTAGGGTTAGGGTTAGGGTTAATGTTAGGGTTAGGGTTAGGGTTAGGGTTAGGATTAGGGTTAGGGTTGGTGTTAGGGTTAGGGTTAGGGTTAGTGTTAGGGTTGGTGTTAGGGTTAGGGTTAGGGTTATGGTTAGGGTTGGTGTTAGGTATAGGGTTAGGGTTAGGGTTAAGGTTAGGGTTAGGGTTGGTGTTAGGGTTAGGGTTAGGGTTAGGGTTAGTGTTAGGGTTAGGGTTAGGGTTAGGGTTAGGATTAGGGTTAGGGTTGGTGTTAGGGTTAGTGTTAGGGTTAGGGTTAGGGTTTGTGTTAGGCATAGGGTTAAGGTTATGGTTAGGGTTAGGGTTGGTGTTAGGTTTAGGGTTAGGGTTAGGGTTAGGGTTGGTGTTAGGGTTAGGGTTAGGGTTGGTGTTAGGGTTAGGGTTAGGGTTAGGGTTAGGGTTAGGGTTAGGGTTGGTGTTAGGGTTAGTGTTAGGGTTAGGGTTAGGGTTGGTGTTAGGGTTAGGGTTAGGGTTAGGGTTAGGGTTAGGGTTGGTGTTAGGTATAGGGTTAGGGTTAGGGTTAGGGTTAGGGTTAGGGTTGGTTAGGGTTAGGGTTAGGGTTAGGGTTAGGTTTAGGGTTAGGGTTAGGGTTAGGGTTAGGGTTAGGGTTAGGTTTAGGGTTAGGGTTAGTGTTAGCATTAGGGTTAGGTTTACGTTTAGGTTACCCCGAGCACTACCCCTCGCCCTAGGCCTACGCCTAGCACTACCTCTGGTCCTACCCCTACCCCTGGCCCTACAGCTCCCCCTACCCATAGGCCCACCGCCATCCCTATCCCTAGCCACAGCTCCCTCTCCTGGTCCTAGGCCTACTCCGTGGTTTACCCCGACACAACACCTTGCCCTTTGCCTGCCCCAGCGCTATGCCTAACGCTCCCACTAGCCCTACCTCGGGCCCTAGACCAACGCCCAGTGCTCACTCTAGTCCGAAGCCTAGCACTTGCCCGTCGCCGACCAGTACACCTTGCCTACCGATAGCCAGATCATGAACCCGTGTCCTACGAAATCACCCTGGACGCACCATTAGCCACACCCTAATCATGACCCACATCCGTTCGGAGTCCTAGGACTACCCGGAGCCCTCCCGGGACACCTACCCCTAGCCCTCGGCCATCCTTTACTACTACCACTAGTCCTAGTCCTAACATGAGCCCTAACCGTAACACTGCCCGTGGGCCTCTGCCAACCACTAGCCCTTCACCTAACTTTACCCCGAGCACTACCTCTCGCCCTAGGCCTACGCCTAGCACTACCTCTGGTCCTACCCCTACCCCTGGCCCTACAGCTCACCCTACCCATAGGCCCACCCCCATCCCTACCCCTAGCCACAACTCCAACTCCTGGCCCAAAGCCTACTCCGAGGTTTACCCCGACACCCACCCTTTGCCCTATGCCTACCCCAGTGCTACGCCTAACGCTCCCACTAGCCCTAGCTCAAGCCCTAGACCAACGCCCAGTGCTCCCTCTAGTCCGAGGCCTACCACTTTCCCGACGCCGACCAGTACACCTTGCCCTACCTTTAGCCATAGCACTAACCCGTGTCCTACGAAATCACCCTGGACCCACCCTTACCACACCCTAATACAGCCCTACACCTGTTCTGAGTCCTAGGACTACCCGGAGCCATTTCGTGACACCTACCCCTAGTCCTCGGCCAACCCCTACCACTACCACTAGTCCTAGGCTTAACATGAGCCCTAACCCTAACACTGCCCGTGGGCCTCTGCCAAACACTAGCCCTTCAACTAACCCTACCCCGAGCACTACACCTCGCCCTAGGCCTACGCCTAGCACTACCTCTGGTCCTACAACTACCCCTGGCCCTACAGCTCCCCCTACCCATAGGCCCACCCCCAACCCTACCACTAGCAACAGCTCCCACTCCTGGCCCTAGGCCTACTCCGAGGTTTACCTCGAAACCCACCCCTTGCCCTATGCCTACCCCAGCGCTACGCCTACCGCTCTCACTAGCCCTAGCTCGGGCCCTAGACCAACGCCCATGGCTCCCTCTAGTCCGAGGCCTAGAACTTGCCCGTCGCTGACCAGTACACCTTGCCCTTGTTAGGGTTATGGTTAGGGTTAGGGTTAGGGTTAGGGTTAGGGTTAGGGTTAGGATTAGGGTTTCGGGTTAGGGTTAGGGTTAGGGTTGGTGTTAGGGTTAGGGTTAGGGTTAGGGTTAGGGTTGGTGTTAGGTTTAGGGTTAGGGTTAGGGTTAGGGTTAGGGTTAATGTTAGGGTTAGGGTTAGGGTTAGGGTTAGGGTTAGGATTAGGGTTAGGGTTGGTGTTAGGGTTAGGGTTAGGGTTAGGGTTAGGGTTAGGGTTGGTGTTAGGGTTAGGGTTAGGGTTAGGGTTGGTGTTAGGTATAGGGTTAGGGTTAGGGTTAGGGTTAGGGTTAGGGTTGGTGTTAGGGTTAGGGTTAGGGTTAGGGTTAGTGTTAGGGTTAGGGTTAGGGTTAGGGTTAGGGTTAGGATTTGGGTTTGGGTTGGTGTTAGGGTTAGGGTTAGGGTTAGGGTTAGGGTTGGTGTTAGGCATAGGGTTAAGGTTAGGGTTAGGGTTAGGTTTGGTGTTAGGGTTAGGGTTAGGGTTAGGGTTAGGGTTGGTGTTAGGGTTAGGGTTAGGGTTGGTGTTAGGGTTAGGGTTAGGGTTAGGGTTAGGGTTAGGGTTAGGGTTGGTGTTAGGGTTAGGGTTAGGGTTGGTGTTAGGGTTACGGTTAGGGTTAGGGTTAGGGTTGGTGTTAGGTATAGGGTTAGGGTTAGGGTTAGGGTTAGGGTTAGGGTTGGTGTTAGGGTTAGGGTTAGGGTTAGGGTTGGTGTTAGGGTTAGGGTTAGGGTTGGTGTTAGGGTTAGGGTTAGGGTTAGGGTTAGGTTTAGGGTTGGTGTTAGGGTTAGGGTTAGGGTTAGGGTTGGTGTTAGGGTTAGGGTTAGGGTTAGGGTTAGGGTTGGTGTTAGGTATAGGGTTAGGTTTAGGGTTAGGGTTAGGGTTAGGGTTGGTGTTAGGGTTAGGGTTAGGGTTAGGGTTAGTGTTAGTGTTAGGGTTAGGGTTAGGGTTAGGTTACCCCGAGCACTAACCCTCGTTCTAGGCCTACGCCTAGCACTACCTCTGGTCCTAACCCTACCCCTGTCCCTACAGCTCCCCCTACCCATAGGCCCACCCCCATTTCTAACCCTAGCCACAGCTCCCACTCCTGGTCCTAGGCCTACTCCGAGGTTTACCCCGACACCCACCCCTTGCCCTTTGTCTACCCCAGCGCTACGCCTACCGCTCCCACTAGCCCTAGCTCGGGCCCTAGACCAACGCCCATGGCTCCCTCTAGTCCGAGGCCTAGAACTTGCCCGTCGCTGACCAGTACACCTTGCCCTTGTTAGGGTTATGGTTAGGGTTAGGGTTAGGGTTAGGGTTAGGGTTAGGATTAGGGTTTCGGGTTAGGGTTAGGGTTAGGGTTGGTGTTAGGGTTAGGGTTAGGGTTAGGGTTAGGGTTGGTGTTAGGTTTAGGGTTAGGGTTAGGGTTAGGGTTAGGGTTAATGTTAGGGTTAGGGTTAGGGTTAGGGTTAGGGTTAGGATTAGGGTTAGGGTTGGTGTTAGGGTTAGGGTTAGGGTTAGGGTTAGGGTTAGGGTTAGGGTTGGTGTTAGGGTTAGGGTTAGGGTTAGGGTTAGGGTTGGTGTTAGGTATAGGGTTAGGGTTAGGGTTAGGGTTAGGGTTAGGGTTGGTGTTAGGGTTAGGGTTAGGGTTAGGGTTAGTGTTAGGGTTAGGGTTAGGGTTAGGGTTAGGGTTAGGATTAGGGTTAGGGTTGGTGTTAGGGTTAGGGTTAGGGTTAGGGTTAGGGTTGGTGTTAGGCATAGGGTTAAGGTTAGGGTTAGGGTTAGGTTTGGTGTTAGTGTTAGGGTTAGGGTTAGGGTTAGGGTTGGTGTTAGGGTTAGGGTTAGGGTTGGTGTTAGGGTTAGGGTTAGGGTTAGGGTTAGGGTTAGGGTTAGGGTTGGTGTTAGGGTTAGGGTTAGGGTTGGTGTTAGGGTTACGGTTAGGGTTAGGGTTAGGGTTGGTGTTAGGTATAGGGTTAGGGTTAGGGTTAGGGTTAGGGTTAGGGTTGGTGTTAGGGTTAGGGTTAGGGTTAGGGTTGGTGTTAGGGTTAGGGTTTGGGTTGGTGTTAGGGTTAGGGTTAGGGTTAGGGTTAGGGTTAGGGTTGGTGTTAGGGTTAGGGTTAGGGTTAGGGTTAGGGTTGGTGTTAGGGTTAGGGTTAGGGTTAGGGTTAGGGTTGGTGTTAGGTATAGGGTTAGGTTTAGGGTTAGGGTTAGGGTTAGGGTTGGTGTTAGGGTTAGGGTTAGGGTTAGGGTTAGTGTTAGTGTTAGGGTTAGGGTTAGGGTTAGGTTACCCCGAGCACTAACCCTCGTTCTAGGCCTACGCCTAGCACTACCTCTGGTCCTAACCCTACCCCTGTCCCTACAGCTCCCCCTACACATAGGCCCACCCCCATTTCTAACCCTAGCCACAGCTCCCACTCCTGGTCCTAGGCCTACTCCGAGGTTTACCCCGACACCCACCCCTTGCCCTTTGTCTACCCCAGCGCTACGCCTACCGCTCCCACTAGCCCTACCTCGGGCCCTAGACCAACGCCCCGTACTCACTCTAGTCCGAAGCCTAGCACATGCCCTTCGCCAACCGGTACACCTTGCTTTACCGATAGCCAGAGCACTAACCCGTGTCCTACGAAATCACCCTGGACCCACCATTAGCCACACCCTAATCCAGCCCTACATCCGTCCGGAATTCTAGGACTACCCGGAGCCCTCCCATGACAGTTACCCCTAGCCCTCGCCCATCTCCTACCACTACCACTAGTCCTAGGCCTAACATGAGCCCTAAACCTAACACTGTTCGTGGGCCTCTGTCAACCACTAGCCCTTCACCTAACTTTACCCCGAGCACTACCCCTCGCCCTAGGCTTACGCCTAGCACTACCTCTGGTCCTACCCCTACCCCTGGCCCTACAGCTTTCCCTACTTATAGGCCCACCCCCATCCCTACCCCTAGCCACAACTCCAACCTCTGGCCCAAAGCCTACTCCGAGGTTTACCCCGACACCCACCCCTTGCCCTATGCCTACCCCAGTGCTACGCCTACCGCTCCCACTAGCCCTAGCTCGGGCCCTAGACCAACGCCCAGTGCTTCTTCTAGTCCGAGGCCTACCACCTGCCCGACGCCGACCAGTACACCTTGCCCTACCGTTAGCCAGAGCACTAACCCGTGTCCTACGAAATCACCCTGGACCCACACTTACCACACCCTAATCCAGCCCTACACCCGTTTTGAGTCCTAGGACTACCCGGAGCCCTCCCGTGACACCTACCCCTAGCCCTCGGGCAACCCCTACCACTACTACTAGTCCTAGGCCTAACATGAGCCCTAAGACTAACACTGCACGTGGGCATCAGCCAACCACAAGCCCTTCACCTAACCCTACCCAGAGAACTACCCCTCGCCCTAGGCTAACGCCTAACAGTACCTCTGGTCCTACCGCTTCCCCTGGCCCTACAGCTCCCCCTACTTATAGGCCCACCCCCATCCCTACCCCTAGCCACAGCTCCAACTCCTGGCACTAGGCCTACTCCAAGGTTTACCCCGACACACCCCTTGCCCTATGCCTACCCCACCGCTATGCCTACCGCTCCCACTAGCACAGGCACGGGCCCTAGACCAACGCCCATGGCTCCCTCTAGTCCGAGGCCTAGACTTGCCCGTCGCTGACCAGTACACCTTGCCCTTGTTAGGGTTAGGGTTAGGGTTAGGGTTAGGGTTGGTGTTAGGTTTAGGGTTAGGGTTAGGGTTCGGGTTAGGGTTGGTGTTAGGGTTAGGGTTAGGGTTAGGGTTAGGGTTGGTGTTAGGTATAGCGTTAGGGTTAGGGTTAGGGTTAGGGTTAGGGTTGGTTAGGGTTAGGGTTAGGGTTAGGGTTAGGGTTAGGTTTAGGGTTAGGGTTAGGGTTAGGGTTGGTGTTAGGGTTAGGGTTAGTGTTAGGATTACGGTTAGGTTTACGTTTAGGTTACCCCGAGCACTACCCCTCGCCCTAGGCCTACGCCTAGCACTACCTCTGGTCCTACCCCTACCCCTGGCCCTACAGCTCCCCCTACCCATAGGCCCACCGCCATCCCTATCCCTAGCCACAGCTCCCACTCCTGGTCCTAGGCCTACTCCGAGGTTTACCCCGACACCCCCCGCTTGCCCTTTGCCTACCATAGCGCTACGTCTACCGCTCCCACTAGCCCTACCTCGGGCCCTAGACCAACGCCCAGAGCTCACTCTAGTCCGAAGCCTAGCACTTGCCCGTGACCGACCAATACACCCTGCCCTACCGAAAGCCAGATCACTAACCCTCTTCCTACGAAATCACCCTGGACCCACCATTAGCCACACCCTAATCATGCCCCACATCCGTTCGGAGTCCTAGGGCTACCCGGAGCCCTCCCGTGACAACTAACCTAGCCCTCGGCTATCCCCTACCACTACCACTAGTCCTAGGCTTAACATGAGCCCTAACCCTAACACTGCCCGTAGGCCTCTGCCAAACACTAGTTCTTCAACTAACCCTACCTCGAGCACTACGCCTCGCCCTAGGCCTACGCCTAGCACTACCTCTGGTCCTACCACTACCCCTGGCCCTACAGCTCCCCCTACCCATAGGCCCACCCCCACCCCTACCCCTAGCCACAGCTCCCACTCCTGGCCCTAGGTTACTCCGAGGTTTACCTCGACACCCACCCCTTGCCCTATGCCTACCCCAGCGCTACGCCTAACGTTCCCACTAGCCCTAACTCGAGCCCTAGACCAACGCCCATGGCTCCCTCTAGTCCGAGGCCTAGAACTTGCCCGTCGCTGACTAGTACACATTGCCCTTGTTAGGGTTAGGGTAAGGGTTAGGGTTAGGGTTTAGGGTTAGGGTTAGGGTTAGGGTTGGTGTTAGGTTTAGGGTTAGGATTAGGGTTAGGGTTGGTGTTAGGGTTAGGGTTGGTGTTAGGGTTAGGGTTAGGATTAGGGTTAGGGTTGGTGTTAGGGTTGGTGTTAGGGTTAGGGTTAGGGTTAGGATTAGGGTTAGGGTTGGTGTTAGGGTTAGGGTTAGGGTTAGGGTTAGTGTTAGGGTTAGGGTTAGGGTTAGGGTTAGGATTAGGGTTTAGGGTTAGGGTTAGGGTTAGGGTTGGTGTTAGGTTTAGGGTTAGGGTTAGGGTTAGGGTTAGGGTTGGTGTTAGGGTTAGGGTTAGGGTTAGGGTTAGTGTTAGGGTTAGGGGTAGGGTTAGGGTTAGGATTAGGGTTAGGGTTGGTGTTAGGGTTAGGGTTAGGGTTAGGGTTAGGGTTGGTGTTAGGCATAGGGTTGGGGTTAGGGTTAGGGTTTGGGTTAGGGTTGGTGTTAGGGTTAGGGTTAGGGTTAGGATTAGGGTTAGGGTTGGTGTTAGGGTTAGGGTTAGGGTTAGGGTTGGTGTTAGGGTTAGGGTTAGGGTTAGGGTTAGGGTTAGGGTTGGTGTTAGGGTTAGGGTTAGGGTTTGGGTTAGGGTTGGTGTTAGGTATAGGGTTAGGGTTAGAATGAGAATTAGGTTTAGGGTTGGTGTTAGGGTTAGGGTTAGGGTTAGGGTTAGGGTTAGTGTTAGTGTTAGGGTTAGGGTTGGGGTTAGGTTACCCCGAGCACTACCCCTCGCCCTAGGCCTACGCCTAGCACTACCTCTGGTCCTACCCCTACCCCTGTCCCTACAGCTCCCCCTACCCATAGGCCCACCCCCATCCCTATCACTAGCCACAGCTCCCACTCCTGGTCCTAGGCCTACTCCGAGGTTTACCCCGACACCCACCTCTTGCCCTTTGCCTACCCCAGCGCTACGCCTACCGCTCCCACTAGCCCTACCTCGGGCCCTAGACCAACGCCCAGTGCTCACCCTAGTCCGAAGCCTAGCACTTGCCCGTCACCGACCAATACACCCTGCCCTACCGAAAGCCAGATCACTAACCCTTCTCCTACGAAATAACCCTGGACCCACCATTAGCCACACCCTAATCATGCCCCACATCCGTTCGGAGTCCTAGGACTACCCGGAGCTTTCCCGTGACACCTAATTTAGCCCTGGGCTATCCCCTACCACTACCACTAGTCCTAGACCTAACATGAGCCCTAACCCTAACACAGTCCGTGGGCCTCTGCCAACCACTAGCCCTTCACCTAACCCTTCCCCGAGCACTACCCCTCTCCCCAGGCTTACGCCTAGCACTACCTCTGGTCCTACCCCTACCCCTGGCCCTACAGCTCCCCCTACTAATATGCCCACCCCCATTCCTACCCCTAGCCACAACTCCAACCTCTGGCCCAAAGCCTACTCCGAGGTTTACCCCGACACCCACCCCTTGCACTATGCCTACCCCAGCGCTACGCCTATCGCTCCCACTAGCCCTAGCTCGGGCCCTAGACCAAAGCCCAGTGCTCATCTAGTCCGAGGCCTAGCACTTGCCCGTCGCCGACCAGTACACCTTGCCCTACCGTTAGCCAGAGCAGTATCCCGTGTCCTACGAAATCACCCTGGACCCACCCTTACCACACCCTAATCCAGCCCTACACCTTTTCTGAGTCCTAGGACTACCCGGAGCCCTCCCGTGACACCTACCCCTAGCCCTCGGCCAACCCCTACCACTACCACTAGTCCTAGGCTTAACATGAGCCCTAACCCTAACACTGCCCGTGGGCCTCTGCCAACGACTAGCCCTTCAACTAACCCTACCCCGAGCACTACCCCTCGCCCTAGGCCTACGCCTAGCACTACATCTGGTCCTACCCCTACCCCTGGCCCTACAGCTCCCCCTACTCCTGGGCAAACCCTTATCCCTACCCCTAGCCAAAACTCCAAATCCTGGCCCAAAGCCTACTCCGAAGTTTACCCCGACACCCACCCTTTGCCCTATGCCTATCCCAGCGCTATGCCTACCGCTCCCACTAGCCCTAGCTCGTGCCCTACACAACGCCCAGTGCTCTCTCTAGTCAGAGGCTTACCACTTGCCCGAGGCCGACCAGTACACCTTGCCCTACCGTTAGCCAGAGCAGTAACCCGTGTCCTACGAAATCACCCTGGACCCACCCTTACCACACCCTAATACAGCCCTACACCTGTTCTGAGTCCTAGGACTACCCGGAGCCATTTCGTGACACCTACCCCTAGTCCTCGGCCAACCCCTACCACTACCACTAGTCCTAGGCTTAACATGAGCCCTAACCCTAACACTGCCCGTGGGCCTCTGCCAAACACTAGCCCTTCAACTAACCCCAACCCGAGCACTACCCCTCGCCCTAGGCCTACGCCTAGGACTACCTCTGGTCCTACCACTACCCCTGGCCCTACAGCTCCCCCTACCCATAGGCCCACCCCCAACTTTACCACTAGCCACAGCTCCCACTCCTGGCCCTAGGCCTACTCCGAGGTTTACCTCGACACCCACCCCTTGCCCTATGCCTACCCCAGCGCTACGCCTACCGCTTTCACTAGCCCTAGCTCGGGCCCTAGACCAACGCCCATGGCTCCCTCTAGTCCGAGGCCTAGAACTTGCCCGTCGCTGACGAGTACACCTTGCCCTTGTTAGGGTTAGGTGTAGGGTTAGGGTTAGGGTTAGGGTTAGGATTAGGGTTTAGGGTTAGGGTTAGGGTTAGGGTTGGTGTTAGGTTTAGGGTTAGGGTTAGGGTTAGGGTTAGGGTTGGTGTTAGGGTTAGGGTTAGGGTTAGTGTTAGGGTTAGGGGTAGGGTTAGGGTTAGGATTAGGGTTAGGGTTGGTGTTAGGTTTAGGGTTAGGGTTAGGGTTAGGGTTGGTGTTAGGCATAGGGTTGGGGTTAGGGTTAGGGTTTGGGTTAGGGTTGGTGTTAGGGTTAGGGTTAGGGTTAGGATTAGGGTTAGGGTTGGTGTTAGGGTTAGGGTTAGGGTTAGGGTTAGGGTTGGTGTTAGGGTTAGGGTTAGGGTTAGGGTTAGGGTTAGGGTTGGTGTTAGGGTTAGGGTTAGGGTTTGGGTTAGGGTTGGTGTTAGGTATAGGGTTAGGGTTAGAATGAGAATTAGGTTTAGGGTTGGTGTTAGGGTTAGGGTTAGGGTTAGGGTTAGTGTTAGTGTTAGGGTTAGGGTTAGGGTTAGGTTACCCCGAGCACTACCCCTCGCCCTAGGCCTATGCCTAGCACTACCTCTGGTCCTACCCCTACCCCTGTCCCTACAGCTCCCCCTACCCATAGGCCCACCCCCATCCCTACCCCTAGCCACAGCTCCCACTCCTGGTCCTAGGCCTACTCCGAGGTTTACCCCGACACCCACCTCTTGCCCTTTGCCTACCCCAGCGCTACGCCTACCGCTCCCACTAGCCCTACCTCGGGCCCTAGACCAACGCCCAGTGCTCACCCTAGTCCGAAGCCTAGCACTTGCCCGTCACCGACCAATACACCCTGCCCTACCGAAAGCCAGATCACTAACCCTTCTCCTACGAAATAACCCTGGACCCACCATTAGCCACACCCTAATCATGCCCCACATCCGTTCGGAGTCCTAGGACTACCCGGAGCTTTCCCGTGACACCTAACCTAGCCCTGGGCTATCCCCTACCACTACCACTAGTCCTAGACCTAACATGAGCCCTAACCCTAACACAGTCTGTGGGCCTCTGCCAACCACTAGCCCTTCACCTAACCCTTCCCCGAGCACTACCCCTCTCCCTAGGCTTACGCCTAGCACTACCTCTGGTCCTACCCCTACCCCTGGCCCTACAGCTCCCCCTACTAATAGGCCCACCCCCATTCCTACCCCTAGCCACAACTCCAACCTCTGGCCCAAAGCCTACTCCGAGGTTTACCCCGACACCCACCCCTTGCACTATGCCTACCCCAGCGCTACGCCTATCGCTCCCACTAGCCCTAGCTCGGGCCCTAGACCAAAGCCAAGTGCTCATCTAGTCCGAGGCCTAGCACTTGCCCGTCGCCGACCAGTACACCTTGCCCTACCGTTAGCCAGAGCAGTATCCCGTGTCCTACGAAATCACCCTGGACCCACCCTTACCACACCCTAATCCAGCCCTACACCTTTTCTGAGTCCTAGGACTACCCGGAGCCCTCCCGTGACACCTACCCCTAGCCCTCGGCCAACCCCTACCACTACCACTAGTCCTAGGCTTAACATGAGCCCTAACCCTAACACTGCCCGTGGGCCTCTGCCAAACACTAGCCCTTCAACTAACCCCACCCCGAGCACTACCCCTCGCCCTAGGCCTACGCCTAGCACTACCTCTGGTCCTACCACTACCCTTGGCCCTACAGCTCCCCCTACCCATAGGCCCACCCCCAACTTTACCACTAGCCACAGCTCCCACTCCTGGCCCTAGGCCTACTCCGAGGTTTACCTCGACACCCACACCTTGCCCTATGCCTACCCCAGCGCTACGCCTACCGCTTTCACTAGCCCTAGCTCGGGCCCTAGACCAACGCCCATGGCTCCCTCTAGTCCGAGGCCTAGAACTTGCCCGTCGCTGACCAGTACACCTTGCCCTTGTTAGGGTTAGGGGTAGGGTTAGGGTTAGGGTTAGGGTTAGGATTAGGGTTTAGGGTTAGGGTTAGGGTTAGGGTTGGTGTTAGGTTTAGGGTTAGGGTTAGGGTTAGGGTTAGGGTTGGTGTTAGGGTTAGGGTTAGGGTTAGGGTTAGTGTTAGGGTTAGGGGTAGGGTTAGGGTTAGGATTAGGGTTAGGGTTGGTGTTAGGGTTAGGGTTAGGGTTAGGGTTAGGGTTGGTGTTAGGCATAGGATTGGGGTTAGGGTTAGGGTTTGGGTTAGGGTTGGTGTTAGGGTTAGGGTTAGGGTTAGGATTAGGGTTAGGGTTGGTGTTAGGGTTAAAGTTAGGGTTAGGGTTAGGGTTGGTGTTAGGGTTAGGGTTAGGGTTAGGGTTAGGGTTAGGGTTAGGGTTGGTGTTAGGGTTAGGGTTAGGGTTTGGGTTAGGGTTGGTGTTAGGTATAGGGTTAGGGTTAGAATGAGAATTAGGTTTAGGGTTGGTGTTAGGGTTAGGGTTAGGGTTAGGGTTAGTGTTAGTGTTAGGGTTAGGGTTAGGGTTAGGTTACCCCGAGCACTACCCCTCGCCCTAGGCCTACGCCTAGCACTACCTCTGGTCCTACCCCTACCCCTGTCCCTACAGCTCCCCCTACACATAGGCCCACCCCCATCCCTACCCCTAGCCACAGCTCCCACTCCTGGTCCTAGGCCTACTCCGAGGTTTACCCCGACACCCACCTCTTGCCCTTTGCCTACCCCAGCGCTACGCCTACCGCTCCCACTAGCCCTACCTCGGGCCCTAGACCAACGCCCAGTGCTCACCCTAGTCCGAAGCCTAGCACTTGCCCGTCACCGACCAATACACCCTGCCCTACCGAAAGCCAGATCACTAACCCTTCTCCTACGAAATAACCCTGGACCCACCATTAGCCACACCCTAATCATGCCCCACATCCGTTCGGAGTCCTAGGACTACCCGGAGCTTTCCCGTGACACCTAACCTAGCCCTGGGCTATCCCCTACCACTACCACTAGTCCTAGACCTAACATGATCCCTAACCCTAACACAGTCCGTGGGCCTCTGCCAACCACTAGCCCTTCACCTAACCCTTCCCCGAGCACTACCCCTCTCCCTAGGCTTACGCCTAGCACTACCTCTGGTCCTACCCCTACCCCTGGCCCTACAGCTCCCCCTACTAATAGGCCCACCCCCATTTTTACCCCTACCCACAACTCCAACCTCTGGCCCAAAGCCTACTCCGAGGTTTACCCCGACACCCACCCCTTGCACTATGCCTACCCCAGCGCTACTCCTATCGCTCCCACTAGCCCTAGCTCGGGCCCTAGACCAAAGCCCAGTGCTCATCTAGTCCGAGGCCTAGCACTTGCCCGTCGCCGACCAGTACACCTTGCCCTACCGTTAGCCAGAGCAGTATCCCGTGTCCTACGAAATCACACTGGACCCACCCTTACCACACCCTAATCCAGCCCTACACCTTTTCTGAGTCCTAGGACTACCCGGAGCCCTCCCATGACACCTACCCCTAGCCCTCGGCCAACCCCTACCACTACCACTAGTCCTAGGCTTAACATGAGCCCTAACCCTAACACTGCCCGTGGGCCTCTGCCAACCACTAGCCCTTCAACTAACCCTACCTTGAGCACTACCCCTCGCCCTAGGCCTACGCCTAGCACTACATCTGGTCCTACCCCTACCCCTGGCCCTACAGCTCCCCCTACTCCTGGGCAAACCCTTATCCCTACCCCTAGCCAAAACTCCAAATCCTGGCCCAAAGCCTACTCCGAAGTTTACCCCGACACCCACCCTTTGCCCTATGCCTATCCCAGCGCTATGCCTACCGCTCCCACTAGCCCTAGCTCGGGCCCTACACAACGCCCAGTGCTCTCTCTAGTCAGAGGCTTACCACTTGCCCGAGGCCGACCAGTACACCTTGCCCTACCGTTAGCCAGAGCAGTAACCCGTGTCCTACGAAATCACCCTGGACCCACCCTTACCACACCCTAATACAGCCCTACACCTGTTCTGAGTCCTAGGACTACCCGGAGCCATTTCGTGACACCTACCCCTAGTCCTCGGCCAACCCCTACCACTACCACTAGTCCTAGGCTTAACATGAGCCCTAACCCTAACACTGCCCGTGGGCCTCTGCCAAACACTAGCCCTTCAACTAACCCCACCCCGAGCACTACCCCTCGCCCTAGGCCTACGCCTAGCACTACCTCTGGTCCTACCACTACCCCTGGCCCTACAGCTCCCCCTACCCATAGGCCCACCCCCAACTTTACCACTAGCCACAGCTCCCACTCCTGGCCCTAGGCCTACTCCGAGGTTTACCTCGACACCCACCCCTTGCCCTATGCCTACCCCAGCGCTACGCCTACCGCTCTCACTAGCCCTAGCTCGGGCCCTAGACCAACGCCCATGGCTCCCTCTAGTCCGAGGCCTAGAACTTGCCCGTCGCCGACCAGTACACCTTGCCCTTGTTAGGGTTAGGGGTAGGGTTAGGGTTAGGGTTAGGGTTAGGATTAGGGTTTAGGGTTAGGGTTAGGGTTAGGGTTGGTGTTAGGTTTAGGGTTAGGGTTAGGGTTAGGGTTAGGGTTGGTGTTAGGGTTAGGGTTAGGGTTAGGGTTAGTGTTAGGGTTAGGGGTAGGGTTAGGGTTAGGATTAGGGTTAGGGTTGGTGTTAGGGTTAGGGTTAGGGTTAGGGTTAGGTTTGGTGTTAGGCATAGGGTTGGGGTTAGGGTTAGGGTTTGGGTTAGGGTTGGTGTTAGGGTTAGGGTTAGGGTTAGGATTAGGGTTAGGGTTGGTGTTAGGGTTAGGGTTAGGGTTAGGGTTAGGGTTGGTGTTAGGGTTAGGGTTAGGGTTAGGGTTAGGGTTAGGGTTGGTGTTAGGGTTAGGGTTAGGGTTTGGGTTAGGGTTGGTGTTAGGTATAGGGTTAAGGTTAGAATGAGAATTAGGTTTAGGGTTGGTGTTAGGGTTAGGGTTAGGGTTAGGGTTAGTGTTAGTGTTAGGGTTAGGGTTAGGGTTAGGTTACCCCGAGCACTACCCCTCGCCCTAGGCCTACGCCTAGCACTACCTCTGGTCCTACCCCTACCCCTGTCCCTACAGCTCCCCCTACCCATAGGCCCACCCCCATCCCTACCCCTAGCCACAGCTCCCACTCCTGGTCCAAGGCCTACTCCGAGGTTTACCCCGACACCCACCTCTTGCCCTATGCCTACCCCAGCGCTACGCCTACCGCTCCCACTAGCCCTACCTCGGGTCCTAGACCAACGCCCAGTGCTCATCTAGTCCGAGGCCTAGCACTTGCCCGTCGCCGACCAGTACACCTTGCCCTACCGTTAGCCAGAGCAGTATCCCGTGTCCTACGAAATCACCCTGGACCCACCCTTACCACACCCTAATCCAGCCCTACACCTTTTCTGAGTCCTAGGACTACCCGGAGCCCTCCCGTGACACCTACCCCTAGCCCTCGGCCAACCCCTACCACTACCACTAGTCCTAGGCTTAACATGAGCCCTAACCCTAACACTGCCCGTGGGCCTCTGCCAACCACTAGCCCTTCAACTAACCCTACCCCGAGCACTACCCCTCGCCCTAGGCCTACGCCTAGCACTACATCTGGTCCTACCCCTACCCCTGGCCCTACAGCTCCCCCTACTCCTGGGCAAACCCTTATCCCTACCCCTAGCCAAAACTCCAAATCCTGGCCCAAAGCCTACTCCGAAGTTTACCCCGACACCCACCCTTTGCCCTATGCCTATCCCAGCGCTATGCCTACCGCTCCCACTAGCCCTAGCTCGGGCCCTACACAACGCCCAGTGCTCTCTCTAGTCAGAGGCTTACCACTTTCCCGAGGCCGACCAGTACACCTTGCCCTACCGTTAGCCAGAGCAGTAACCCGTGTCCTACGAAATCACCCTGGACCCACCCTTACCACACCCTAATACAGCCCTACACCTGTTCTGAGTCCTAGGACTACCCGGAGCCATTTCGTGACACCTACCCCTAGTCCTCGGCCAACCCCTACCACTACCACTAGTCCTAGGCTTAACATGAGCCCTAACCCTAACACTGCCCGTGGGCCTCTGCCAAACACTAGCCCTTCAACTAACCCCACCCCGAGCACTACCCCTCGCCCTAGGCCTACGCCTAGCACTACCTCTGGTCCTACCACTACCCCTGGCCCTACAGCTCCCCCTACCCATAGGCCCACCCCCAACTTTACCACTAGCCACAGCTCCCACTCCTGGCCCTAGGCCTACTCCGAGGTTTACCTCGACACCCACCCCTTGCCCTATGCCTACCCCAGCGCTACGCCTACCGCTTTCACTAGCCCTAGCTCGGGCCCTAGACCAACGCCCATGGCTCCCTCTAGTCCGAGGCCTAGAACTTGCCCGTCGCCGACCAGTACACCTTGCCCTTGTTAGGGTTAGGGGTAGGGTTAGGGTTAGGGTTAGGGTTAGGATTAGGGTTTAGGGTTAGGGTTAGGGTTAGGGTTGGTGTTAGGTTTAGGGTTAGGGTTAGGGTTAGGGTAGGGTTGGTGTTAGGGTTAGGGTTAGGGTTAGGGTTAGTGTTAGGGTTAGGGGTAGGGTTAGGGTTAGGATTAGGGTTAGGGTTGGTGTTAGGGTTAGGGTTAGGGTTAGGGTTGGTGTTAGGCATAGGGTTGGGGTTAGGATTAGGGTTTGGGTTAGGGTTGGTGTTAGGGTTAGGGTTAGGGTTAGGATTAGGGTTAGGGTTGGTGTTAGGGTTAGGGTTAGGGTTAGGGTTAGGGTTGGTGTTAGGGTTAGGGTTAGGGTTAGGGTTAGGGTTAGGGTTGGTGTTAGGGTTAGGGTTAGGGTTTGGGTTAGGGTTGGTGTTAGGTATAGGGTTAGGGTTAGAATGAGAATTAGGTTTAGGGTTGGTGTTAGGGTTAGGGTTAGGGTTAGGGTTAGTGTTAGTGTTAGGGTTAGGGTTAGGGTTAGGTTACCCCGAGCACTACCCCTCGCCCTAGGCCTACGCCTAGCACTACCTCTGGTCCTACCCCTACCCCTGTCCCTACAGCTCCCCCTACCCATAGGCCCACCCCCAACACTACCCCTAGCCACAGCTCCCACTCCTGGTCCTAGGCCTACTCCGAGGTTTACTCCGACACCCACCTCTTGCCCTATGCCTACCCCAGCGCTACGCCTACCGCTCCCACTGGCCCTACCTCGGGCCCTAGACCAACGCCCAGTGCTCACCCTAGTCCGAAGCCTAGCACTTGCCCGTCACCGACCAATACACCCTGCCCTACCGAAAGCCAGATCACTAACCCTTCTCCTACGAAATAACCCTGGACCCACCATTAGCCACACCCTAATCATGCCCCACATCCGTTCGGAGTCCTAGGACTACCCGGAGCTTTCCCGTGACACCTAACCTAGCCCTGGGCTATCCCCTACCAGTACCACTAGTCCTAGACCTAACATGAGCCCTAACCCTAACACAGTCCGTGGGCCTCTGCCAACCACTAGCCCTTCACCTAACCCTTCCCCGAGCACCACCCCTCTCCCTAGGCTTACGCCTAGCACTACCTCTGGTCCTACCCCTACCCCTGGCCCTACAGATCCCCCTACTAATAGGCCCACCCCCATTCCTACCCCTAGCCACAACTCCAACCTCTGGCCCAAAGCCTACTCCGAGGTTTACCCCGACACCCACCCCTTGCACTATGCCTACCCCAGCGCTACGCCTATCGCTCCCACTAGCCCTAGCTCGGGCCCTAGACCAAAGCCCAGTGCTCATCTAGTCCGAGGCCTAGCACTTGCCCGTCGCCGACCAGTACACCTTGCCCTACCGTTAGCCAGAGCAGTATCCCGTGTCCTACGAAATCACCCTGGACCCACCCTTACCACACCCTAATCCAGCCCTACACCTTTTCTGAGTCCTAGGACTACCCGGAGCCCTCCCGTGACACCTACCCCTAGCCCTCGGCCAACCCCTACCACTACCACTAGTCCTAGGCTTAACATGAGCCCTAACCCTAACACTGCCCGTGGGCCTCTGCCAAACACTAGCCCTTCAACTAACCCCACCCCGAGCACTACCCCTCGCCCTAGGCCTACGCCTAGCACTACCTCTGGTCCTACCACTACCCTTGGCCCTACAGCTCCCCCTACTCATAGGCCCACCCCCAACTTTACCACTAGCCACAGCTCCCACTCCTGGCCCTAGGCCTACTCCGAGGTTTACCTCGACACCCACCCCTTGCCCTATGCCTACCCCAGCGCTACGCCTACCGCTTTCACTAGCCCTAGCTCAAGCCCTAGACCAACGCCCATGGCTCCCTCTAGTCCGAGGCCTAGAACTTGCCCGTCGCTGACCAGTACACCTTGCCCTTGTTAGGGTTAGGGGTAGGGTTAGGGTTAGGGTTAGGGTTAGGATTAGGGTTTAGGGTTAGGGTTAGGGTTAGGGTTGGTGTTAGGTTTAGGGTTAGGGTTAGGGTTAGGGTTAGGGTTGGTGTTAGGGTTAGGGTTAGGGTTAGGGTTAGTGTTAGGGTTAGGGGTAGGGTTAGGGTTAGGATTAGGGTTAGGGTTGGTGTTAGGGTTAGGGTTAGGGTTAGGGTTAGGGTTGGTGTTAGGCATAGGGTTGGGGTTAGGGTTAGGGTTTGGGTTAGGGTTGGTGTTAGGGTTAGGGTTAGGGTTAGGATTAGGGTTAGGGTTGGTGTTAGGGTTAGGGTTAGGGTTAGGGTTAGGGTTGGTGTTAGGGTTAGGGTTAGGGTTAGGGTTAGGGTTGGTGTTAGGGTTAGGGTTAGGGTTTGGGTTAGGGTTGGTGTTAGGTATAGGGTTAGGGTTAGAATGAGAATTAGGTTTAGGGTTGGTGTTAGGGTTAGGGTTAGGGTTAGGGTTAGTGTTAGTGTTAGGGTTAGGGTTAGGGTTAGGTTACCCCGAGCACTACCCCTCGCCCTAGGCCTACGCCTAGCACTACCTCTGGTCCTACCCCTACCCCTGTCCCTACAGCTCCCCCTACCCATAGGCCCACCCCCATCCCTACCCCTAGCCACAGCTCCCACTCCTGGTCCTAGGCCTACTCCGAGGTTTACCCCGACACCCACCTCTTGCCCTTTGCCTACCCCAGCGCTACGCCTACCGCTCCCACTAGCCCTACCTCGGGCCCTAGACCAACGCCCAGTGCTCACCCTAGTCCGAAGCCTAGCACTTGCCCGTCACCGACCAATACACCCTGCCCTACCGAAAGCCAGATCACTAACCCTTCTCCTACGAAATAACCCTGGACCCACCATTAGCCACACCCTAATCATGCCCCACATCCGTTCGGAGTCCTAGGACTACCCGGAGCTTTCCCGTGACACCTAACCTAGCCCTGGGCTATCCCCTACCACTACCACTAGTCCTAGACCTAACATGAGCCCTAACCCTAACACAGTCCGTGGGCCTCTGCCAACCACTAGCCCTTCACCTAACCCTTCCCCGAGCACTACCCCTCTCCCTAGGCTTACGCCTAGCACTACCTCTGGTCCTACCCCTACCCCTGGCCCTACAGCTCCCCCTACTAATAGGCCCACCCCCATTCCTACCCCTAGCCACAACTCCAACCTCTGGCCCAAAGCCTACTCCGAGGTTTACCCCGACACCCACCCCTTGCACTATGCCTACCCCAGCGCTACGCCTATCGCTCCCACTAGCCCTAGCTCGGGCCCTAGACCAAAGCCCAGTGCTCATCTAGTCCGAGGCCTAGCACTTGCCCGTCGCCGACCAGTACACCTTGCCCTACCGTTAGCCAGAGCAGTATCCCGTGTCCTACGAAATCACCCTGGACCCACCCTTACCACACCCTAATCCAGCCCTACACCTTTTCTGAGTCCTAGGACTACCCGGAGCCCTCCCGTGACACCTACCCCTAGCCCTCGGCCAACCCCTACCACTACCACTAGTCCTAGGCTTAACATGAGCCCTAACCCTAACACTGCCCGTGGGCCTCTGCCAACCACTAGCCCTTCAACTAACCCTACCCCGAGCACTACCCCTCGCCCTAGGCCTACGCCTAGCACTACATCTGGTCCTACCGCTTCCCCTGGCCCTACATCTCCCCCTACTTATAGGCCCACCCCCATCCCTACCCCTAGCCACAGCTCCAACTCCTGGCACTAGGCCTACTCCGAGGTTTACCCCGACACACACCCCTTGCCCTATGCCTACCCCAGCGCTATGCCTAATGCTCCCACTAGCCCAGGCTCGGGCCCTAGAACAACGCCCATGGCTCCCTCTAGTCCGAGGCCTAGACTTGCCCGTCGCTGACCAGTACACCTTGCCCTTGTTAGGGTTAGGGTTAGGGTTAGGGTTTAGGTTAGGGTTAGGGTTAGGGTTGGTGTTAGGGTTAGGGCTTGGGTTAGGGTTAGGGTTGGTGTTAGGTTTAGGGTTAGGGTTAGGGTTAGGGTTAGGGTTAGGGTTGGTGTTAGGGTTAGGGTTAGTGTTAGGATTAGGGTTAGGTTTACGGTTAAGTTACCCTGAGCACTACCCCTAGCCCTAGGCCTACGCCTAGCACTACATCTTGTCCTACCCCTACCCCTGGCCCTACAGCTCCCCCTACTCCTGGGCAAACCCTTATCCCTACCCCTAGCCAAAACTCCAAATCCTGGCCCAAAGCCTACTCCGAAGTTTACCCCGACACCCACCCTTTGCCCTATGCCTATCCCAGCGCTATGCCTACCGCTCCCACTAGCCCTAGCTCGGGCCCTACACAACGCCCAGTGCTCTCTCTAGTCAGAGGCTTACCACTTGCCCGAGGCCGACCAGTACACCTTGCCCTACCGTTAGCCAGAGCAGTAACCCGTGTCCTACGAAATCACCCTGGACCCACCCTTACCACACCCTAATACAGCCCTACACCTGTTCTGAGTCCTAGGACTACCCGGAGCCATTTCGTGACACCTACCCCTAGTCCTCGGCCAACCCCTACCACTACCACTAGTCCTAGGCTTAACATGAGCCCTAACCCTAACACTGCCCGTGGGCCTCTGCCAAACACTAGCCCTTCAACTAACCCCACCCCGAGCACTACCCCTCGCCCTAGGCCTACGCCTAGCACTACCTCTGGTCCTACCACTACCCCTGGCCCTACAGCTCCCCCTACCCATAGGCCCACCCCCAACTTTACCACTAGCCACAGCTCCCACTCCTGGCCCTAGGCCTACTCCGAGGTTTACCTCGACACCCACCCCTTGCCCTATGCCTACCCCAGCGCTACGCCTACCGCTTTCACTAGCCCTAGCTCGGGCCCTAGACCAACGCCCATGGCTCCCTCTAGTCCGAGGCCTAGAACTTGCCCGTCGCTGACCAGTACACCTTGCCCTTGTTAGGGTTAGGGGTAGGGTTAGGGTTAGGGTTAGGGTTAGGATTAGGGTTTAGGGTTAGGGTTAGGGTTAGGGTTGGTGTTAGGTTTAGGGTTAGGGTTAGGGTTAGGGTTAGGGTTGGTGTTAGGGTTAGGGTTAGGGTTAGGGTTAGTGTTAGGGTTAGGGGTAGGGTTAGGGTTAGGATTAGGGTTAGGGTTGGTGTTAGGGTTAGGGTTAGGGTTAGGGTTGGTGTTAGGCATAGGGTTGGGGTTAGGGTTAGGGTTTGGGTTAGGGTTGGTGTTAGGGTTAGGGTTAGGGTTAGGATTAGGGTTAGGGTTGGTGTTAGGGTTAGGGTTAGGGTTAGGGTTAGGGTTGGTGTTAGGGTTAGGGTTAGGGTTAGGGTTAGGGTTAGGGTTGGTGTTAGGGTTAGGGTTAGGGTTTGGGTTAGGGTTGGTGTTAGGTATAGGGTTAGGGTTAGAATGAGAATTAGGTTTAGGGTTGGTGTTAGGGTTAGGGTTAGGGTTAGGGTTAGTGTTAGTGTTAGGGTTAGGGTTAGGGTTAGGTTACCCCGAGCACTACCCCTCGCCCTAGGCCTACGCCTAGCACTACCTCTGGTCCTACCCCTACCCCTGTCCCTACAGCTCCCCCTACCCATAGGCCCACCCCCATCCCTACCCCTAGCCACAGCTCCCACTCCTGGTCCTAGGCCTACTCCGAGGTTTACCCCGACACCCACCTCTTGCCCTATGCCTACCCCAGCGCTACGCCTACCGCTCCCACTAGCCCTACCTCGGGCCCTAGACCAACGCCCAGTGCTCACCCTAGTCCGAAGCCTAGCACTTGCCCGTCACCGACCAATACACCCTGCCCTACCGAAAGCCAGATCACTAACCCTTCTCCTACGAAATAACCCTGGACCCACCATTAGCCACACCCTAATCATGCCCCACATCCGTTCGGAGTCCTAGGACTACCCGGAGCTTTCCCGTGACACCTAACCTAGCCCTGGGCTATCCCCTACCACTACCACTAGTCCTAGACCTAACATGAGCCCTAACACTAACACAGTCCGTGGGCCTCTGCCAACCACTAGCCCTTCACCTAACCCTTCCCCGAGCACTACCCCTCTCCCTAGGCTTACGCCTAGCACTACCTCTGGTCCTACCCCTACCCCTGGCCCTACAGCTCCCCCTACTAATAGGCCCACCCCCATTCCTACCCCTAGCCACAACTCCAACCTCTGGCCCAAAGCCTACTCCGAGGTTTACCCCGACACCCACCCCTTGCACTATGCCTACCCCAGCGCTAAGCCTATCGCTCCCACTAGCCCTAGCTCGGGCCCTAGACCAAAGCCCAGTGCTCATCTAGTCCGAGGCCTAGCACTTGCCCGTCGCCGACCAGTACACCTTGCCCTACCGTTAGCCAGAGCAGTATCCCGTGTCCTACGAAATCACCATGGACCCACCCTTACCACACCCTAATCCAGCCCTACACCTTTTCTGAGTCCTAGGACTACCCGGAGCCCTCCCGTGTCACCTACCCCTAGCCCTCGGCCAACCCCTACCACTACCACTAGTCCTAGGCTTAACATGAGCCCTAACCCTAACACTGCCCGTGGGCCTCTGCCAACCACTAGCCCTTCAACTAACCCTACCCCGAGCACTACCCCTCGCCCTAGGCTTACGCCTAGCACTACCTCTGGTCCTACCCCTACCCCTGGCCCTACAGCTCCCCCTACTCCTGGGCCAACCCCCATCCCTACCCCTAGCCAAAACTCCAAATCCTGGCCCAAAGCCTACTCCGAAGTTTACCCCGACACCCACCCTTTGCCCTATGCTTATCCCAGTGCTATGCCTACCGCTCCCACTAGCCCTAGCTCGGGCCCTACACAACGCCCAGTGCTCTCTCTAGTCAGAGGCTTACCACTTGCCCGAGGCCGACCAGTACACCTTGCCCTACCATTAGCCAGAGCAGTAACCCGTGTCCTACAAAATCACCCTGGACCCACCCTTACCACACCCTAATACAGCCCTACACCTGTTCTGAGTCCTAGGACTACCCGGAGCCATTTCGTGACACCTACCCCTAGTCCTCGGCCAACCCCTACCACTACCACTAGTCCTAGGCTTAACATGAGCCCTAACCCTAACACTGCCCGTGGGCCTCTGCCAAACACTAGCCCTTCAACTAACCCCACCCCGAGCACTACCCCTCGCCCTAGGCCTACGCCTAGCACTACCTCTGGTCCTACCACTACCCCTGGCCCTACAGCTCCCCCTACCCATAGGCCCACCCCCAACTTTACCACTAGCCACAGCTCCCACTCCTGGCCCTAGGCCTACTCCGAGGTTTACCTCGACACCCACCCCTTGCCCTATGCCTACCCCAGCGCTACGCCTACCGCTTTCACTAGCTTTAGCTCGGGCCCTAGACCAACGCCCATGGCTCCCTCTAGTCCGAGGCCT
Source organism: Rhinolophus hipposideros (assembly GCF_964194185.1). Taxonomy (NCBI): domain Eukaryota; kingdom Metazoa; phylum Chordata; class Mammalia; order Chiroptera; family Rhinolophidae; genus Rhinolophus; species Rhinolophus hipposideros. The sequence goes on along the minus strand of NW_027668856.1, from coordinate 229,666 downwards.
AGAACTTGCCCGTCGCTGAGCAGTACACCTTGCCCTTGTTAGGGTTAGGGTTAGGGTTAGGGTTAGGGTTAGGGTTAGGGTTAGGGTTAGGATTAGGGTTTAGGGTTAGGGTTAGGGTTAGGGTTGGTGTTAGGGTTAGGGTTAGGGTTAGGGTTAGGGTTGGTGTTATGTTTAGGGTTAGGGTTAGGGTTAGGGTTGGTGTTAGGGGTAGGGTTAGGGTTAGGGTTAGGGATGGTGTTAGGGTTAGGATTAGGGTTTGGGTTAGGTATAGGGATAGGGTTAGGTTTAGGGTTAGGGTTGGTGTTAGGGTTAGGGTTAGGGTTTGGGTTGGTGTTAGGTATAGGGTTAGGGTTAGGATTAGGGTTAGGGTTGGTGTTAGGGTTAGGATTAGGGTTAGGGTTAGGGTTGGTGTTAGGCATAGGGTTGGGATTAGGGTTAGGGTTTGGGTTAGGGTTGGTGTTAGGGTTAGGGTTAGGGTTAGGATTAGGGTTAGGGTTGGTGTTAGGGTTAGGGTTAGGGTTAGGGTTAGGGTTGGTTTTAGGGTTAGGGTTAGGGTTAGGGTTAGGGTTAGGGTTGGTGTTAGGGTTAGGGTTAGGGTTAGGGTTAGGGTTGGTGTTAGGTATAGGGTTAGGGTTAGAATTAGGGTTAGGTTTAGGGTTGGTGTTAGGGTTAGGGTTAGGGTTAGGGTTAGTGTTAGTGTTAGGTTTAGGGTTAGGGTTAGGTTACCCCGAGCACTACCCCTCGCCCTAGGCCTACGCCTAGCACTACCTCTGGTCCTACCCCTACCCCTGTCCCTACAGCTCCCCCTACCCATAGGCCCACCCCCATCCCTACCCCTAGCCACAGCTCCCACTCCTGGTCCTAGGCCTACTCCGAGGTTTACCCCGACACCCACCTCTTGCCCTTTGCCTACCCCAGCGCTACGCCTACCGCTCCCACTAGCCCTACCTCGGGCCCTAGACCATCGCCCAGTGCTCACTCTAGTCCGAAGCCTAGCACTTGCCCGTCGCCGACCAGTACACCTTGCCTAGCGATAGCCAGAGCACTAACACGTGTCCTACGAAATCACCCTGGACCCACCATTAGCCACACCCTAATCCAGCCCTACATCCGTTCGGAGTCCTAGGACTACCCGGAGCCCTCCCGCGACAGTTACCCCTAGCCCTCGCCCATCCCCTACCACTACCACTAGTCCTAGGCCTAACATGAGCCCTAAACCTAACACTGCCCGTGGGCCACTGCCAACCACTAGCCCTTCACCTAACCCTACCCCGAGCACTACCCCTCGCCCTAGGCTTACGCGTAGCACTACCTCTGGTCCTACCCCTACCCGTGGCCCTACAGCTCCCCCTACTTATAGGCCCACCCCCATCCCTACCCCTAGCCACAGCTCCCACTCCTGGCCCTAGTCCTACTCTGAGGTTTACCTCGACACCCACCCCTTGCCCTATGCCTACCCCAGCGCTACGCCTACCGCTCCCACTAGCCCTAGCTCGGGCACTAGACCAACGCCCATGGCTCCTTCTAGTCCGAGGCCTAGAACTTGCCCGTCGCTGACCAGTACACTTTGCCCTTGTTAGGGTTAGAATTAGGGTTAGGGTTAGGGTTAGGGTTAGGATTAGGGTTTAGGGTTAGGGTTAGGGTTTAGGGTTGGTGTTAGGGTTAGTGTTAGGGTTAGGTTTAGGGTTGGTGTTAGGTTTAGGGTTAGGGTTAGGGTTAGGTTTAGGGTTAGGGTTGGTGTTAGGGTTAGGGTTAGGGTTAAGGTTAGGGTTAGGATTAGGGTTAGGGTTGGTGTTAGGTTTAGGGTTAGGGTTAGGGTTAGTGTTAGGGTTAGGGTTGATGTTAGGGTTAGGGTTAGGGTTAGGGTTAGGGTTAGGTTACCTTGAGCACTACCCCTCGCCCTAGGCCTACGCCTGGCACAACCTCTGGTCCTACCCCTACCCCTGGCCCTACAGCTCCCCCTACCCATAGGCCCACCCCCATCCCTACCCCTAGCCACAGCTCCCAATCCTGGTCCTAGGCCTACTCCGAGGTTTACCACGACACACACCCCTTGCCCTTTGCCTACCACAGCGCTACGCCTACCGCTCCCACTAGCCCTACCTCGGGCCCTAGACCAACGCCCAGTGCTCACTCTAGTCTGAAGCCTAGCACTTGCCCGTCACCGACCAGTACACCTTGCCCTACCGATAGCCAGATCACTAACCCTTGTCCTACGAAATCACCCTGGACCCACAATTAGCCACACCCTAATCCAGCCCTACACCTGTTCTAAGTCTTAGGACTACCCGGAGCCCTCCCGTGACACCTACCCCTTGCCCTCGGCCAACCCCTACCACTACCACTAGTCCTAGGCTTAACATGAGCCCTAACCCTAACACTGCCCGTGAGCCTCTGCCAACCACTAGCCCTTCAACTAACCCTACCCCGAGCACTACCCCTCGCCCTAGGCCTACGCCTAGCACTACCTCTGGTCCTACCCCTACCCCTGGCCCTACAGCTCCCCCTACTTCTGGGCCCAACCCCATCCCTACCCCTAGCCAAAACTCCAACTCCTGGCCCAAAGCCTACTCCGAAGTTTACCCCGACACCCACCCCTTGCCCTATGCCTACCTCAGCGCTACGCCTAACGCTCCCGCTAGCCCTAGCTCGGGCCCTAGACCAACGCCCAGTGCTCTCTCTAGTCAGAGGCCTACCACTTGCCCGAGGCCGACCAGTACACCTTGCCCTACCGTTAGCCAGAGCAGTAACCCGTGTCTTACGAAATCACCCTGGACCCACACTTACCACACCCTAATACAGACCTACACCTGTTCCGAGGCCTAGGACTACCTGGAGCCATTTCGTGACACATACCCCTAACCCTCGGCCAACCTCTACCACTACCACTAGTCCTAGGCTTAACATGAGCCCTAACCCTAACACTGCCCGTGGGCCTCTGCCAAACACTAGCCCTTCAACTAACCCTACCCCGAGCACTACCCCTCGCCCTAGGCCTACGCCTAGCACTACCTCAGGTCCTACCACTACCCCTGGCCCTACAGCTCCCCCTACCCATAGGCCCACCCCCAACCCTACCCCGAGCCACAGCTCCCAATCATGGCCCTAGGCCTACTCCGAGGTTTACCTCGACACCCACCCCTTGCCCTATGCCTTCCCCAGCGCTACGCCTACCGCTCCCACTAGCCCTAGCTCGGGCCCTAGACCAACGCCCATGGCTCCCGCTAGTCCGAGGCCTAGAACTTGCCCGTCGCTGACTAGTACACATTGCCCTTGTTAGGGTTAGGGTAAGGGTTAGGGTTAGGGTTAGAGTTAGGGTTAGGGTTAGGGTTGGTGTTAGGTTTAGGGTTAGGATTAGGGTTAGGGTTGGTGTTAGGGTTAGGGTTGGTGTTAGGGTTAGTGTTAGGATTAGGGTTAGGGTTGGTGTTAGGGGTAGGGTTAGGGTTAGGGTTAGGGTTAGGGTTAGGTCACCCCGAGCACTACCCCTCGCCCTAGGCGTACGCCTGGCACTACCTCTGGTCCTACCCCTACCCCTGGCCCTACAGCTCCCCCTACCCATAGGCCCAACTCCATCCCTACCCCTAGACACAGCTCCCACTTTTGGTCCTAGGCCTACTCCGAGGTTTAACTCGACACCCCCCCCCTTGCCCTATGCCTAACCCAGCGCTACGCCTAACGCTCCCACTAGCCCTAGCTCAGGCCCTAGACCAACGCCCATGGCTCCCTCTAGTCCGAGGCCTAGAACTTGCCCGTCGCTGACTAGTACACATTGCCCTTGTTAGGGTTAGGGTAAGGGTTACGGTTAGGGTTTAGGGTTAGGGTTAGGGTTAGGGTTGGTGTTAGGGTTAGGGTTAGGATTAGGGTTAGGGTTGGTGTTAGGGTTAGGTTTGGGGTTAGGGTTAGGGTTAGGGTTAGGTCACCCCGAGCACTACCCCTCGCCCTAGGTGTACGCCTGGAACTACCTTTGGTCCTACCCCTACCCCTGGCCCTACAGCTCCCCCTACTCATAGGCCCACCCCCATCCCTTCCCCTAGACACAGCTCCCACTCCTGGTCCTAGGCCTACTCCGAGGTTTACCCCGACACCCACCCCTTGCCCTTTGCCTACCATAGCGCTACGTCTACCGCTCCCACTAGCCCTACCTCGGGCCCTAGACCAACGCCCAGTGCTCACTCTAGTCCGAAGCCTAGCACTTGCCCGTCACCGACCAATACACCCTGCCTTGCCGAAAGCCAGATCACTAACCCTTGTCCTACGAAATCACCCTGGACCCACCATTAGCCACACCCTAATCATGCCCCACATCCGTTCGGAGTCCTAGGACTACACGGAGCCCTCCCGTGACACCTAACCTAGCCCTGGGCTAACCCCTACCACTACCACTAGTCCTAGGCCTAACATGAGCCCTAACCCTAACACTGTCCGAGGGCCTCTGCCAACCACTAGCCCTTCACCTAACCCTACCCCGAGCACTACCCCTCGCCCTAGGCTTACGCCTAGCACTAGCTCTGGTCCTACCCCTACCCCTGGTTCTACAGCTCCCCCTACTAATAGGCCCACCCCCATCCCTACCCCTAGCCACAACTTTAACCTCTGGCCCAAAGCCTACTCCGAGGTTTACCCCGACACCCACCCCTTGCCCTATGCCTACGCCAGCGCTACGCCTATCGCTCCCACTAGCCATAGCTCGGGCCCTAGACCAAAGCCCAGTGCTCATCTAGTCCGAGGCCTAGCAGTTGCCCGTCGCCGACCAGTAAACCTTGCCCTACCATTAGCCAGAGCAGTAACCCGTGTCCTACGAAATCACCCTGGACCCACCCTTACCACACCCTAATCCAGCCCTACACCTTTTCTGAGTCCTAGGACTACCCGGAGCCCTCCCGTGTCACCTACCCCTAGCCCTCAACCAACCCCTACCACTACCACTAGTCCTAGGCTTAACATGAGCCCTAACCCTAACACTGCCCGTGGGCCTCTGCCAACCACTAGCCCTTCAACTAACCCTACCCCGAGCACTACCCCTCGCCCTAGGCCTACGCCTAGCACTACCTCTGGTCCTACCCCTACCCCTGGCCCTACAGCTCCCCCTACCCCTGGGCCAACCCCCATCCCTACCCCAAGCCAAAACTCCAACTCCTGGCCCAAAGCCTACTTTGAAGTTTACCCCGACAAACACCCTTTGCCCTATACCTATACCAGCGCTATGCCTACCGCTCCCACTAGCCCTAGCTCGGGCCCTAGACCAACGCCCAGTGCTCTCTCTAGTCAGAGGCCTACCACTTGCCCGAGGCCGACCAGTACACCTTGCCCTACCGTTAGCCAGAGCAGTAACCCGTGTCCTACGAAATCACCCTGGACCCACCCTTACCACACCCTAATACAGCCCTACACCTGTTCCGAGTCCTAGGACTACCCGGAGCCATTTCGTGACACCTACCCCTAGTCCTCGGCCAACCCCTACCACTACCACTAGTCCTAGGCTTAACATGAGCCCTAACCCTAACACTGCCCGTGGGCCTCTGCCAAACACTAGCCCTTCAACTAACCCTACACCGAGCACTACCCCTCGCCCTAGGCCTACGCCTAGCACTACCTCTGGTCCTACCCCTACCCCTGTCCCTACAGCTCCCCCTAACCATAGGCCCACCCCCATCCCTACCCCTAGCCACAGCTCCCACTCCTGGTCCTAGGCCTACTCCGAGGTTTACCCCAACACCCACCCCTTGCCCTTTGCCTACCCCAGCGCTACGCCTACCGCTCAAACTAGCCCTACCTCGGGCCCTAGACAAACGCCCAGTGCTCACTCTAGTCCGAAGCCTAGCACTTGCCCGTCGCCAACCGGTACACTTTGCCCTACCGATAGCCAGAGCACTAACCCGTGTCCTACGAAATCACCCTGGACCCATCATTAGCACACCCTAATCCAGCCCTACATCCGTTCGGAGTCCTAGGACTACCCGGAGCCCTCCCGTGACAGTTACCCCTAGCCCTCGCCCATCCCCTACCACTACCACTATTCCTAGGCCTAACATGAGCCCTAAACCTAACACTGCCCGTGGGCCTCTGCCAACCACTAGCCCTTCACCTAACCCTACCCCGAACACTACCGCTCGCCCTAGGCTTACGCCTAGCACTACCTCTGGTCCTACCCCTACCCCTGGCCCTACAGCTCCTTCTACTTATAGGCCCACCCCCATCCCTACCCCTAGCCACAGCTCCAACTCCTGGCACTAGGCCTACTCCAAGGTTTACCCCGACACACACCCCTTGCTTTATGCCTACCCCAGCGCTATGCCTACCGCTCCCACTAGCCCAGGCTCGGGCCCTAGACCAACGCCCATGGCTCCCTCTAGTCCGAGGCCTAGACTTGCCCGTCGCTGACCAGTACACCTTGCCCTTGTTAGGGTTAGGGTTAGGGTTAGGGTTAGGGTTAGGGTTGGTGTTAGGTTTAGGGTTAGGGTTAGGGTTAGGGTTAGGGTTAGGGTTAGATTTGTGTTAGGCTAGTGTTAGGGTTAGGGTTAGGGTTAGGGTTGGTGTTATGTTTTGGGTTAGGTTTAGGGTTAGGGTTAGGGTTAGGGTTGGTGTTAGGGTTAGGGTTTGGGTTAGGGTTAGGGTTGGTGTTAGGTTTAGGGTAAGGGTTAGGGTTAGGGTTAGGGTTGGTGTTAGGGTTAGGGTTAGTGTTAGGATTAGGGGTAGGTTTACGTTTAGGTTACCCCGAGCACTACCCCTCGCCCTAGGCCTATGCCTAGCACTACCTCTGGTCCTACCCCTACCCCTGGCCCTACAGCTCCCCCTACCCATAGGCCCACCGCCATCCCTATCCCTAGCCACAGCTCCCACTCCTGGTCCTAGGCCTACTCCGTGGTTTACCCCGACACCCACACCTTGCACTTTGCCTACCCCAGCGCTATGCCTACCGCTCCCACTAGCCCTACCTCGGGTCCTAGACCAACGCCCAGTGCTCACTCTAGTCCGAAGCCTAGCACTTGCCCGTCGCCGACCAGTACACCTTGCCTACCGATAGCCAGAGCACTAACCCGTGTCCTACGAAATCACCCTGGACGCACCATTAGCCACACCCTAATCATGACCCACATCCGTTCGGAGTCCTAGGACTACCCGGAGCCCTCCCGTGACACCTACCCCTAGCCCTCGGCCATCCTTTACTACTACCACTAGTCCTAGGCCTAACATGAGCCCTAACCGTAACACTGCCCGTGGGCCTCTGCCAACCACTAGCCCTTCACCTAACTTTACCCCGAGCACTACCCCTCGCCCTAGGCCTACGCCTAGCACTACCTCTTGTCCTACCCCTACCCCTGGCCCTACAGCTCACCCTACCCATAGGCCCACCCCCATCCCTACCCCTAGCCACAACTCCAAATCCTGGCCCAAAGCCTACTCCGAGGTTTACCCCGACACCCACCCTTTGCCCTATGCCTACCCCAGTGCTACGCCTACCGCTCCCACTAGCCCTAGCTCGGGCCCTAGACCAACGCCCAGTGCTCCCTCTAGTCCGAGGCCTACCACTTTCCCGACGCCGAACAGTACACCTTGACCTACCTTTAGCCATAGCACTAACCCGTGTCCTACGAAATCACCCTTGACCCACACTTACCACACCCTAATACAGCCCTACACCTGTTCCGAGTCCTAGGACTACCCGGAGCCATTTCGTGACACCTACCTCTAGTCCTCGGCCAACCCCTACCACTACCACTAGTCCTAGGCTTAACATGAGCCCTAAAACTAACACTGCCCGTGGGCCTCTGCCAAACACTAGCTCTTCAACTAACCCTACCCCGAGCACTACCCCTCGCCCTAGGCCTACGCCTAGCACTACCTCTAGTCCTACCCCTTCCCCTGGCCCTACAGCTCCCCCTACTTATAGGCCCACCCCCATCCCTACCCCTAGCCACAACGCCAACCTCTGGCCCAAAGCCTACTCCGAGGTTTACCCCGACACCCACCCCTTACCCTATGCCTACCCCAGTGCTACGCCTATCGCTCCCACTAGCCCTAGCTTGGGCCCTAGTCCAAAGCCCAGTGCTCACTCTAGTCCGAAGCCTAGCACTTGCCCGTCTCCGACCAGTACACCTTGCCTACCAATAGCCAGAACACTAACCCGTGTCCTACGAAATCACCCTGGACCCACCCTTACCACACCCTAATCCAACCCTACACCCGTTCCGAGTCCTAGAACTACTCGGAGCCCTCCCGTGACACCTACCCCTAGCCCTCGGCCAACCCCTACCACTACCACTAGTCCTAGGCTTAACATGAGCCCTAACCCTAACACTGCCCGTGGGCCTCTGCCAACCACTAGCCCTTCAACTAACCCTACCCCGAGCACTACCCCTCGCCCTAGGCCTACGCCTAGCACTACCTTCGGTCCTACCATTACCCCTGGCCATACAGCTCCCCCTACCCATAGGCCCACCCCCACCCCTACCCCTAGCCACAGCTCCCACTTCTGGCCCTAGGCCTACACCGAGGTTTACCTCGACACCCACCCTTTGCCCTATGCCTACCTTAGCGCTACGCCTACCGTTTCCACTAGCCCTAGCTCGGGCCCTAGACCAACGCCCATGGCTCCCTCTCGTCCGAGGCCTAGAACTTGCCCGTCGCTGACCAGTACACCTTGCCCTTGTTAAAGTTAGGGTTAGGGTTAGGGTTAGGGTTTAGGGTTAGGGTTAGGGTTGGTGTTAGGGTTAGGGTTAGGGTTAGGGTTAGGGTTGGTGTTAGGTATAGGGTTAGGGTTAGGGTTAGGGTTAGGGTTAGGTTTAGGGTTGGTGTTAGGGTTAGGGTTAGGGTTAGGGTTGGTGTTAGGTATAGGGTTATGTTTAGGGTTAGGGTTAGGGTTAGGTTTAGGGTTGGTGTTAGGGTTAGGGTTAGGGTTAGGGTTTTAGTGTTAGGGTTAGGATTAGGGTTAGGTTACCCAGAGCACTACCCCTCGCCCTAGGCCTTCGCCTAGCACTACCTCTGGTCCTACCCCTACCCCTGTCCCTACAGCTCCCCCTGCCCATAGGCACACCCCCATCCCTACCCCTAGCCACAGCTCCCACTCCTGGTCCTAGGCCTACTCTGAGGTTTACCCCGACACCCACCCCTTGCCCTATGCCTACCCCAGTGCTACGCCTACCGCTCCCACTAGCCCTAGCTCGGGCCCTAGACCAACGCCCAGTGCTCCCTCTAGTCCGAGGCCTACCACCTGCCCGACGACGACCAGTACAACTTGCCCTACCGTTAGCCAGAACACTAACCCGTGTCTTACGAAATCACCCTGGACCCACTCTTACCACACCCTAATGCAGCCCTACACCCGTTTTGAGTCCTAGGACTACCCGAAGCCCTCCCGTGACACCTATCCCTAGCCCTCGGCCAACCCCTACCACTACCACTAGTCCTAGGCCTAACATGAGCCCTAAGACTAACACTGCCCGTGGGCATCAGCCAACCACAAGCCCTTCACCTAACCCTACCCAGAGCACTACCCCTCGCCCTAGGCTAACACCTAGCACTACCTCTGGTCCTACCGCTTCCCCTGGCCCTACAGCTCCCCCTACTTATAGGCCCACCCCCATCCCTACCCCTAGCCACAACTCCAACACCTGGCACTAGGCCTACTCCGAGGTTTCCCCCGACACACACCTCTTGCCCTATGCCTAGCCCAGCGCTATGCCTACCGCTCCCACTAGCCGAGGCTCGGGCCCTAGACCAACGCCCATGGCTCCCTCTAGTCCTAGGCCTAGACTTGCCCGTCGCTGACCAGTACACCTTGCCCTTGTTAGGGTTAGGGTTAGGGTTAGGGTTAGGGTTGGTGTTAGGTTTAGGGTTAGGGTTAGGGTTAGGGTTAGGGTTAGGGTTGGTGTTAGGGTTAGGGTTAGGGTTAAGGTTAGGGTTAGGATTAGGGTTAGGGTTGGTGTTAGGTTTAGGGTTAGGGTTAGGGTTAGTGTTAGGGTTAGGGTTGATGTTAGGGTTAGGGTTAGGGATAGGGTTAGGGTTAGGGTTAGGGTTAGGTTACCTTGAGCACTACCCCTCGCCCTAGGCCTACGCCTGGCACAACCTCTGGTCCTATTCCTACCCCTGGCCCTACAGCTCCCCCTACCCATAGGCCCACCCCCATCCCTACCCCTAGCCACAGCTCCCACTCCTGGTCCTAGGCCTACTCCGAGTTTTACCCCGACACACACCCCTTGCCCTTTGCCTACCACAGCGCTACGCCTACCGCTCCCACTAGCCCTACCTCGGGCCCTAGACCAACGCCCAGTGCTCACTCTAGTCCGAAGCCTAGCACTTGCCCGTCACCGACCAATACACCCTGCCTTGCCGAAAGCCAGATCACTAACCCTTGTCCTACGAAATCACCCTGGACCCACCATTAGCCACACCCTAATCATGCCCCACATCCGTTCGGATTCCTAGGACTACCCGGAGCCCTCCCGTGACACCTAACCTAGCCCTGGGCTATCCCCTACCACTACCACTTGTCCTAGGCATAACATGAGCCCTAACCCTAACACTGTCCGAGGGCCTCTGCCAACCACTAGCCCTTCACCTAACCCTACCCCGAGCACTACCACTCGCCCTAGGCTTACGCCTAGCACTACCTCTGGTCCTACCCCTACCCCTGGCCCTACAGCTCCCCCTACTAATAGGCCCACCCCCATCCCTACCCCTAGCCACAACTTTAACCTCTGGCCCAAAGCCTACTCCGAGGTTTACCCCGACACCCACCCCTTGCCCTATGCCTACGGCAGCGCTACACCTATCGCTCCCACTAGCCCTAGCTCGGGCCCTAGACCAAAGCCCAGTGCTCATCTAGTCCGAGGCCTAGCACTTGCCCTTCGCCGACCAGTAAACCTTGCCCTACCGTTAGCCAGAGCAGTAACCCGTATCCTACGAAATCACCCTGGACCCACCCTTACCACACCCTAATCCAGCCCTACACCTTTTCTGAGTCCTAGGACTACCCGGAGCCCTCCCGTGTCACCTATCCCTAGCCCTCGGCCAACCCCTACCACTACCACTAGACCTAGGCTTAACATGAACTCTAACCCTAACACTGCCCGTGGGCCTCTGCCAACCACTAGCTTTTCAACTAACCCTACCCCGAGCACTACCCCTCGCCCTAGGCCTACGCCTAGCACTACCTCTGGTCCTATTCCTACCCCTGGCCCTTCAGCTCCCCTTACTCCTGGGCCAACCCCCATCCCTACCCCTAGCCAAAACTCCAACTCCTGACCCAAAGCCTACTCCGAAGTTTACCCCGACACCCACCCTTTGCCCTATACCTATACCAGCGCTATGCCTACCGCTCCCACTAGCCCTAGCTCTGGCCCTAGACCAACGCCCAGTGCTCTCTCTAGTCAGAGGCCTACCACTTGCCCGAGGCCGACCAGTACACCTTGCCCTACCGTTAGCCAGAGCAGTAACCCGTGTCCTACGAAATCACCCTGGACCCACCCTTACCACACCCTAATACAGCCCCACACCTGTTCCGAGTCCTAGGACTACCCGGAGCCCTCCCGTGACACCTACCCCTAGTCCTCGGCCAACCACTACCACTACCACTAGTCCTAGGCTTAACATGAGCTCTAACCCTAACACTGCCCGTGGGCCTCTGCCAAACACTAGCCCTTCAACTAACCCTACCCCGAGCACTACCCCTCGCCCTAGGCCTACGCCTAGCACTACCTCTGGTCATACCACTACCCCTGGCCCTACAGCTCCCCCTACCCATAGGCCCACCCCCAACCCTACCACTAGCCACAGCTCCCACTCCTGGCCCTAGGCCTACTCCGAGGTTTACCTCGACACCCACCCCTTGCCCTATGCCTACCCCAGCGCTACGCCTACCGCTGTAACTACCCTAGCTCGGGCCCTAGACCAACGCCCATGGCTCCCTCTAGTCTGAGGCCTAGAAGTTGCCCGTCGCTGACCAGTACACCTTGCCCTTGTTAGGGTTAGGGTTAGGGTTAGGGTTTAGGGTTAGGGTTAGGGTTAGGGTTAGGGTTGGTGTTAGGGTTAGGGTTAGGGTTAGGGTTAGGGTTGGTGTTAGGTTTAGGGTTAGGGTTAGGGTTAGGGTTAGGGTTGGTGTTAGGATTAGGGTTAGGGTTATGGTTAGGCTTAGGATTAGGGTTAGGGTTGGTGTTAGGGTTAGGGTTAGGGTTAGGGTTAGGGTTAGGGTTAGGGTTGGTGTTAGGGTTAGGGTTAGGGTTAGGGTTGGTGTTAGGTATAGGGTTAGGGTAGGGTTAAGGTTAGGGTTAGGGTTGGTGTTAGGGTTAGGGTTAGGGTTAGGGTTAGTGTTAGGGTTAGGGTTAGAATTAGGGTTAGGATTAGGGTTAGGGTTGGTGTTAGGGTTAGGGTTAAGGTTAGGGTTAGGGTTGGTGTTAGGCATAGGGTTGGGTTTAGGGTTAGGGTTTGGGTTAGGGTTGGTGTTAGGGTTAGGGTTAGGGTTAGGGTTAGGGTTGGTGTTAGGTTAGGTTAGGGTTAGGATTAGGGTTAGGGTTGGTGTTAGGGTTAGGGTTAGGGTTAGGGTTAGGGTTGGTGTTAGGGGTAGGGTTAGGGTTAGAGTTAGGGTTAGGGTTGGTGTTAGGGTTAGGGTTAGGGTTAGGGTTAGGGTTGGTGTTAGGTATAGGGTTAGGGTTAGGGTTAGGGTTAGGTTTAAGGTTGGTGTTAGGGTTAGGGTTAGGGTTAGTGTTAGTGTTAGTGTTAGGGTTAGGGTTAGGGTTAGGTTACCCCGAGCACTACCCCTCGCCCTAGGCCTTCGCCTAGCACTACCTCTGGTCCTACCCCTACCCCTGTCCCTACAGCTCCCCCTAACCATAGGCCCACCCCCATCCCTACCCCAAGCCACAGCTCCCACTCCTGGTCCTAGGCCTACTCCGAGGTTTACCCCGACACCCACCCCTTGCCCTTTGCCTACCCCAGCGCTACGCCTACCGCTCCCACTAGCCCTACCTCGGGCCCTAGACAAACGCCCAGTGCTCACTCTAATCCAAAGCCTAGCACTTGCCCGTCGCCAACCGGTACACCTTGCCTTACCGATAGCCAGAGCACTAACCCTTGTCCTACGAAATCACCCTGGACCCATCATTAGCACACCCTAATCCAGCCCTACATCCGTTCGGATTCCTAGGACTACCCGGAGCCCTCCCGTGACAGTTACCCCTAGCCCTCGCCCATCCCCTACCACTACCCCTATTCCTAGGCCTAACATGAGCCCTAAACCTAACACTGCCCGTGGGCCTCTGCCAACCACTAGCCCTTCACCTAACCCTACCCCGAGCACTACCGCTCGCCCTAGGCTTACGCCTAGCACTACCTCTGGTCCTACCTCTACCCCTGGCCCTACAGCTCCCCCTACATATAGGCCCACCCCCATCCCTACCCCTAGCCACAACTCCAACCTCTGGCCCAAAGCCTACTCCGAGGTTTAACCCGACACCCACGCCTTGCCCTATGCCTACCCCAGTGCTACGCCTACCGCTCCCACTAGCCCTAGCTCGGGCCCTAGACCAACGCACAGTGCTCTCTCTAGTCCGAGGCCTACCACCTGCCCGACGCCGACCAGTACACCTTACCCTACCGTTAGCCAGAACACTAACCCGTGTCCTACGAAATCACCCTGGACCCACCCTTACCACACCCTAATGCAGCCCTATACCCGTTTTGAGTCCTAGGACTACGCGGAGCCCTCCCGTGACACCTATCCCTAGCCCTCGGCCAACCCCTACCACTACCACTAGTCCTAGCCTAACATGAGCCCTAAGACTAACACTGCCCGTGGGCATCAGCCAACCACAAGCCCTTCACCTAACCCTACCTAGAGCACTACCCCTCGCCCTAGACTAACACCTAGCACTACCTCTGGTCCTACCGCTTCTCCTGGCCCTACAGCTCCCCCTACTTATAGGCCCACCCCCATCCCTACCCCTAGCCACAGCTCCAACTCCTGGCACTAGGCCTGCTCTGAGGTTTACCCCGACACACACCCCTTGCTTTATGCCTACCCCAGCGCTATGCCTACCGCTCCCACTAGCCCAGGCTCGGGCCCTAGACCAACGCCCATGGCTCCCTCTAGTCCGAGGCCTAGACTTGCCCGTCGCTGACCAGTACACCTTGCCCTTGTTAGGGTTAGAGTTAGGGTTAGGGTTAGGGTTGGTGTTAGGTTTAGGGTTAGGGTTAGGGTTAGGGTTAGGGTTAGATTTGTGTTAGGGTTAGGGTTAGGGTTAGGGTTAGGGTTAGGGTTAGGGTTAGGGTTGGTGTTAGGTTTAGGGTTAGGGTTAGGGTTAGGGTTAGGGTTTAGGGTTAGGGTTAGGGTTAGGGTTGGTGTTAGGGTTAGGGTTTGGGTTAGGATTAGGGTTGGTGTTAGGTTTAGGGTTAGGGTTAGGTTTAGGGTTAGGGTTGGTGTTAGGGTTAGGGTTAGTGTTAGGATTAGGGGTAGGTTTACGGTTAGGTTACCCCGAGCACTACCCCTCGCCCTAGGCCTACACCTAGCACTACCTTTGGTCCTACCCCTACCCCTGGCCCTACACCTCCCCCTACCCATAGGCCCACCGCCATCCCTATCCCTAGCCACAGCTCCCACTCCTGGTCCTAGGCCTACTCCGTGGTTTACCCCGACACCCACCCCTTGCCCTTTGCCTACCCCAGCGCTATGCCTACCGCTCCCACTAGCCCTACCTCGGGCCCTAGACCAACGCCCAGTGCTCACTCTAGTCCGAAGCCTAGCACTTGCCCGTCGCCGACCAGTACACCTTGCCTACCGATAGCCAGAGCACTAACCCGTGTCCTACGAAATCACCCTGGACGCACCATTAGCCACACCCTAATCATGACCCACATCCGTTCGGAGTCCTAGGACTACCCGGAGCCCTTCCGTGACACCTACCCCTAGCCCTCGGCCATCCTTTACTACTACCACTAGTCCTAGTTTTAACATGAGCCCTAACCGTAACACTGCCCGTGGGCCTCTGCCAACCACTAGCCCTTCACCTAACTCTACCCCGAGCACTACCCCTCGCCCTAGGCCTACGCCTAGCACTACCTCTGGTCCTACCCCTACCCCTGGCCCTACAGCTCCCCCTACCCATAGGCCCACCCCCATCCCTACCCCTAGCCGCAACACCAACTCCTGGCCCAAAGCCTACTCCGAGGTTTACCCCGACACCCACCCTTTGCCCTATGCCTACCCCAGTGCTACGCCTACCGCTCCCACTAGCCCTAGCTCGGGCCCTAGTCCAACGCCCAGTGGTCACTCTAGTCCGAAGCCTAGCACTTGCCGTCTCCGACCAGTACACCTTGCCTACCAATAGCCAGAACACTAACCCGTGTCTTACGAAATCACCCTGGACCCACTCTTACCACACCCTAATCCAGCCCTACACCCGTTCCGAGTCCTAGGACTACTCGGAGCCCTCCGTGACACCTACCCCTAGCCCTCGGCCAACCCGTACCACTACCACTAGTCCTAGGCTTAACATGAGCCCTAACCCTAACACTGCCCGTGGGCCTCTGCCAACCACTAGCCCTTCAACTAACCCTACCCCGAGCACTACACCTCGCCCTAGGCCTACGCCTAGCACTACCTCTGGTCCTACCACTACCCCTGGCCCTACAGCTCCCCCTACCCATAGGCCCACCCCCACCCCTACCTTTAGCCACAGCTCTCACTTCTGGCCCTAGGCCTACACCGAGGTTTACCTCGACACCCACCCCTTGCCCTATGCCTACCCCAGCGCTACGCCTACCGTTTCCACTAGCCCTAGCTCGGGCCCTAGACCAACGCCCATGGCTCCCTCTCGTCTGAGGCCTAGAACTTGCCCGTCGCTGACCAGTACACCTTGCCCTTGTTAAAGTTAGGGTTAGGGTTAGGGTGAGGGTTTAGGGTTAGGGTTAGGGTTGTTGTTAGGGTTAGGGTTAGGGTTAGGGTTAAGGTTGGTGTTAGGTATAGGGTTAGGGTTAGGGTTAGGGTTGGCGTTATGGTTAGGGTTAGGGTTAGGGTTGGTGTTAGGTATAGGGTTATGGTTAGGGTTAGGGTTAGGGTTAGGGTTAGGTTTAGGGTTGGTGTTAGGGTTAGGGTTAGGGTTAGGTTAGTGTTAGTGTTAGGGTTAGGGTTAGGGTTAGGTTACCCCGAGCACTACCCCTCGCCCTAGGCCTACGCCTAGCACTACCTCTGGTCCTACCCCTATACCTGTCCCTACAGCTCCCCCTGCCCATAGGCCCACCCCCATCCCTACCCCTAGCCACAGCTCCCACTCCTGTCCCTAGGCCTACTCCGAGGTTTACCCCGACACCCACCCCTTGCCATTTGCCTACCCCAGCGCTACGCCTACCGCTCCCACTAGCCCTACCTCGGGCCCTAGACCAACGCCCAGTGCTCACTCTAATCCGAAGCCTAGCACTTGCCCGTCGCCAACCGGTACACCTTGCCCTACCGATAGCCAGAGCACTAACCCGTGTCCTACGAAATCACCCTGGACCCATCATTAGCCACACCCTAATCAAGCCCTACATCCGTTCGGAGTCCTAGGACTACCCGGAGCCCTCCCGTGACAGTTACCCCTAGCCCTCGCCCATCCCCTACCACTACCACTAGTCCTAGGCCTAACAGGAGCCCTAAACCTAACACTGCCCGTGGGCCTCTGCCAACCACTAGCCCTTCACCTAACCCTACCCCGAGCACTACCCCTCGCCCTAGGCGTACGCCTGGCACTACCTCTGGTCCTACCCCTACCCCTGGCCCTACAGCTCCCCCTACTCATAGGCCCAACCCCATCCCTACCCCTAGACACAGCTCGCACTCCTGGTCCTAGGCCTACTCCGAGGTTTATCCCTACACCCACCCCTTGCCCTTTGCCTACCATAGCGCTACGTCTACCGCTCCCACTAGCCCTACCTCGGGCCCTAGACCAACGCCCAGTGCTTACTCTAGTCCGAAGCCTAGCACTTGCCCGTCACCGACCAATACACCCTGCCCTAGCGAAAGCCAGATCACTAACCCTTTCCTACGAAATCACCCTGGACCCACCATTAGCCACACCCTAATCATGCCTCACATCCGTTCGGAGTCCTAGGACTACCCGGAGCCCTCCCATGACACCTACCCCTAGCCCTCGGCTATCCCCTACCACTACCACTAGTCCTAGGCCTAACATGAGCCCTAACCCTAACACTGTCCGTGGGCCTCTGCCAACCACTAGCCCTTCACCTAACCCTACCCCGAGCACTACCCCTCGCCCTAGGCTTACGCCTAGCACTACCTCTGGTCCTACCCCTACCCCTGGCCCTACAGCTCCCCATACTAATAGGCCCATCCCCATCCCTACCCCTAGCCACAACTCCAACCTCTGGTCGAAAGCCTGCTCAGAGGTTTACCCCGACACCCACCCCTTGCCCTATGCCTACCCCAGCTCTACGCCTATCGCTCCCACTAGCCCTAGCTCGGGCCCTAGACCAAAGCCCAGTGCTCATCTATTCCGAGGCCTAGCACTTGCCCGTCGCCGACCAGTAACCTTGCCCTACCGTTAGCAAGAGCAGTAACCCGTGTCCTACGAAATCACCCTGTACCCACACTTACCACACCCTAATCGAGCCCTACACCTGTTCTGAGTCCTAGAACTACCCGGAGCCCTCCCGTGACACCTAGCCCTAGCCCTCGGCCCACCCCTACCACTACCACTAGTCCGAGGCTTAACATGAGCCTTAACCTTAACACTGCCCGTGGGCCTCTGCCAAACACTAGCCCTTCAACTAACCCTACCCCGAGCACTACACCTCGCCCTAGGCGTCCGCCCAGCACTACCTCTGGTTTTACCGCTACCCCTGGCCCTACAGCTTCCCCTACCCATGGGCCCACCCCCAACCCTACCCCTATCTACAACTTCAACTCCTGGGCCAAAGCCTACTCCGAGGTTTACCTTGACTCCCACCCCTTGCTCTATGCCTACCCAAGCGCTACGCCTATCGCTCCCACTAGCCCTAGCTCGGGCCCTAGACCAACGCCCAGTGCTCATCTAGTCAGAGGTCTACCACTTGCCCGAGGCTGACCAGTACACCTTGCCCTTGTTAGGGTTAGGGTTAGGGTTAGGGTTAGGGTTAGGGTTAGGGTTAGGATTTAGGGTTAGGGTTAGGGTTGGTGTTAGGTATAGGGTTAGGGTTAGGGTTAGGGTTAGGGTTGGTGTTAGGGTTAGGGTTAGGGTTAGGGTTAGGGTTAGGGTTGGTGTTAGGCTTAGGGTTGGTGTTAGGTATAGGGTTAGGGTTAGGGTTAGGGTTGGTGTTAGGTATAGGGATTAGGGTTAGGATTAGGGTTAGGGTTGGTGTTAGGGTTAGGGTTAGAGTTAGGGTTAGGGTTAGGGTTGGTGTTAGGGTTAGGGTTAGGTTACCCCGAGCACTACCCCTCGCCCTAGTTTTACGCCTAGCACTACCTCTGGTCCTACCCCTGCACCTGTCCCTACAGCTCCTCCTACCCATAGGCCCACCCCCATACCTACCCCTAGACACAGCTCCCACTCCTGGTCCTAGGCCTACTCCGAGGTTTACCCCGACACCCACCCCTTGCTTTTTGCCTACCCCAGCGCTACGCCTACCGCTCCCACTAGCCCTACCTCGGGCCCTAGACCAACGCCCAGTGCTCACTCTAGTCCGAAGCCTAGCACTTGCCCGTCGCCAACCAGTACACCTTGCCCTACCGATAGCCAGAGAACTAACCCGTGTCCTACAAAATCACTCTGGACCCACCATTAGCCACACCCTAACCCAGCCCTACATCTGTTCGGAGTCCTAGGACTACCCGGAGCCCTTCCGTGACAGTTACCCCTAGCCCTCGGCCATCCCTTACCACTACCACTAGTCCTAGGCCTAACATGAGCCCTAACCCTAACACTGCCCGTGGGCCTCTGCGAACCACTAGCCCTTCACCTAACCCTGCCCCGAGCACTATCCCTCGCCCTAGGCCTACGCCTAGCACTACCTCTGGTCCTACCCCTACCCCTGGCCCTACAGCTCCTTCTACCCTTGGGCCCATCCCCATCCCTACCCCTAGACAAAACTCCAACTTCTGGCCCAAAGCCTACTCCGAACTTTACCCTGACACCCACCCCTTGCCCTATGCCTATCCCAGCGCTACGCCTACCGCTCCCTCTAGCCCTAGCTCGGGCCCTACACCAACGCCCAGTGCTCTCTCTAGTCAGAGGCCTACCACTTGCCCGAGGCCGACCAGTACACCTTGCCCTACCGTTAGCCAGAGCAGTAACCCGTGTCCTACGAAATCACCCTGGACCCACACTTACCACACCCTAATACAGCCCTACACCTGTTCCGAGTCCTAGGACTACCCGGAGCCATTTCGTGACACCTACCCCTAGCCCTCGGCCAACCCCTACCACTACCACTAGTCCTAGGCTTAACATGAGCCCTAACTTTAACACTGCCCGTGGGCCTCTGTCAAACACTAGCCCTTCAACTAACCCTACCCCGAGCACTACCCCTCGCCCTAGGCCTTCGCCTAGCACTACCTCTGGTCCTACCACTACACCTGGCCCTACAGATCCTTCTACCCATAGGCTCACCCCCACCCCTACCCCTAGCCACAGTTCCCAATCCTGGCCCTAGGCGTACTCCGAGGTTTACCTCGACACCCACCCCTTGCCCTATGCCTACCCCAGCGCTACGCGTACCGTTTCCACTAGCCCTAGCTCGGGCTCTAGACCAACGATTGTGGCTCCCTCTCGTCCGAGGCCTAGAACTTGCCCGTCGCTGACCATTACACCTTGCCCTTGTTAGGGTTAGGGTTAGGGTAAGGGTTAGGGTTAGGGTTTAGGGTTAGGGTTAGGTTTAGTGTTGGTGTTAGGTTTAGGGTTAGGGTTAGGGTTAGGGTTAGTGTTAGGGTTGGTGTTAGGGTTAGGGTTAGGGTTAGGGTTAGGGTTGGTGTTAGGTATAGGGTTAGGGTTAGGGTTAGGGTTGGTGTTAGGGTTAGGGTTAGGGTTAGGGTTAGGGTTGGTGTTAGGTATAGGGTTAGGGTTAGGGTTAGGGTTAGGGTTGGGTTTAGGGATAGGGTTAGGGTTAGGGTTAGGGTTGGTGTTAGGTATAGGTTTAGGGTTAGGTTTAGGGTTAGGGTTAGGGTTGGTGTTAGGGTTAGGGTTAGGGTTAGGGTTAGGGTTAGTGTTAGGGTTAGGGTTAGGGTTAGGTTACCCCGAGCAGTACCCCTCGTCCTAGGCCTACGCCTAGCACTACCTCTGGTCCTACCCCTACCCCTGTCCCTACAGCTCCCCCTACCCATAGGCCCACCCCCATCCCTACCCCTAGCCACAGCTCCCACTCCTGGTCCTAGGCCTACTCCGAGGTTTACCCCGACACCCACCACTTGCCCTTTGCCTACCCCAGCGCTACGCCTACCGCTCCACTAGCCCTACCTTGGGCCCTAGACCAACGCCCAGTGCTCACTTTAGTCCGAAGCCTAGCACTTGCCCGTCGCCAACCGGTACACCTTGCCCTACCAATAGCCAGAGCACTAACCCGTGTCCTACGAAATCACGCTGGACCTACCATTAGCCAAACCCTAATCATGCCCACATCCGTTTGGAGCCTAGGAATACCCGCAGCCCTCCCGTGACACCTACCCTAGCCCTCGGCCATCCCCTACCACTACCACTAGTCCTAGGCTTAACATGAGCCCTAACCCTAACACTGCCCGTGGGCCTCTGCCAACCACTAGCCCTTCACCGAACCCTACCCCGAGCACTACCCCTCGCCCTAGGCCTACGCCTAGCACTACATCTGGTCCTACCCCTACCCCTGGCCCTACAGCTCCCCCTACCCATAGTCCCACCCCCATCCCTACCCCTAGCCACAACTCCAACTCCTGGCCCAAAGCCTACTCCGAGGTTTACCCCTACACCCACCCTTTGCCCTATGCCTACCCCAGTGCTACGCCTACCGCTCCCACTAGCCCTAGCTCGGGCCCTAAACCAACGCCCATTGCTCCCTCTAGTCCGAGGCCTACCACTTGCCCGACGCCAACCGGTACACCTTGTTCTACCTTTAGCCAGAGCACTAACCCGTGTCCTAGGAAATCACCTTGGACCCACCCTTACCACACCCTAATCCAGCCCTACACCCGTTTTGAGTCCTAGGACTACCCGGAGCCCTCCCGTGTCACCTACCCCTAGCCCTCATCCAACCCCTACCACTACCACTAGTCCTAGGCCTAACATGAGCCCTAAGACTGATACTGCCCGTGGGCCTCAGCCAACCACTAGCCCTTCACCATCCCTACCCAGAGCACTACCCCTCGCCCTAGTCCTACGCCTAGCATTACCTCTGGTCCTACCGCTACCCCTGGCCCTACAGCTCCCCCTAACCAGGCCCACCCAAATCCCTACCCCTAGCCACAGCTCCAACTCCTGACACTAGGCCTACTCCGAGGTTTACCCCGACACCCACCCCTTGCCCTATGCCTACCCGAGCGCTACGCCTATCGCTCCCACTAGCCCTAGCTCGGGCCCTAAACCAATGCCCATGGCTTCCTCTAGTCCGAGGTTTAGAACTTGCCCGTCGCTGACCAGTACACATTGCCCTTGTTAGGTTTAGGGTTAGGGTTAGGGTTAGGGTTGGTTTAAGGTTTAGGGTTAGGGTTAGGGTTAGGGTTAGGGTTACGGTTGGTGTTAGGGTTAGGGTTAGGGTTTGGGTTAGGGTTAGGGTTACGGTTAGGTTACCCCGAGCACTACCACTCGCCCTAGGCATACGCCTAGTACTACCTCTGGTCGTACCCCTACCCCTGGCCCTACAGCTTTCCCTACCCATGGGCCCACCCCCACCCCTACCCCTAGCCACATCTCCCACTCCTGGCCCTAGGCCTACTCCGAGGTTTATCTCGACACCCACCCCTTACCCTATGCCTACCCCAGCGTTACGCCTACCGCTCCCACTAGCCCTAGCTCGGGCCCTAGACCAACGCCCATGGCTTCCTCTAGTCCGAGCCCTAGAACTTGCCCGTCGCTGACCAGTACACCTTGCCCTTGTTAGGGTTACGGTTAGGGTTAGGGCTAGAGTTGGTGTTAGGTTTAGGGTTAGGGTTAGGGTTAGGGTTGGTGTTAGGGTTAGGGTTGGGGTTAGGGTTAGGGTTACGGTTAGGTTACCCCGAGCACTACCACTCGCCCTAGGCATACGCCTAGCACTACCTCTGGTCCTACCCCTACCCCTGGCCCTACAGCTCCCCCTACCCATAGGCCCACCCCCATCCCTACCCCTAGCCACAGCTCCAACTCCTGGCACTAGGCCTACTCCGAGGTTTACACCGACACACACCCCTTGCCCTATGCCTACCCCAGCGCTATGCCTATCGCTCCCACTAGCCCTAGCTCGGGCCCTAAACATACGCCCAGTGCTCCCTCTAGTCCGAGGCCTACCACTTGCCCGACGCCAACCAGTACACCTTGCCCTACCTTTAGCCAGAGCACTAACCCGTGTCCTATGAAATCACCCTGGACCCACCCTTACCACACCCTAATCCAGCCCTACACCCATTTTGAATCCTAGGACTACCCGGAGCCCTCCCGTGACACCTACCCCTAGCCGTCGGCCAACCCCTACCACTACCACTAGTCCTAAGCTTAACATGAGCCCTAACCCTAACACTGCCCGTGGGCCTCTGCCAACCACTAGCCCTTCAACTAACCCTACCCCGAGCACTACCCCTAGCCCTAGGCCTACGTCTAGCACTACCTCTGGTCCTACCCCTACCCCTGGACCTGCAGCTCCCCCTACCCATAGGCCCACCCCACCCATACCCCTAGCCACAGCTCCCACTCCTGGCCCTAGGCCTACTCCGAGGTTTACCTCGAAACCCACCCATTGCCCTATGCCTACCCCAGCGTTACGCCTACCGCTCCCTCTAGCCCTAGCTCGGGCCCTAGACCAACACCCATGGCTCCCTCTAGTCCGAGGCCTAGAACTTGCCCGTCGCTGACCAGTACACCTTGCCCTTGTTAGGGTTAGGTTTAGGGTTAGGGTTAGGGTTGGTGTTAGATTTAGGGTTAGCGTTAGGGTTAGGGTTAGGGTTAGGGTTGGTGTTAGGGTTAGGGTTAGGGTTAGGGTTGGTGTTAGGGTTAGGGTTAGGGTTAGGATTAGGGTTAGGGTTGGTGTTAGGGTTAGGGTTAGGGTTGGTGTTAGGGTTAGGGTTAGGGTTAGGGTTAGATTAGGGTTAGGGTAGGTGTTAGGGTTAGGGTTAGGGTTAGGGTTGGTTTTAGGTATAGGGTTAGGGTTAGGGTTAGGGTTAGGGTTAGGGTTGGTGTTAGGGTTAGGGTTAGGGTTAAGGTTAGTGTTAGGGTTAGGGTTAGGGTTAGGATACCCCGAGCACTACCCCTCGCCCTAGGCCTACGCCTAGCACTACCTCTGGTCCTACCCCTACCCCTGGCCCTACAGCTCCCCCTACCCATAGGCCCACCCCCATCCCTACCCCTAGCCACAGCTTTCACTCCTGGTCCTAGGCCTACTCCGAGGTTTACCCTGACACCAACCCCTTGCCCTTTGCCTACCTTAGCGCTATGCCTACCGCTCCCACTAGCCCTACCTCGGGCCCTAGACCAACGCCCAGTGCTCACTCTAGTCCGAAGCCTAGCACTTGCCCGTCGCCGATCAGTACACCTTGCCTACCAATAGCCAGAACACTAACCCGTGTCCTACGAAATCACACTGGACCCACTCTTACCACACCCTAATCCAGCCCTACACCCGTTCCGAGTCCTAGGACTACTCGGAGCCCTCCCGTGACACCTACCCCTAGCTCTCGGCCAACCCCTACCACTACCACTAGTCCTAGGCTTAACATGAGCCCTAACCTTAACACTGCCCGTGGGCCTCTGCCAACCACTAGCCCTTAAACTAACCCTACCCCGAGCACTACCCCTCGCCCTAGGCCTACGCCTAGCACTACCTCTGGTCCTACCCCTACCTCTGGCCCTACAGCTCCCCCTACCCATAGGCCCACCCCCATCCCTACCCCTAGCCACAACTCCAACTCCTGGGCCAAAGCCTACTCCGAGGTTTACCTTGACTCCCACCCCTTGCTCTATGCCTACCCCAGCGCTACGCCTATCGCTCCCACTAGCCCTAGCTCGAGCCCTAGACCAACGCCCAGTGCTCATCTAGTCAGAGGTCTACCACTTGCCCGAGGCCGACCAGTACACCTTGCCCTACCGTTAGCCTTTGCATTATCCCGTGTCCTATGAAATCACCCTGGACTCACACTTTCCACACCCTAATCCAGCCCTACACCTGTTCCGAGTCCTAGGACTACACGGAGCCCTCCCCTGACACCTACCACTAGCTCTCGGCCAACCCCTACCACTACCACTAGTCCTAGGCTTAACATGAGCCCTAACCCTAACACTGCCCGTGGGCCTCTGCCAAACACTAGCTCTTCAACTAACACTACCCCGAGCACTACCCCTCGCCCTAGGCCTACGCCTAGCACTACCTCTGGTCCTACCACTACCCCTGGCCCTACAGCTCCCCCTACCCATAGGCCCACCCCCACCCCTACCCCTAGCCACAGCTCCCACTCCTGGCCCTAGGCCTACACCGAGGTTTACCTCGACACCCACCCCTTGCCCTATGCCTACCCCAACGCTACGCCTACCTTTTCCACTAGCCCTAGCTCGGGCCCTAGACCAACGCCCATGGCTCCCTCTCGTCCGAGGCCTAGAACTTGCCCGTCGCTGACCAGTACACCTTGCCCTTGTTAGGGTTAGGATTAGGGTTAGAGTTAGGGTTAGGGTTAGGGTTTAGGGTTAGGGTTAGGATTGGTGTTAGGTATAGGGTTAGGGTTAGGGTTAGGGTTAGGGTTAGGGTTGGTGTTAGGGTTAGGGTTAGGGTTAGGGTTGGTGTTAGGGTTAGGGTTAGGGTTAGGGTTGGTGTTAGGGTTAGGGTTAAGTTTAGGGTTAGGGTTGGTGTTAGGTATAGGGTTAGGGTTAGGGTTAGGGTTAGGGTTAGGGTTGGTGTTAGGGTTAGGGTTAGGGTTAGTGTTGGTGTTAGGTATAGGGTTAGGGTTAGCATTAGGGTTAGGGTTAGGGTTGGTGTTACGGTTAGGTTTAGGGTTAGGGTTAGTGATAGGGTTAGGGTTAGTGTTAGGTTACCCCGAGCACTACCCCTCACCCTAGGCCTACGCCTAGCACTACCTCTGGTCCCATCCCTACCCCTGTCCCTACAGCTCCCCCTACCCATAGGCCCACCCCCATCCCTACCCCTAGCCACAGCTCCCAATCATGGTCCTAGGCCTACTCCGAGGTTTACACCGACACCCACCCCTTGCCCTTTGCCTACCCCAGCGCTACGCCTACCGCTCCCACTAGCCCTACCTCGGGCCCTAGACCAACGCCCAGTGCTCACTCTAGTCCGAAGCCTAGCACTTGCCCGTCGCCAACCGGTACACCTTGCCCTACCGATAGCCAGAGCACTAACCCGTGTCCTACGAAATCACCCTGGACCCACCATTAGCCACACCCTAATCCAGCCCTACATCCGTTCGGAGTCCTAAGACTACCCGGAGCCCTCTTGTGACAGTTACCCCTAGGCCTCGGCCATCCCCTACCACTACCACTGGTCCTAGGCCTAACATGAGCCCTAACCCTAACACTGCCCGTGGGCCTCTGCCAACCACTAGCCCTTCACCTAACCCTACCCCGAGCACTACACCTCGCCCTAGGCTTACGGTTAGCACTACCTCTGGTTCTACCCCTACCCCTGGTTCAACAGCTCCCCCTACTTATAGGCCCACCCCCATCCCTACCCCTAGCCACAGCTCCCACTCCTGGCCCTAGGCCTACTCCGAGGTTTACCTCGACACCCACCCCTTGCCCTATGCCTACCCCAGCGCTACGCCTACCGCTCTCACTAGCCCTAGCTCGGGCCCTAGACCAACGCCCATGGCTCCCTCTAGTCCGAGGCCTAGAACTTGGCCGTCGCTGACCAGTACACCTTGCCCTTGTTAGGGTTAGGATTAGGGTTAGGGTTAGGGTTAGGGTTAGGGTTAGGATTAGGGTTTAGGGTTAGGGTTAGGGTTAGGGTTGGTGTTAGGGTTAGGGTTAGGGTTAGGGTTAGGGTTGGTGTTAGGTTTAGGGTTAGAATTAGGGTTAGGGTTAGGGTTAGGGTTGGTGTTAGGGTTAGGGTTAGAGTTAGGTTTAGGGTTGGTGTTAGGGTTAGGGTTAGGGTTAGGGTTAGTGTTAGGGTTAGGGTTAGGGTTAGGGTTAGGATTAGGGTTAGGGTTGGTGTTAGGGTTAGGGTTAGGGTTAGGGTTAGGGTTGGTGTTAGGTATAGGGTTAGGGTTAGGTTTAGGGTTAGGGTTAGGGTTGGTGTTAGGTTTAGGGTTAGGGTTAGGGTTAGTGTTAGATTTAGGGTTGATGTTAGGGTTAGGGTTAGGGTTAGGGTTAGGGTTAGGGTTAGGGTTAGGGTTAGGGTTATGTTCAGGTTACCCCGAGCACTACCCCTCGCCCTAGGCCTACGCCTGGCACTACCTCTTGTCCTACCCCTACCCCTGGCCATACAGCTCCCCCTATTCATAGGCGCACCCCAATCCCTACCCCTAGCCAAAACTCCAACTCCTGGCCCAAAGCCTACTCCGAAGTTTACCCCGACACCCACCCCTTGCCCTATGCCTATCCCAGCGCTAAGCCTACCGCTCCCACTAGCCCTAGCTCGGGCCCTAGACCAATGCCCAGTGCTCTCTCTACTCAGAGGCCTACCACTTGCCCGAGTCCGACCAGTACACCTTGCCCTACCGTTAGCCAGAGCAGTAACCCCTGTCCTACGAAATCACCCTGGACCCACCCTTACCACACCCTAATACAGCCCTACACCTGTTCCGAGTCCTAGGACTACCCGGAGCCATTTCGTGACACCTACCCCTAGCCCTCGGCCAACCCCTACTACTACCACTAGTTCTATGCTTAACATGAGCCCTAACCCTAACACTGCCCGTGGGCCTCTGCCAAACACTAGCCCTTCAACTAACCCTACCCCGAGCACTACCCCTCGCCCTAGGCCTACGCCTAGCACTACCTCTGGTCCTACCACTACCCCTGGCCCTACAGCTCCCCCTACCCATAGGCCCACCCCCACCCCTACCCCTAGCCACAGCTCCCACTCCTGGCCCTAGGCCTACTCCGAGGTTTACCTCGACACCCACCCCTTGCCCTATGCCTACCCCAGCGCTACGCCTACCGCTCCCACTAGCGCTAGCTCGGGCCCTAGACCAACGCCCATGGCTCCCTCTAGTCCGAGGCCTAGAACTTGCCCGTCGCTGACTAGTACACATTGCCCTTGTTAGGGTTAGGGTAAGGGTTAGGGTTAGGGTTTAGGGTTAGGGTTAGGGTTAGGGTTGGTGTTAGTTTTAGGGTTAAGATTAGGGTTAGGGTTGGTGTTAGGGTTAGGGTTGGTGTTAGGGTTAGGGTTAGGACTAGCGTTAGGGTTGGTGTTAGGGTTAGGGTTAGGGTTAGGGTTAGGGTTAGGTCACTCCGAGCACTACCCCTCGCCCTAGGCGTACGCCTGGCACTACCTCTGGTCCTACTCCTACCCCTGGCCCTACAACTCCCCCTACCCATAGGCCAACCCCCATCCCTACCCCTAGCCACAGCTCCCACTCCTGGTCCTAGGCCTACTCCGAGGTTTACCCCGACACCCACCCCTTGCTCTTTGCCTACCACAGCGCTACACCTATCGCTCCCACTAGCCCTACCTCGGGCCCTAAACCAACGCCCAGTGCTCACTCTAGTCCGAAGCCTAGCACTTGCCCGTCACCGACCAATACACCCTGCCCTACCGAAAGCCAGATCACTAACCCTTGTCCTACGAAATCACCCTGGACCCACCATTAGCCACACACTAATCATGCCCCACATCCGTTCGGAGTCCTAGGACTATGCGGAGCCCTCCCGTGACACCTACCCCTAGCCCTCGGCTATCCCCTACCACTACCACTAGTATTAGGCCTATCATAAGCCCTAACCCTAACACTGTCCGTGGGCCTCTGCCAACCACTAGCCCTTACCTAACCCTACACCGAGCACTACCCCTCGCCCTAGGCTTACGCCTAGCACTACCTCTGGTCCTGCCCCTACCCCTGGCCCTACAGCTCCCCCTACTAATAGGCCCACCCCCATCCCTACCCCTAGCCACAACTCCAACCTCTGTCCCAAAGCCTACTCCGAGGTTTACCCCGACACCCACCCCTTGCCCTATGCCTACCCCAGCGCTACGCCTATTGCTCTCACTAGCCCTAGCTCGGGCCTTAGACCAACGCCCATGGCTCCCTCTAGTCCGAGGCCTAGAACTTGCCCGTCGCTGACCAGTACACCTTGCCCTTGTTAGGGTTAGTGTTAGGGTTAGGGTTAGGGTTGGATTAGGGTTTAGGGTTAGGGTTAGGGTTAGGGTTGGTGTTAGGGTTATGGTTAGGGTTAGGGTCAGGGTTGGTGTTTGGTTTAGGGTTAGGGTTAGGGTTAGGTTTAGGGTTAGGTTTGGTGTTAGGGTTAGGGTTAGGGTTAGGGTTAGGATTAGGATTAGGGTTGGTGTTAGGGTTAGGGTTAGGGTTAGGGTTAGGGTTGGTGTTAGGGTTAGGGTTAGGGTTAGCGTTAGTGTTGGTGTTAGGTATAGTGTTAGGGTTAGGGTTAGAGTTAGGGTTTGTGTTGGTGTTAAGGTTAGGGTTAGGGTTAGGGTTAGTGTTAGGTTAGGGTTAGGGTTAGGGTTAGGGTTAGGGTTAGGGTTAGGATTAGGGTTAGGGTTGGTGTTAGGGTTAGGGTTAGGGTTAGGGTTAGGGTTGGTGTTAGGGTTAGGGTTAGGGTTAGGGTTAGGGTTGTGTTAGGTATAGGGTTAGGGTTAGCGTTAGGGTTAGGGTTAGGGTTGGTCTTAGGGTGAGGGTTAGGGTTAGTGTTAGGGTTAGGGTTAGGGTTAGGTTACGCCGAGCACTACCCCTCGCCCTAGGTCTACGCCTAGGACTACCTCTGGTCCTACCCCTACCTCTGTTTCTACAGCTCCCCGTACCCATAGGCCCACCCCCATCCCTAACGCTAGCCACAGCTTCCACTCCTCGTCCTAGGCCTACTCCGAGGTTTACCCCGACACCCACCCCTTGCCCTTTGCCTACCCCAGCGCTACGCCTACCGCTCCCACTAGCCCTACCTCGGGCCCTAGACCAACGCCCAGTGCTCACTCTAGTCCGAAGCCTAGCACTTGCCCGTCGCCAACCGGTACACCTTGCCCTACTGATAGCCAGAGCACTAACTCGTGTCCTTCGAAATCACCCTGGACGCACCATTAGCCACACCCTAATCATGACCCACATCCGTTCAAAGTCCTAGGACTACCCGGAGCCCTCCCGTGACACCTACCCCTAGCCCTCGGCCATTTTTTACTACTACCACTAGTCCAAGGCCTAACATGAGCCCTAACCATAACACTGCCCGTGGGCCTCTGCCAACCACTAGACCTTCACCTAACCCTACCCCGAGCACTACCCCTCGCCCTAGGCCTACGCCTAGCACTACATCTGGTCCTACTCCTACCCCTGGCCCTACAGCTCCCCCTACCATAGGCCCACCCCCTTCCCTACCCCTAGCCACAACTCCCACTCCTGGCCCTAAGCCTACTCCGAGGTTTACCTCGACACACACCCCTTGCCCTATGCCTACCCCAGCGCTACGCCTACCGCACTCACTAGCCCTAGCTCGGGCCCTAGACCAACGCCCATGGCTCCTTCTAGTCCGAGGCCTAGAACTTGCCCGTCGCTGACCAGTACACCTTGCCCTTGTTAGGGTTAGGGTTAGGGTTAGGGTTAGGGTTGGTGTTAGGTATAGGGTTAGGGTTAGGTTTAGGGTTGGTGTTAGGGTTAGGGTTAGGGTTAGGGTTGGTGTTAGGTATAGGGTTATGGTTATGGTTAGGGTTAGGGTTAGGGTTGGTGTTAGGGTTAGGGTTAGGATTAGGGTTAGGGTTGGTGTTAGGTATAGGGTTAGGGTTAGCATTAGGGTTAGGGTTAGGGTTGGTGTTAGGGTTAGGGTTAGGGTTAGGATTAGTGTTAGGGTTAGGGTTAGGGTTAGGGTTAGGTTACCCCGAGCACTACCCCTCGCCCTAGGCCTACGCCTACCACTACCTCTGGTCCTACCCCTACCCCTGTCCCTACAGCTCCCCCTACCCATAAGCCCACCCCCATCCCTACCCCTAGCCACAGCTCCCACTCCTGGTCCTAGGCCTACTCCGAGGTTTACCCCGACACCCACCCCTTGCCCTTTGCCTACCTTAGCGCTACGCCTACCGCTCCCACTAGCCCTACCTCGGGCCCTAGACCAACGCCCAGTGCTCACTCTAGTCCGAAGCCTAGCACTTGCCCGTCGCCAACCGGTACACCTTGCCCTACCGATAGCCAGAGCACTAACTAGTGTCCTACGATATCAACCTGGACCCACCATTAGCCACACCCTAATCCAGCACTACATCCGTTCGGAATCCTAGGACTACCCGGAGCCCTCCCGTGACAGTTACCCCTAGCCCTCGGCCATCCCCTACCACTACCACTAGTCCTAGGCCTAACATGAGCCCTAAACCTAACACTGCCCGTGGGCCTCTGCCAACCACTAGCCCTTCACCTAACCCTACCCCGAGCACTACCCCTCGCCCTAGGCTTACGCCTAGCACTACCTCTGGTCCTACCCCTACCCCTGGCCCTACAGCTTCCACTATTATAGGCCCACACCCATCCCTACCCCTAGCCAAAACTCCAACCTCTGGCCCAAAGCCTACTCCGAGGTTTACCCCGACACCCACCCCTTGCCCTATGCCTACCCCAGTGCTACGCCTACCGCTCCCACTAGCCCTAGCTCGGGCCCTAGACCAACGCCCAGTGCTCACTCTAGTCCGAAGTCTAGTACTTGCCCGTCTCCGACCAGTACACCTTGCCTACCAATAGCCAGAACACTAACCCGTGTCCTACGAAATCACCCTGGACCCACCCTTACCACACCCTAATCCAGTCCTACACCCGTTCCGAGTCCTAAGACTACTCGGAGCCCTCCCGTGACACCTACCCCTAGCCCTCGGCCAACCCCTACCACTACCACTAGTCCTAGGCTTAACATGAGCCCTAACCCTAACACTGCCCGTGGGCCTCTGCCAAACACTAGCCCTTGAACTAACCCTACCCCGAGCACTACCCCTCGCCCTAGGCCTACGCCTAGCACTACCTCTGGTCCTACCACTACCCCTGGCCCTACAGCTCCCCCTACCCATAGGCCCACCTCCACCCCTACCCCTAGCCACAGCTCCCACTCCTGGCCCTAGGCCTACACCGAGGTTTACCTCGACACCCACCCATTGCCCTATGCCTACCCCAGCGCTACGCCTACCGTTTCCACTAGTCCTAGCTCGGGCCCTAGACCAACGCTCATGGCTCCCTCTCGTCCGAGGCCTAGCACTTGCCCGTCGCCAACCGGTACACTTTGCCCTACCGATAGCCAGAGCACTAACCCGTGTCCTATGAAATCACCCTGGACCCACCATTAGCCACACCCTAATCCAGCCCTACATCCGTTCGGAGTCCTAGGACTACCCGGAGCCCTCTTGTTACAGTTACCCCTAGTTCTCGGCCATCCCCTACCACTACCACTAGTCCTAGGCCTAACATGAGCCCTAACCCTAACACTGCCCGTGGGCCTCTGCCAACCACTAGCCCTTCACCTAACCCTACCCCGAGCACTACCCCTCGCCCTAGGCTTACGCCTAGCACTACCTCTGGTCCTACCCCTACCCATGGTTCTACTGCGCCCCCTACTTATAGGCCCACCCCCATCCCTACCCCTAGCCACAGCTCCCACTCCTGGCCCTAGGCCTACTCCGAGGCTTACCTCGACGCCCACCCCTTGCCCTATGCCTACCCCAGCGCTACGCCTAACGCTCTCACTAGCCCTAGCTCGGCCCTACACCAACGCCCATGGCTCCCTCTAGTCCGAGGCCTAGAACTTGCCCGTCGCTGACCAGTACACCTTGCCCTTGTTAGGGTTAGGGTTAGGGTTAGGGTTAGGGTTAGGGTTAGGGTTAGGGTTAGGATTAGGGTTTAGGGTTAGGGTTAGGGATAGGTTTGGTGTTAGAGTTAGGGTTAGGGTTAGGGTAAGGGTTGGTGTTAGGTTTAGGGTTAGGGTTAGGGTTAGTGTTAGGGTTAGGGTTGGTGTTAGGTTTAGGGTTAGCCTTAGGGTTAGGGTTAGGGTTGGTGTTAGGGTTAGGGTTAGGGTTCGTGTTAGGCATAGGGTTAGGGTTAGGGTTAGGGTTAGGGTTATGGTTGGTGTTAGGGTTAGGGTTAGGGTTAGGGTTAGGGTTGGTGTTAGGGTTAGGGTTAGGGTTAGGATTAGGGTTAGAGTTGGTGTTAGGGTTAGGGTTAGGGTTAGGGTTAGGGTTGTTGTAAGCGTTAGGTTTAGGGTTAGGGTTAGGGTTAGGGTTAGGGTTAGGGTTAGGGTTGGTGTTAGGGTTAGGGTTAGGGTTAGGGTTAGGGTTGGTGTTAGGTATAGGGTTAGGGTTAGGGTTAGGGTTAGGGTTAGGGTTAGGGTTGGTGTTAGATTTAGGGTTAGGGTTAGGGTTAGTGTTAGGTTTAGGGTTAGGGTAAGGGTTGGGTTACCCCGAGCACTACCACTCGCCCTAGGCCTACGCCTAGCACTACCTCTGGTCCTACCCCTACCCCTGTCCCTACAGCTCCCCCTACCCATAGGCCCACCCCCATCCCTACCCCTAGCCACAGCTCCCACTCCTGGTCCTAGGTCGACTCCGAGGTTTACCCCGACTCCCACCCCTTGCCCTTTGCCTACCCCATCGCTACGCCTACCGCTCCCACTAGCCCTACCTCGGGCCCTAGACCAACGCCCAGTGCTCACTCTAGTCCGAACCCTAGCACTTGCCCGTCGCCAACCGGTACACCTTGCCCTACCAATAGCCAGAGCACTAACCCGTGTCCTACGAAATCACCCTGGACCCACCATTAGCCACACCCTAATCCAGCCCTACATCCGTTCGGAGTCCTAGGACTACCCGGAGCCATTTCGTGACACCTACCCCTAGTCCTCGGCCAACCCCTACCACTACCACTAGTCCTAGGCTTAACATGAGCCCTAACCCTAACACTGCCCGTGGGCCTCTGCCAAACACTAGCCCTTCAACTAACCCTATCCCGAGCACTACCCCTCGCCCTAGGCCTACGCCTAGCACTACCTCTGTTCCTACCACTACCCTGGCCCTACAGCTCCCCCTACCCATAGGCCCACCATCAACCCTACCACTAGCCACAGCTCCCACTCCTGGCTCTAGGCCTACTCCGAGGTTTACCTCGACACCCACCCCTTGCCCTATGCCTACACCAGCGCTACGCCTACCGCTCTCACTAGCCCTAGCTCGGGCCCTAGACCAACGCCCATGGCTCCTTCTAGTCCGAGACCTAGAACTTGCCCGTCGCTGACCAGTAAACCTTGCCCTTGTGAGGGTTAGGGTTAGGGTTAGGGTTAGGGTTAGGGTTGGTGTTACGTGTAGGGTTAGGGTTAGGGTTAGTGTTAGGGTTAGGGTTAGGGTTGGTGTTAGGGTTAGGGTTAGGGTTAGGATTAGTGTTAGGGTTAGGGTTAGGTTTAGGGTTAGGTTACCTTGAGCACTACCCCTCGCCCTTGGCCTACGCCTAGCACTACCTCTGGTCCAAACGCTACCCCTGTCCCTACAGCTCCCCCTAACCATAGGCCCACCCCCATCCCTACCCCTAGCCACAGCTCCCACTCCTGGTTTTAGGCCTACTCCGAGGTTTACCCCGACACCCACCGCTTGCCCTTTGCCTACCCCAGTGCTACGCCTACCGCTCCCACTTGCCCTACCTCGGGACCTAGACCAACGCCCAGTGCTCACTCTAGTCCGAAGCCTAGCACTTGCCCGTCGCCAACCGGTACACCTTGCCCTACCGATAGCCAGAGCACTAACCCGTGTCCTACGAAATCACCCTGAACCCACCATTAGCCACACCCTAATCCAGCCCTACATCCGTTCGGAGTCCTAGGACTACCTGGAGCCCTCCCGTGACAGTTACCCCTAGCCCTCGGCCATCCCCTACCACTACCACTAGTCCTAGGCCTAACATGAGCCCTAACCCTAACACTGCCCGTGGTCCTCTGCCAACCACTAGCCCTTAACCTAACCCTACCCCGAGCACTACCCCTCGCCCTAGGCTTACGCCTAGCACTACCTCTGGTCCTACCCCTACCCCTGGTTCTACAGCGCCCCCTACTTATAGGACCACCCCCATCCCTACCCCTAGCCACAGCTCCCACTCCTGGCCCTAGGCCTACACCGAGGCTTACCTCGACGCCCACCCCTTGCTCTATGCCTACCCCAGCTCTACGCCTACCGCTCTCACTAGCCCTAGCTCGGGCCCTAGACCAACGCCCATGGCTCCCTCTAGTCCGAATCCTAGAACTTGCCCGTCGCTGACCAGTACACCTTGCCCTTGTTAGGGTTAGGGTTAGGGTTAGGGTTAGGGTTAGGGTTTAGAGTTAGGGTTAGGTTTGGTGTTAGGGTTAGCTTTAGGGTTAGGGTTAGGGTTGGGGTTAGGTATAGGGTTAGGGTTAGGGTTAGGGTTGGTGTTAGGGTTAGGGTTAGGGTTAGGGTTGGTTTTAGGTATAGGGTTATGGTTATGGTTAGGGTTAGGGTTAGGGTTGGTGTTAGGGTTAGGGTTAGGATTAGGGTTAGGGTTGGTGTTAGGTATAGGGTTAGGGTTAGCATTAGTGTTAGGGTTAGGGTTGGTGTTAGGGTTAGGGTTAGGTTTAGGATTAGTGTTAGGGTTAGGGTTAGGGTTAGGGTTAGGTTACCCCGAGCACTACCCCTCGCCCTAGGCCTACGCCTAGCACTACCTCTGGTCCTACCCCTACCCCTGTCCCTACAGCTCCCCCTACCCATAAGCCCACCCCCATCCCTACCCCTAGCCACAGCTCCCACTCCTGGTCCTAGGCCTACTCCGAGGTTTACCCCGACACCCACCCCTTGCCCTTTGCCTACCCCAGCGCTACGCCTACCGCTCCCACTTGCCCTACCTCGGGCCCTAGACCAACGCCCAGTGCTCACTTAGTCCGAAGCCTAGCACTTGCCCGTCGCCATCGGTACACCTTGCCCTACCAATAGCCAGAGCACTAACCCGTGTCCTACGAAATCACCCTGGACCCACCATTAGCCACACCCTAATCCAGCCCTACATCCGTTCGGAGTCCTAGGACAACCCAGAGCCATTTCGTGACACCAACCCCTAGTCCTCGGCCAACCCCTACCACTACCACTAGTCCTAGGTTTAACATGAGCCCTAACCCTAACACTGCCCGTGGGCCTCTGCCAAACACTAGCCCTTCAACTAACCCTACCCCAAGCACTACCCCTCGCCCTAGGCCTACGCCAAGCACTACCTCTGTTCCTACCACTACCCTGGCCCTACAGCTCCCCCTACCCATAGGCCCACCCCCAACCCTACCACTAGCCACAGCTCCCACTCCTGGCTCTAGGCCTGCTCGAGGTTTACCTCGACACCCACCCCTTGCCCTATGCCTACCCCAGCGCTACGCCTACCGCTCTCACTAGCCCTAGCTCGGGCCCTAGACCAACGCCCATGCCTCCTTCTAGTCCGAGGTCTAGAACTTGCCCGTCGCTGACCAGTAAACCTTGCCCTTGTTAGGGTTAGGGTTAGGGTTAGGGTTAGGGTTAGGGTTAGGGTTAGGGTTTAGGGTTTAGGGTTAGGGTTAGGGTTAGGGTTGGTGTTAGGGTTAGGGTTAGGGTTAGGGTTAGGGTTGGTGTTAGGTTTAGGGTAAGGGTTAGGGTTAGGGTTAGGGTTACGGTTAGGGTTGGTGTTAGGGTTAGGGTTAGGGTTAGGGTTAGGATTAGGGTTAGTGTTGGTGTTAGGGTTAGGGTTAGGGTTAGGGTTGGTGTTAGGGTTAGGGTTAGGGTTAGGGTTAGGGTTGGTGTTAAGTATAGAATTAGGGTTAGGGTTAGGTTTAGGGTTAGGGTTGGTGTTAGGGTTAGGGTTAGGGTTAGTGTTAGGGTTAGGGTTAGGGTTAGGGTTAGGATTAGGGTTAGGGTTGGTGTTAGGGTTAGGGTTAGGTTTAGGGTTAGGGTTCGTGTTAGGCATAGGGTTAGGGTTAGGGTTAGGGTTAGGGTTAGGGTTAGGGTTGGTGTTAGGGTTAGGGTTAGGGTTAGGGTTGGTATTAGGGTTAGGGTTAGGGTTAGGATTAGGGTTAGGGTTGGTGATAGGGTTAGGGTTAGGGTTAGGGTTGGTGTTAGATATAGGGTTATGGTTATGGTTAGGGTTAGGGTTAGGGTAGGTGTTAGGGTTAGGGTTACGGTTAGGGTTAGGGTTGGTGTTAGGTATAGGGTTAGGGTTAGCATTAGGGTTAGGGTTAGGGTTGGTGTTAGGGTTAGGGTTAGGGTTAGGATTAGTGATAGGGTTAGGGTTAGTGTTAGGTTACCCCGAGCACTACCCCTCGCCTTAGGCCTACGCCTAGCACTACCTCTGGTCCCACCCCTACCCCTGTCCCTACAGCTCCCCCTAACCATAGCCCCACCCCCATCGCTACCCCTAGCCACAGCTCCCTCTCCTGGTCCTAGGCCTACTCCGAGGTTTACCCCGACACCCACCCCTTGCCCTTTGCCTACCCCAGCGCTACGCCTACCGCTCCCACTAGCCCTACCTCGGGCCCTGGACCAACGCCCAGTGCTCACTCTAGTCCGAAGCCTAGCACTTGCCCGTCGCCAACCGGTACACTTTGCCCTACCAATAGCCAGAGCACTAACCGGTGTTCTACGAAATCACCCTGGACCCACCATTAGCCACACCCTAATCCAGCCCTACATCCGTTCGGAGTCCTAGGACTACCCGGAGCCCTCTTGTGACAGTTACCCCTAGCCCTGGGCCATCCCCTACCACTACCACTAGTCCTAGGCCTAACATGAGCCCTAACCCTAACACTGCCCGTGGGCCTCTGCCAACCACTAGCCCTTCACCTAACCCTACCCCGAGCACTACCCCTCGCCCTAGGCTTACGCCTAGCACTACCTCTGGTCCTACACCTACCCCTGGTACTACAGCTCCCCCTACTTATAGGCCCACCCCCATCCATACCCCTAGCCACAGCTCCAACTCCTGGCCCTAGGCCTACTCCGAGGTTTACCTCGACACCCACCCCTTGCTCTATGCCTACCCCAGCGCTACGCCTACCGCTCTCACTAGCCCTAGCTCGGGCCCTAGACCAACGCCCATGGCTCCCTCTAGTCCGAGGCCTAGAACTTGCCCGTCGCTGACCAGTACGCCTTGCCCTTGTTAGGGTTAGGGTTAGGGTTAGGGTTAGGGTTAGGGTTAGGGTTAGGGTTAGGGTTAGGGTTAGGGTTGATGTTAGGGTTAGGGTTAGGGTTAGAGTTAGGGTTAGGGTTGGTGTTAGGGTTAGGGTTAGGGTTAGGGTTAGGGTTAGGATTAGGGTTAGGGTTGGTGTTAGGGTTAGGGTTAGGGTTAGGATTAGGGTTAGGGTTGGTGTTAGGGTTAGGGTTAGGGTTAGGGTTAGGGTTGGTGTTAGGTACAGGGTTAGGGTTAGGGTTAGGGTTAGGGTTTGGTTGGTGTTAGGGTTAGGGTTAGGGTTAGGGTTAGTGTTAGGGTTAGGGTTAGGGTTAGGGTTAGGATTAGGGTTAGGGTTGGTGTTAGGGTTAGGGGTAGGGTTAGGGTTAGTGTTGGTGTTAGGCATAGGGTTAGGGTTAGGGTTAGGGTTAGGGTAAGGGTTGGTGTTAGGGTTAGGGTTAGGGGTAGGGTTAGGGTTGGTGTTAGGGTTAGGGTTAGGGTTAGGATTAGGGTTAGGGTTGGTGTTAGGGTTAGGGTTAGGGTTAGGGTTAGGGTTGATGTTAGGGTTAGGGTTAGGGTTAGGGTTAGAGTTAGGGTTAGTGTTAGGGTTAGGGTTGGTGTTAGGGTTAGGGTTAGGGTTAGGGTTAGGGTTGGTGTTAGGGTTAGGGTTAGGGTTAGGGTTAGAGTTAGGGTTAGTGTTAGGGTTAGGGTTGGTGTTAGGGTTAGGGTTAGGGTTAGGGTTAGGGTTGGTGTTAGGGTTAGGGTTAGGGTTAGGGTTAGGGTTGGTGTTAGGTTTAGGGTTAGGGTTAGGGTTAGGGTTAGGGTTACGGTTAGGGTTGGTGTTAGGGTTAGTGTTAGGGTTAGGGTTAGGATTAGGGTTAGTGTTGGTGTTAGGGTTAGGGTTAGGGTTAGGGTTGGTGTTAGGGTTAGGGTTAGGGTTAGGGTTAGGGTTGGTGTTAGGTATAGAATTAGGGTTAGGGTTAGGGTTAGGGTTAGGGTTGGTGTTAGGCATAGGGTTAGGGTTAGGGTTAGGGTTCGTGTTAGGCATAGGGTTAGGGTTAGGGTTAGGGTTAGGGTTAGGGTTAGGGTTGGTGTTAGGGTTAGGGTTATGGTTAGGGTTGGTATTAGGATTAGGGTTAGGATTAGGGTTAGGGTTGGTGTTAGGGTTAGGGTTAGGTTTAGGGTTAGGGTTCGTGTTAGGCATAGGGTTAGGGTTAGGGTTAGGGTTAGGGTTAGGGTTAGGGTTGGTGTTAGGGTTAGGGTTAGGGTTAGGGTTGGTATTAGGATTAGGGTTAGGATTAGGATTAGGGTTAGGGTTGGTGATAGGGTTAGGGTTAGGGTTAGGGTTGGTGTTAGGTATAGGGTTATGGTTAGGGTTAGGGTTAGGGTTAGGGTAGGTGTTAGGGTTAGGGTTACGGTTAGGGTTAGGGTTGGTGTTAGGTATAGGGTTAGGGTTAGCATTAGGGTTAGGGTTAGGGTTGGTGTTAGGGTTAGGGTTAGGGTTAGGATTAGTGATAGGTTTAGGGTTAGTGTTAGGTTACCCCGAGCACTACCCCTCGCCTTAGGCCTACGCCTAGCACTACCTCTGGTCCCACCCCTACCCCTGTCCCTACAGCTCCCCCTAACCATAGCCCCACCCCCATCCCTACCCCTAGCCACAACTCCCTCTCCTGGTCCTAGGCCTACTCCGAGGTTTACCCCGACACCCACCCCTTGCCCTTTGCCTTCCCCAGCGCTACGCCTACCGCTCCCACTAGCCCTACCTCGGGCCCTGGACCAACGCCCAGTGCTCACTCTAGTCCGAAGCCTAGCACTTGCCCGTCGCCAACCGGTACACTTTGCCCTACCAATAGCCAGAGCACTAACCCGTGTCCTACGAAATCACCCTGGACCCACCATTAGCCACACCCTAATCCAGCCCTACATCCGTTCGGAGTCCTAGGACTACCCGGAGCCCTCTTGTGACAGTTACCCCTAGCCCTCGGCCATCCCCTACCACTACCACTAGTCCTAGGCCTAACATGAGCCCTAACCCTAACACTGCCCGTGGGCCTCTGCCAACCACTAGCCCTTCACCTAACCCTACCCCGAGCACTACCCCTC
This sequence comes from Rhinolophus hipposideros, assembly GCF_964194185.1. Taxonomy (NCBI): domain Eukaryota; kingdom Metazoa; phylum Chordata; class Mammalia; order Chiroptera; family Rhinolophidae; genus Rhinolophus; species Rhinolophus hipposideros. The sequence goes on along the minus strand of NW_027668856.1, from coordinate 190,194 downwards.
GCCCTAGGCTTACGCCTAGCACTACCTCTGGTCCTACACCTACCCCTGGTACTACAGCTCCCCCTACTTATAGGCCCACCCCCATCCATACCCCTAGCCACAGCTCCCACTCCTGGCCCTAGGCCTACTCCGAGGTTTACCTCGACACCCACCCCTTGCTCTATGCCTACCCCAGCGCTACGCCTACCGCTCTCACTAGCCCTAGCTCTGGCCCTAGACCAACGCCCATGGCTCCCTCTAGTCCGAGGCCTAGAACTTGCCCGTCGCTGACCAGTACACCTTGCCCTTGTTAGGGTTAGGGTTAGGGTTAGGGTTAGGGTTAGGGTTAGGGTTAGGATTAGGGTTAGGGTTAGGGTTAGGGTTGGTGTTAGGGTTAGGGTTAGGGTTAGAGTTAGGGTTAGGGTTGGTGTTAGGGTTAGGGTTAGGGTTAGGGTTAGGGTTAGGGTTAGGATTAGGGTTAGGGTTGGTGTTATGGTTAGGGTTAGGGTTAGGATTAGGGTTAGGGTTGGTGTTAGGCTTAGGGTTAGGGTTAGGGTTAGGGTTGGTGTTAGGTACAGGGTTAGGGTTAGGGTTAGGGTTAGGGTTTGGTTGGTGTTAGGGTTAGGGTTAGGGTTAGGGTTAGTGTTAGGGTTAGGGTTAGGGTTAGGGTTAGGATTAGGGTTAGGGTTGGTGTTAGGGTTAGGGGTAGGGTTAGGGTTAGTGTTGGTGTTAGGCATAGGGTTAGGGTTAGCGTTAGGGGTAGGGTAAGGGTTGGTGTTAGGGTTAGGGTTAGGGTTAGGGTTAGGGTTGGTGTTAGGGTTAGGGTTAGGGTTAGGATTAGGGTTAGGGTTGGTGTTAGGGTTAGGGTTAGGGTTAGGGTTAGGGTTGATGTTAGGGTTAGGGTTAGGGTTAGGGTTAGAGTTAGGGTTAGTGTTAGGGTTAGGGTTGGTGTTAGGGTTAGGGTTAGGGTTAGGGTTGGTGTTAGGGTTAGGGTTTGGGTTAGGGTTAGGGTTGGTGTTAGGTTTAGGGTTAGGGTTAGGATTAGGGTTAGGGTTGGTGTTAGCGTTAGGGTTAGGGTTAGGGTTAGGGTTCGTGTTAGGCATAGGGTTAGGGTTAGGGTTAGGGTTAGGGTTAGGGTTAGGGTTGGTGTTAGGGTTAGGGTTAGGGTTTTGGTTAGGGTTGGTGTTAGGGTTAGGGTTAGGGTTAGGATTAGGGTTAGAGTTGGTGTTAAGGTTAGGGTTAGGGTTAGGGTTAGGGTTGGTGTTAGGGTTAGGGTTAGGTTTAGGATTAGGGTTAGGGTTGGTGTTTGGGTTAGGGTTAGTGTTGGTGTTAGGTATAGGGTTAGGGTTAGGGTTAGGGTTAGGGTTAGGGTTGGTGTTAGGGTTAGGGTTAGGGTTAGGGTTAGTGTTAGGGTTAGGGTTAGGGTTAGCGTTAGGATTAGGGTTAGGGTTGGTGTTCGGGTTAGGGTTGGTGTTAGGGTTAGGGTTAGGGTTAGGGTTAGGGTTGGTGTTAGGGTTAGGGTTAGTGTTAGGGTTAGGGTTGGTGTTAGGGTTAGGGTTAGGGTTAGGATTAGGGTTAGGGTTGGTTTAAGGGTTAGGGTTAGGGTTAGGGTTAGGGTTGATGTTAGGGTTAGGGTTAGGGTTAGAGTTAGGGTTAGGGTTAGGGTTGGTGTTAGGGTTAGGGTTAGGGTTAGGGTTAGGGTTGGTGTTAAGTTTAGGGTTAGGGTTAGGGTTAGGGTTAGGGTTGGTGTTAGGGTTAGGGTTAGGGTTAGGGTTAGGGTTCGTGTTAGGCATAGGTTTAGGGTTAGTGTTAGGGTTAAGGTTAGGGTTGGTGTTAGGGTTAGGGTTAGGGTTAGGGTTAGGGTTAGGGTTGGTGTTAGGTTTAGGGTTAGGGTTAGGGTTAGGGTTGGTGTTAGGGTTAGGGTTAGTGTTAGGGTTAGGGTTGGTGTTAGGTATAGGGTTAGGGTTAGGGTTAGGGTTAGGGTTAGGGTTGGTGTTAGAGTTAGGGTTAGGGTTAGGGTTAGTGTTAGGGTTAGGGTTAGGGTTAGGGTTAGGTTACCCCGAGCACTACCCCTCGCCCTAGGCCTACGCCTAGCACTACCTCTGGTCCTACCACTACCCCTGGCCCTACAGCTCCCCCTACCCATAGGCCCACCCCCATCCCTACACCTAGCCACAGCTCCCACTCCTGGTCCTAGGCCTACTCCGAGGTTTACCCCGACACCCACTTCTTGCCCTTTGCCTACCCCAGCACTACGCCTACCGCTCCCACTAGCCCTACCTCGGGCCCTAGACCAACGCCCAGTGCTCACTCTAGTCCGAAGCCTAGCACTTGCCCGTCGCCAACCGGTACACCTTGCCCTACCAATAGCCAGAGCACTAACCCGTGTCCTACGAAATCCCCCTGGACCCACCATTAGCCACACCCTAATCCAGCCCTACATCCGTTCGGAGTCCTAGGACAACCCGGAGCCATTTCGTGACACCAACCCCTAGTCCTCGGCCAACCCCTACCACTACCACTAGTCCTAGGTTTAACATGAGCCCTAACCCTAACACTGCCCGTGGGCCTCTGCCAAACACTAGCCCTTCAATTAACCCTACCCCGAGCACTACCCCTCGCCCTAGGCCTACGCCAAGCACTACCTCTGTTCCTACCACTACTCTGGCCCTACAGCTCCCCCTACCCATAGGCCCACCCCCAACCCTACCACTAGCCACATCTCCCACTCCTGGCTCTAGGCCTGCTTGAGGTTTACCTCGACACCCACCCCTTGCCCTATGCCTACCCCAGCGCAACGCCTACCGCTCTCACTAGTCCTAGCTCGGGCCCTAGACCAACGCCCATGCCTCCTTTTAGTCCGAGGCCTAGAACTTGCCCGTCGCTGACCAGTAAATCTTGCCCTTGTTAGGGTTAGGGTTAGGGTTAGGGTTAGGGTTAGGGTTAGGGTTAGGGTTTAGGGTTTAGGGTTAGGGTTAGGGTTAGGGTTGGTGTTAGGGTTAGGGTTAGGGTTAGGGTTGGTGTTAGGTTTAGGGTTAGGGTTAGTGTTAGGGTTAGGGTTACGTTTAGGGTTGGTGTTAGGGTTAGGGTTAGGGTTAGGGTTAGGGTTGGTGTTAGGTATAGAATTAGGGTTAGGTTTAGGGTTAGGGTTAGGGTTGGTGTTAGGGTTAGGGTTAGGGTTAGTGTTAGGGTTGGTGTTAGGGTTAGGGTTAGGGTTAGGGTTAGGGTTAGTGTTAGGGTTAGGGTTAGGGTTAGGGTTAGGGTTGGTGTTAGGGTTAGGGTTAGGGTTAGGGTTAGGGTTAGTGTTAGGGTTAGGGTTAGGGTTAGGGTTAGGGTTAGGGTTAGTGTTGGTGTTAGGGTTAGGGTTAGGGTTAGGGTTAGGGTTGGTGTTAGGTATAGAATTAGGGTTAGGGTTAGGGTTAGGGTTAGGGTTAGGGTTGGTGTTAGGGTTAGGGTTAGGGTTAGTGTTAGGGTTAGGGTTAGGGTTAGGGTTAGGATTAGGGTTAGGGTTGGTGTTAGGGTTAGGGTTAGGTTTAGGGTTAGGGTTCGTGTTAGGCATAGGGTTAGGGTTAGGGTTAGGGTTAGGGTTAGGGTTAGGGTTGGTGTTAGGGTTAGGGTTAGGGTTAGGGTTGGTATTAGGGTTAGGGTTACGGTTAGGATTAGGGTTAGGGTTGGTGATAGGGTTAGGGTTAGGGTTAGGGTTGGTGTTAGGTATAGGGTTATTGTTAGGGTTAGGGTTAGGGTTAGGGTAGGTGTTAGGGTTAGGGTTACGGTTAGGGTTAGGGTTGGTGTTAGGTATAGGGTTAGGGTTAGCATTAGGGTTAGGGTTAGGGTTGGTGTTAGGGTTAGGGTTAGGGTTAGGATTAGTGATAGGGTTAGGGTTAGTGTTAGGTTACCCCGAGCACTACCCCTCGCCTTAGGCCTACGCCTAGCACTACCTCTGGTCCCACCCCTACCCCTGTCCCTACAGCTCCCCCTAACCATAGGCCCACCCCCATCCCTACCCCTAGCCACAGCTTCCAGTCCTGGTCCTAGGCCTACTCCGAGGTTTACCCCGACACCCACCCCTTGCCCTTTGCCTACCCCAGCGCTACGCCTACCGCTCCCACTAGCCCTACCTCGGGCCCTAGACCAACGCACAGTGCTCACTCTAGTCCGAAGCCTAGCACTTGCCCGTCGCCAACCGGTACACTTTGCCCTACCGATAGCCAGAGCACTAACCCGTGTCCTACGAAATCACCCTGGACCCACCATTAGCCACACCCTAATCCAGCCCTACATCCGTTCGGAGTCCTAGGACTACCCGGAGCCCTCTTGTGACAGTTACCCCTAGCCCTCGGCCATCCCCTACCACTACCACTAGTCCTAGGCCTAACATGAGCCCTAACCCTAACACTGCCCGTGGTCCTCTGCCAACCACTAGCCCTTCACCTAACCCTACCCCGAGCACTACCCCTCGCCCTAGGCTTACGCCTAGCACTACCTCTGGTCCTACACCTACCCCTGGTACTACAGCTCCCCCTACTTATAGGCCCACCCCCATCCATACCCCTAGCCACAGCTCCCACTCCTGGCCCTAGGCCTACTCCGAGGTTTACCTCGACACCCACCCCTTGCTCTATGCCTACCCAAGCGCTACGCCTACCGCTCTCACTAGCCCTAGCTCGGGCCCTAGACCAACGCCCATGGCTCCCTCTAGTCCGAGGCCTAGAACTTGCCCGTCGCTGACCAGTACACCTTGCCCTTGTTAGGGTTAGGGTTAGGGTTAGGGTTAGGGTTAGGGTTAGGGTTAGGGTTAGGATTAGGGTTTAGGGTTAGGGTTAGGGTTAGGTTTGTTGTTAGGGTTAGGGTGAGGGTTAGGGTTAGGGTTGGTGTTAGGTTTAGGGTTAGGGTTAGGGTTAGAGTTAGGGTTAGGGTTGGTGTTATGGTTAGGGTTAGGGTTAGGGTTAGGATTAGGGTTAGGGTTGGTGTTAGGGTTAGGGTTAGGGTTAGGGTTAGGGTTAGGTTTGGTGTTAGGTTTAGGGTTAGGGTTAGGGTTAGGGTTGGTGTTAGGTACAGGGTTAGGGTTAGGGTTAGGGTTAGGGTTTGGTTGGTGTTAGGGTTAGGGTTAGGGTTAGGGTTAGTGTTAGGGTTAGGGTTAGGGTTAGGGTTAAAATTAGGGTTAGGGTTGGTGTTAGGGTTAGGGGTAGGGTTAGGGTTAGTGTTGGTGTTAGGCATAGGGTTAGGGTTAGGGTTAGGGTTAGGGTTAGGGTTTGGGTTGGTGTTAGGGTTAGGGTTAGGGTTAGGGTTGGTGTTAGGGTTAGGGTTAGGTTTAGGATTAGGGTTAGGGTTGGTGTTAGGGTTAGTGTTAGGGTTAGGGTTAGGGTTAGGGTTAGAGTTAGGGATAGTGTTAGGGTTAGGGTTGGTGTTAGGGTTAGGGTTAGGGTTAGGGTTAGGGTTAGGGTTGGTGTTAGGGTTAGGGTTTGGGTTAGGGTTAGGGTTGGTGTTAGGTTTAGGGTTAGGGTTAGGATTAGGGTTAGGGTTGGTGTTAGGGTTAGGGTTAGGGTTAGGGTTCGTGTTAGGCATAGGGTTAGGGTTAGGGTTAGGGTTAGGGTTAGGGTTGGTGTTAGGGTTAGGGTTAGGGTTTTGGTTAGGGTTGGTGTTAGGGTTAGGGTTAAAGTTAGGATTAGGGTTAGAGTTGGTGTTAAGGTTAGGGTTAGGGTTAGGGTTAGGGTTGGTGTTAGGGTTAGGGTTAGGGTTAGGGTTAGGGTTAGGGTTAGGGTTGGTGTTAGGGTTAGGGTTAGGGTTGGTTTTAGGTATAGGGTTAGGGTTAGGGTTAGGGTTAGGGTTAGGGTTAGGGTTGGTGTTAGAGTTAGGGTTAGGGTTAGGGTTAGTGTTAGGGTTAGGGTTAGGGTTAGGGTTATGTTACCCCGAGCACTACCACTCGCCCTAGGCCTACGCCTAGCACTACCTCTGGTCCTACCCCTACCCCAGTCCCTACAGCTCCCCCTACCCATAGGCCCACCCCCATCCCTACCCCTAGCCACAGCTCCCACTCCTGGTCCTAGGCCTACTTCGAGGTTTACCCCGACACCCACCCCTTGCCCTTTGCCTACCCCAGCGCTACGCCTACCGCTCCCACTAGCCCTACCTCGGGCCCTAGACCAATGCCCAGTGCTCACTCTAGTCCGAAGCCTAGCACTTGCCCGTCGCCAACAGGTACACCTTGCCCTACCAATAGCCAGAGCATTAACCCGTGTCCTACGAAATCACCCTGGACCCACCATTAGCCACACCCTAATCCAGCCCTACATCCGTTCGGAGTCCTAGGACTACCCGGAGCCCTCTTGTGACAGTTACCCCTAGGCCTCGGCCATCCCCTACCACTACCACTGGTCCAAGGCCTAACATGAGCCGTAACCCTAACACTGCCCGTGGGCCTCTGCCAACCACTAGCCCTTCACCTAACCCTACCCCGAGCACTACACCTCGCCCTAGGCTTACGCCTAGCACTACCTCTGGTCCTACCCCTACCCCTGGTTCTACAGCTCCCCCTACTTATAGGCCCACCCCATCCCTACCACTAGCCACAGCTCCCATTCCTGGCCCTAGGCCTACTCCGAGGTTTACCTCGACACCCACCCCTTGCCCTATGCCTACCCCAGCGCTACGCCTACCGCACTCACTAGCCCTAGCTCGGGCCCTAGACCAACGCCCATGGCTCCCTCTAGTCCGAGGCCTAGAACTTGCCCGACGCTGACCACTACACCTTGCCCTTGTTAGGGTTAGGGTTAGGGTTAGGGTTAGGGTTAGGGTTAGGGTTAGGGTTAGGATTAGGGTTTAGGGTTAGGGTTAGGGTTAGGGTTGGTGTTAGGGTTAGGGTTAGGGTTAGGGTTAGGGTTGGTGTTAGGTTTAGGGTTAGGGTTAGGGTTAGGGTTAGGGTTAGGGTTGGTGTTAGGGTTAGGATTAGGGTTAGGGTTAGGGTTGGTGTTAGGGTTAGGGTTAGGGTTAGGGTTAGTGTTAGGGTTAGGGTTAGGGTTAGGGTTAGGATTAGGGTTAGGGTTGGTGTTAGGGTTAGGGTTAGGGTTAGGTTTAGGGTTAGGGTTAGGGTTGGTGTTAGGTTTAGGGTTAGGGTTAGGGTTAGTGTTATATTTAGGGTTGATGTTAGGGTTAGGTTTAGGGTTAGGGTTAGGGTTAGGGTTATGTTTAGGTTACCCCGAGCACTACCCCTCGCCCTAGGCCTACGCCTGGCACTACCTCTTGTCCTACCCCTACCCCTGGCCATACAGCTCCCCCTATTCATAGGCCCACCCCCATCCCTACCCCTAGCCAAAACTCTAACTCCTGCCCCAAACCTACTCCGAAGTTTACCCCGACACCCACCCCTTGCCCTATGCCTATCCCAGCGCTACGCCTACCACTCCCACTAGCCCAGCTCGGGACCTAGACCAACGCCCAGTGCTCTCTATAGTCAGAGGCCTACCACTTGCCCGAGGCCGACCAGTATACCTTGCCCTACCGTTAGCCAGAGCAGTAACCCGTGTCCTACGAAATCACCCTAAACCCACCCTTACCACACCCTAATACAGCCCTACACCTGTTCCGAGTCCTAGGACTACCCGGAGCCATTTCGTGACACCTACCCCTAGCCCTCGGCCAACCCCTACCACTACCACTAGTCCTAGGCTTAACATGAGCCCTAACCCTAACACTGCCCGTGGGCCTCTGCCAAACACTAGCCCTTCAACTAACCCTACCCCGAGCACTACCCCTCGCCCTAGGCCTACGCCTAGCACTACCTCTGGTCCTACCACTACCCCTGGCCCTACAGCACCCCCTACCCATAGGCCCACCCCCACCCCTACCCCTAGCCACAGCTCCCACTCCTGGCCCTAGGCCTACTCCGAGGTTTACCTCGACACCCACCCCTTGCCCTATGCCTACCCCAGCGCTACGCCTATTGCTCTCACTAGCCCTAGCTCGGGCCCTAGACCAACGCCCATGTTTCCCTCTAGTCCGAGGCCTAGAACTTGCCCGTCGCTGACCAGTACACCTTGCCCTTGTTAGGGTTAGTGTTAGGGTTAGGGTTAGTGTTGGATTAGGGTTTAGGGTTAGGGTTAGGGTTAGGGTTGGTGTTAGGGTTATGGTTAGGGTTAGGGTCAGGTTTGGTGTTAGGTTTAGGGTTAGGGTTAGGGTTAGGGTTAGGGTTAGGGTTGGTGTTAGGGTTAGGGTTAGGGTTAGGGTTAGGGTTAGGATTAGGATTAGGGTTGGTGTTAGGGTTAGGGTTAGGGTTGGTGTTATGGTTAGGGTTAGGGTTAGGGTTAGGGTTGGTGTTAGGTATAGTGTTAGGGTTAGTGTTAGAGTTAGGGTTAGGGTTGGTGTTAAGGTTAGGGTTAGGGTTAGGGTTAGTGTTAGGGTTAGGGTTAGGGTTATGGTTAGGGTTAGGATTAGGGTTAGGGTTGGTGTTAGGGTTAGGGTTAGGGTTAGGGTTAGGGTTGGTGTTAGGGTTAGGGTTAGGGTTAGGGTTAGGGTTGGTGTTAGGTATAGGGTTAGGGTTAGGGTTAGGGTTAGGTTTGGTCTTAGGGTTAGGGTTAGGGTTAGTGTTAGGGTTAGGTTTAGGGTTAGGTTACGCCGAGCACTACCCCTCGCCCTAGGCCTACGCCTAGCACTACCTCTGGTCCTACCCCTACCCCTGTTTCTACAGCTCCCCGTACCCATAGGCCCACCCCCATCCCTACCGCTAGCCACAGCTCCCACTCCTGGTCCTAGGCCTACTCCGAGGTATACCCCGACACCCACCCCTTGCCCTTTGCCTACGCCAGCGCTACGCCTACCGCTCCCACTAGCCCTACCTCGGGCCCTAGACCAACGCCCAGTGCTCACTCTAGTCCGAGCCTAGCACTTGCCCGTCACCAACCGGTACACCTTGCCCTACTGATATCCAGAGCACTAACTCGTGTCCTACGAAATCACCCTGGACGCACCATTAGCCACACCCTAATCATGACCCACATCCGTTCAAACTCCTAGGACTACCCGGAGCCCTCCCGTGACACCTACTTCTAGCCCTCGGCCATTTTTTACTACTACCACTAGTCCAAGGCCTAACATGAGCCTTAACCGTAACACTGCCCGTGGGCCTCTGCCAACCACTAGCCCTTCACCTAACCGTACCCCGAGCACTACCCCTCGCCCTAGGCCTACGCATAGCACTACCTCTGGTCCTACCCCTACCCCTGGCCCTACAGATCCCCCTACCATAGGCCCACCCCCTTCCCTACCCCTAGCCACAACTCCCACTCCTGGACCTAGGCCTACTCCGAGGTTTACCTCGACACACACCCCTTGCCCTATGTCTACCCCAGCGCTACGCCTACCGCTCTCACTAGCCCTAGCTCGGGCCCTAGACCAACGCCCATGGCTCCTTCTATTCCGAGGCCTAGAAATTGCCCGTCGCTGACCAGTACACCTTGCCCTTGTTAGGGTTAGGGTTAGGGTTGGTGTTAGGTATAGGGTTAGGGTTAGGGTTAGGGTTTAGGTTAGGGTTGGTGTTAGGGTTAGGGTTAGGGTTAGGGTTAGTGTTAGGGTTAGGGTTAGGGTTTGGGTTAGGATTAGGGTTAGGGTTGGTGTTAGGGTTAGGGTTAGGGTTAGGGTTAAGGTTTGGGTTAGGGTTCGTGTTAGGCATAGGGTTAGGGTTAGGGTTAGGGTTAGGGTTAGGGTTGGTGTTAGGGTTAGGGTTAGGGTTAGGGTTAGGGTTGGTGTTAGGGTTACGGTTAGGGTTAGAATTAGGGTTAGGGTTGGTGTTAGGATTAAAGTTAAGGTTAGGGTTGGTGTTAGGGTTAGGGTTAGGGTTAGGGTTAGGGTTAGTGTTAGGGTTAGGGTTAGGGTTAGGGTTAGGTTACCCCGAGCACTACCCCTCGCCCTTGGCCTACGCCTAGCACTACCTCTGGTCCTACCCCTACCCCTGGCCCTACAGCTTCCCCTATTATAGGCCCACCCCCATCCCTACCCCTAGCCAAAACTCCAACCTCTGGCCCAAAGCCTACTCCGAGGTTTACCCCGAAACCCACCCCTTGCCCTATGCCTACCCCAGTGCTACGCCTACCGCTCCCACTAGCCCTAGCTTGGGCCCTAGACCAACGCCCAGTGCTCACTCTAGTCCGAAGCCTAGCACTTGCCCGTCTCCGACCAGTACACCTTGCCTACCAATAGCCAGAACACTAACCCGTGTCCTACGAAATCACCCTGGACCCACCCGTACCAAATCCTAATCCAGCCCTACACCCGTTCCGAGTCCTAAGACTACTCGGAGCCCTCCCGTGACACCTACCCCTAGCCCTCGGCCAACCCCTACCACTACCACTAGTCCTAGGCTTAACATGAGCCCTAACCCTAACACTGCCCGTGGGCCTCTGCCAACCACTAGCCCTTCAACTAACCCTACCCCGAGCACTACCCCTCGCCCTAGGCCTACGCCTAGCACTACCTCTGGTCCTACCAATACCCATTGGCCCTACAGCTCCCCCTACCCATAGGCCCACCCCCACCCCTACCCCTAGCCACAGCTCCCACTCCTGGCCCTAGGCCTACACCGAGGTTTACCTCGACACCCACCCCTTGCCCTATGCCTATCCCAGCGCTACGCCTACCGTTTCCACTAGCCCTAGTTCGGGCCCTAGACCAACGCCCATGGCTCCCTCTTGTCCGAGGCCTAGAACTTGCCCGTCGCTGACCAGTACACCTTGCCCTTGTTAGGTTTAGGGTTAGGGTTTAGGGTTAGGGTTAGGGTTGGTGTTAGGGTTAGGGTTAAAGTTAGGGTTAGGGTTGGTGTTAGGTATAGGGTTAGGGTTAGGGTTAGGGTTGGTGTTAGGGTTAGGGTTAGGGTTAGGGTTGGTGTTAGGTATAGGGTTATGGTTAGGGTTAGGGTTAGGGTTAGGGTTGGTGTTAGGGTTAGGGTTAGGGTTAGGGTTAGGGTTGGTGTTAGGTATAGGGTTAGGGTAGCATTAGGGTTAGGGTTAGGGTTGGTGTTAGGGTTAGGTTTAGGGTTAGAATTAGTGATAGGGTTAGGGTTAGTGTTAGGTTACCCCGAGCACTACCCCTCGCCCTAGGCCTACGCCTAGCACTACCTCTGGTCCCACACCTACCCCTGTCCCTACAGCTCCTTCTAACCATAGGCCCACCCCCATCCCTACCCCTAGCCACAGCTCCCACTCCTGGTCCTAGGCCTACTCCGAGGTTTACCCCGACACCCACCCCTTGCCCTTTGCCTACCCCAGCGCTACGCCTACCGCTCCCACTAGTCCTACCTCGGGCTGTAGACCAACGCCCAGTGCTCACTCTAGTCCGAAGCCTAGCACTTGCCCGTCGCCAACCGGTACACTTTGCCCTACCGATAGCCAGAGCACAAACCCGTGTCCTATGAAATCACCCTGGACCCACCATTAGCCACACCCTAATCCAGCCCTACATCCGTTCGGAGTCCTAGGACTACCCGGAGCCCTCTTGTGACAGTTACCCCTAGCCCTCGGCCATCCCCTACCACTACCACTAGTCCTAGGCCTAACATGAGCCCTAACCCTAACACTGCCCGTGGGCCTCTGCCAACCACTAGCCCTTCACCTAACCCTACCCCGAGCACTACCCCTCGCCCTAGGCTTACGCCTAGTACTACCTCTGGTCCTACCCCTACCCCTGGTTCTACAGCGCCCCCTACTTATAGGCCCACCCCCATCCCTACCCCTAGCCACAGCTCCCACTCCTGGCCCTAGGCCTACTCCGAGGCTTACCTCGACGCCCACCCCTTGCTCTATGCCTACCCCAGCGCTACGCCTACCGCTCTCACTAGCCCTAGCTCGGGCCCTAGACCAACGCCCATGGCTCCCTCTAGTCCGAGGCCTAGAACTTGCCCGTCGCTGACCAGTACACCTTGCCCTTGTTAGGGTTAGGGTTAGGGTTAGGGTTAGGGTTAGGGTTAGGATTAGGGTTTAGGGTTAGGGTTAGGGTTAGGTTTGGTGTTAGAGTTAGGGTTAGGGTTAGGGTAAGGGTTGGTGTTAGGTTTAGGGTTAGGGTTAGGGTTAGGGTTAGGGTTGGTGTTAGGGTCAGGGTTTGGGTTAGGGTTAGGGTTGGTGTTAGGTTTAGGGTTAGCGTTAGGGTTAGGGTTGGTGTTAGGGTTAGGGTTAGGGTTAGGGTTCGTGTTAGGCATAGGGTTAGGGTTAGGGTTAGGGTTAGGGTTAGGGTTGGTGTTAGGGGTAGGGTTAGGGTTAGGTTTAGGGTTGGTGTTAGGGTTAGGGTTAGGGTTAGGATTAGGGTTAGAGTTGGTGTTAGGGTTAGGGTTAGGGTTAGGGTTGTTGTTAGGGTTAGGGTAAGGGTTAGGGTTAGGGTTAGGGTTGGTGTTAGGGTTAGGGTTAGGGTTAGGGTTAGGGTTGGTGTTAGGTATAGTGTTAGGGTTAGGGTTAGGGTTAGGGTTAGGGTTGGTGTTAGGTTTAGGGTTAGGGTTAGGGTTAGTGTTAGGGTTAGGTTTAGGGTTAGGGTTAGGTTACCCCGAGCACTACCTTTCGCCCTAGGCCTACGCCTAGCACTACCTCTGGTCCTACCCCTACCCCTGTCCCTACAGCTCCCCCTACCCATAGGCCCACCCCCATCCCTAACCCTAGCCACAGCTCCCATTCCTGGTCCTAGGCCTACTCCGAGGTTTACCCCGACACCCACCCCTTGCCCTTTGCCTACCCCAGCGCTACGCCTACCGCTCCCATTAGCCCTACCTCGGGCCCTAGACCAACGCCCAGTGCTCACTCTAGTCCGAACCCTAGCACTTGCCCGTCGCCAACCGGTACACCTTGCCCTACCAATAGCCAGAGCACTAACCCGTGTCCTACGAAATCACCCTGGACCCACCATTATCCACACCCTAATCCAGCCCTACATCCGTTCGGAGTCCTAGGACTACCCGGAGCCATTTCTTGACACCTACCCCTAGTCCTCGGCCAACCCCTACCACTACCACTAGTCCTAGTCTTAACATGAGCCCTAACCCTAACACTGCCCTTGGGCCTCTGCCGAACACTAGCCCTTCAACTAACCCTACCCCGAGCACTACCCCTCGCCCTAGGCCTACGCCTAGCACTACCTCTGTTCCTACCACTACACTGGCCCTACAGCTCCCCCTACCCATAGGCCCACCCCCAACCCTACCACTAGCCACAGCTCCCACTCCTGGCTCTAGGCCTACTCCGAGGTTTACCTCGACACCCACCCCTTGCCCTATGCCTAACCCAGCGCTACGCCTACCGCTCTCACTAGCCCTAGCTCGGGCCCTAGACCAAAGCCCATGTCTCCTTCTAGTCCGAGGCCTAGAACTTGCCCGTCGCTGACCAGTAAACCTTGCCCTTGTTAGGGTTAGGGTTAGGGTTAGGGTTAGGGTTGGTGTTAGGTTTAGGGTTAGGGTTAGGGTTAGGGTTGGTGTTACGTGTAGGGTTAGGGTTAGGATTAGGGTTAGGGTTAGGGTTGGTGTTATTGTTAGGGTTAGGGTTAGGATTAGTGTTAGGGTTAGGGTTAGGGTTAGGGTTAGGGTTAGGTTACCCCGAGCACTACCCCTCGACCTTGGCCTACGCCTAGCACTACCTCTGGTCCTACCCCTACCCCTGTCCCTACAGCTCCCCCTAACCATAGGCCCACCCCCATCCCTACCCCTAGCCACAGCTCCCACTCCTGGTCCTAGGCCTACTCCGAGGTTTACCCCGACAACCACCGCTTGCCCTTTGCCTACCCCAGCGCTACGCCTACCGCTCCCACTAGCCCTACCTCGGGACCTAGACCAACGCCCAGTGCTCACTCTAGTCCGAAGCCTAGCACTTGCCCGTCGCCAACCGGTACACCTTGCCCTACCGATAGCCAGAGCACTAACCCGTGTCCTACGAAATCATCCTGGACCCACCATTAGCCACACCCTAATCCAGCCCTACATCCGTTCGGAGTCCTAGGACTACCTGGAGCCCTCCCGTGACAGTTACCCCTAGCCCTCGGCCATCCCCTACCACTACCACTAGTCCTAGGCCTAACATGAGCCCTAAACCTAACACTGCCCGTGGGCCTCTGCCAACCACTAGCCCTTCACCTAACCCTACCCCGAGCACTACCCCTCGCCCTAGGCTTATGCCAAGCACTACCTCTGGTCCTACCCCTACCCCTGGCCCTACAGCTCCCCCTATTATAGGCCCACCCCCATCCCTACCCCTAGCCAAAACTCCAAACTCTGGCCCAAAGCCTACTCCGAGGTTTACCCCGACAACCACCCCTTGCCCTATGTCTACCCCAGTGCTACGCCTACCGGTCCCACTAGCCCTAGCTCGGGCCCTAGACCAACGCCCAGTGCTCACTCTAGTCTGAAGTCTAGCACTTGCCCGTCTCCGACCAGTACACCTTGCCTACCAATAGCCAGAACACTAACCCGTGTCCTACGAAATCACCCTGGACCCACCCTTACCACACCCTAATCCAGCCCTACACCCGTTCCGAGTCCTAAGACTACCCGGAGCCCTCCCGTGACACCTACCCCTAGCCCTCGGCCAACCCCTACCACTACCACTAGTCCTAGGCTTAACATGAGCCCTAACCCTAACACTGCCCATGGGCCTCTGCCAAACACTAGCCCTTCAACTAACCCTACCCCGAGCACTACCCCTCGCCCTAGGCCTTCGCCTAGCACTACCTCTGGTCCTACCACTACCCCTGGCCCTACAGCTCCCCCTACCCATAGGCCCACCTCCACCCCTACCCCTAGCCACAGCTCCCACTCCTGGCCCTAGGCCTACACCGAGGTTTACCTCGACAACCACCCCTTGCCCTATGCCTACCCCAGCGCTACGCCTACCGTTTCCACTAGTCCTAGCTCGGGCCCTAGACAAACGCCCATGGCTCCCTCTCGTCCGAGGCCTAGAACTTGCCCGTCGCTGACCAGTACACCTTGCCCTTGTTAGGGTTAGGGTTAGGGTTAGGGTTAGGGTTAGGGTTTAGAGTTAGGGGTTGTGTTGGTGTTAGGGTTAGGGTTAGGGTTAGGGTTAGGGTTGGTGTTAGGTATAGGGTTAGGGTTAGGGTTAGGGTTGGTGTTAGGGTTAGGGTTAGGGTTAGGGTTGGTGTTAGGTATAGGATTATGGTTAGGGTTAGGGTTAGGGTTAGGGTTGGTGTTAGGGTTAGGTTTAGGATTAGGGTTAGGGTTGGTGTTAGGTATAGGGTTAGGGTTAGCATTAGGGTTAGGGTTAGAATTGGTGTTAGGGTTAGGGTTAGCGTTAGGATTAGTGATAGGGTTAGGGTTAGTTTTAGGTTACCCCGAGCACTACCCCTCGCCCTAGGCCTACGCCTAGCAGTACCTCTGGTCCCACCCCTGCCCCTGTCCCTACAGCTCCCCCTAACCATAGGCCCACCCCCATCCCTACCCCTAGCCACAGCTCCCACTCCTGGTCCTAGGCCTACTCCGAGGTTTACCCCGACACCCATCCCTTGCCCTTTGCCTACCCCAGCGCTACGCCTACCGCTCCCACTAGCCCTACCTCGGGCCCTAGACCAACGCCCAGTGCTCACTCTAGTCCGAAGCCTAGCACTTGCCCGTCGCCAACCGGTACACTTTGCCCTACCGATAGCCAGAGCACTAACCCGTGTCCTACGAAATCACCCTGGACCCACCATTAGCCACACCCTAATCCAGCCCTACATCCATTCGAGTCCTAGGACTACCCGGAGCCCTCTTGTGACAGTTACCCCTAGCCCTCGGCCATCCCCTACCACTACCACTAGTCCTAGGCCTAACATGAGCCCTAACCCTAACTCTGCCCGTGGGCCTCTGCCAACCATTAGCCCTTCACCTAACCCTACCCCGAGCACTACCCCTCGCCCTAGGCTTACGCCTAGCACTACCTCTGGTCCTACCCCTACCCCTGGTTCTACAGCTCCCCCTACTTATAGGCCCAACCCCATCCCTACCCCTAGCCACAGCTCCCACTCCTGGCCCTAGGCCTACTCCGAGGTTTACCTCGACACCCACGCCTTGCTCTATGCCTACCCCAGCGCTACGCCTACCGCTCTCACTAGCCCTAGCTCGGGCCCTAGACCAACGCCCATGGCTCCCTCTAGTCCGAGGCCTAGAACTTGCCCGTCGCTGACCAGTACACCTTGCCCTTGTTAGGGATAGGGTTAGGGTTAGGGTTAGGGTTAGGGTTAGGGTTAGGATTAGGGTTTAGGGTTAGGGTTAGGGTTAGGTTTGGTGTTAGGGTTAGGGTTAGGGTTGGGTTAGGGTTGGTGTTAGGTTTAGGGTTAGGGTTAGGGTTAGGGTTAGGGTTAGGGTTGGTGTTATGGTTAGGGTTAGGGTTAGGGTTAGGATTAGGGTTAGGGTTGGTGTTAGGGTTAGGGTTAGGGTTAGGATTAGGGTTAGGGTTGGTGTTAGGGTTAGGGTTAGGGTTAGGGTTAGTGTTGGTGTTAGGTACAGGGTTAGGGTTAGGGTTAGGGTTAGGGTTAGGGTTGGTGTTAGGGTTAGGGTTAGGGTTAGGGTTAGTGTTAGGGTTAGGGTTAGGGTTAGGGTTAGGATTAGGGTTAGGGTTGGTGTTCGGGTTAGGGTTGGTGTTAGGGTTAGGGTTAGGGTTAGGGTTAGGTTTGGTGTTAGGGTTAGGGTTAGGGTTGGTGTTAGGGTTAGGGTTAGGGTTAGGATTAGGGTTAGGGTTGGTTTAAGGATTAGGGTTAGGGTTAGGGTTAGGGTTTATGTTATGGTTAGGGTTAGGGTTAGAGTTAGGGTTAGGGTTAGGGTTAGGGTTGGTGTTAGGGTTAGGGTTAGGGTTAGAGTTAGGGTTGGTGTTAGGGTTAGGGTTTGGGTTAGGGTTAGGGTTGGTGTTAAGTTTAGGGTTAGGGTTAGGGTTAGGTTTAGGGTTGGTGTTAGGGTTAGGGTTAGGGTTAGGGTTAGGGTTGGTGTTAGGGTTAGGGTTAGGGTTAGGGTTAGGGTTGGTGTTAGGGTTAGGGTTAGTGTTATGGTTAGGGATGGTGTTAGGTATAGGGTTAGGTTTAGGGTTAGGGTTAGGGTTAGGGTTGGTGTTAGAGTTAGGGTTAGGGTTAGGGTTAGTGTTAGGGTTAGGGTTAGGGTTAGGGTTAGGTTACCCCGAGCACTACCCCTCGCCCTAGGCCTACGCCAAGCACTACCTCTGTTCCTACAACTACCCCTGGCCCTACAGCTCCCCCTACCCATAGGCCCACCCCCAACCCTACCACTAGCCACAGCTCCCACTCCTGGCTCTAGGCCTGCTCGAGGTTTACCTCGACACCCACCCCTTGCCCTATGCCTACCCCAGCGCTACGCCTACCGCTCTCACTAGCCCTAGCTCGGGCCCTAGACCAACGCCCATGCCTCCTTCTAGTCCGAGGCCTAGAACTTGCCCGTCGCTGACCAGTAAACCTTGCCCTTGTTAGGGTTAGGGTTAGGGTTAGGGTTAGGGTTAGGGTTGGTGTTAGGGTTAGGGTTAGGGTTAGGATTAGTGATAGGGTTAGGGTTAGTGTTAGGTTACCCCGAGCACTACCCCTCGCCTTAGGCCTACGCCTAGCACTACCTCTGGTCCCACCCCTACCCCTGTCCCTACAGCTCCCCCTAACCATAGGCCCACCCCCATCCCTACCCCTAGCCACAGCTCCCACTCCTGGTCCTAGGCCTACTTCGAGGTTTACCCCGACACCCACCCCTTGCACTTTGCCTACCCCAGCGCTACGCCTACCGCTCCCACTAGCCCTACCTCGGGCCCTAGACCAACGCCCAGTGCTCACTCTAGTCCGAAGCCTAGCACTTGCCCGTCGCCAACCGGTACACTTTGCCCTACCGATAGCCAGAGCACTAACCCGTGTCCTACGAAATCACCCTGGACCCACCATTAGCCACACCCTAATCCAGCCCTACATCCGTTCAGAGTCCTAGGACTACCCGGAGTTCTCTTGTGACAGTTACCCCTAGCCCTCGGCCATCCCCTACCACTACCACTAGTCCTAGGCCTAACATGAGCCCTAACCCTAACACTGCCCATGGGCCTCTGCCAACCACTAGCCCTTCACCTAACCCTACCCCGAGCACTACCCCTCGCCCTAGGCTTACGCCTAGCACTACCTCTGGTCCTACACCTACCCCTGGTACTACAGCTCCCCATACTTATAGGCCCACCCCCATCCATACCCCTAGCCACAGCTCCCACTCCTGGCCCTAGGCCTACTCCGAGGTTTACCTCGACACCCACCCCTTGCTCTATGCCTACCCCAGCGATACGCCTACCGCTCTCACTAGCCCTAGATCGGGCCCTAGACCAACGCCCATGGCTCCCTCTAGTCCGAGGCCTAGAACTTGCCCGTCGCTGACCAGTAAATCTTGCCCTTGTTAGGGTTAGGGTTAGGGTTAGGGTTAGGGTTAGGGTTAGGGTTAGGGTTAGGATTAGGGTTTAGGGTTAGGGTTGGGTTAGGTTTGGTTGTTAGGGTTAGGGTTAGGGTTAGGGTTAGGGTTGGTGTTAGGTTTAGGGTTAGGGTTAGGGTTAGAGTTAGGGTTAGGGTTGGTGTTAGGGTTAGGGTTAGGGTTAGGGTTAGGGTTAGGATTAGGGTTAGGGTTGGTGTTAGGGTTAGGGTTAGGGTTAGGGTTAGGGTTGGTGTTAGGGTTAGGGTTAGGGTTAGGTTTAGGGTTAGGGTTGGTGTTAGGTACAGGGTTAGGGTTAGGGTTAGGGTTTGGTTGGTGTTAGGGTTAGGGTTAGGGTTAGGGTTAGTGTTAGGGTTAGGGTTAAGGTTAGGGTTAGGATTAGGGTTAGGGTTGGTGTTAGGGTTAGTGTTAGGGTTAGGGTTAGTGTTGGTGTTAGGCATAGGGTTAGGGTTAGGGTTAGGGTTAGGGTTAGGGTTCGTGTTAGGGTTAGGGTTAGGGTTAGGGTTAGGGTTGGTGTTAGGGTTAGGGTTAGGGTTAGGATTAGGGTTAGGGTTGGTGTTAGGGTTAGGGTTAGGGTTAGGGTTAGGGTTAGGGTTGGTGTTAGGGTTAGGGTTAGGGTTAGGGTTCGTGTTAGGCATAGGGTTAGGGTTAGGGTTAGGGTTAGGGTTAGGGTTGGTGTTAGGGTTAGGGTTAGGGTTTTGGTTAGCGTCGGTGTTAGGGTTAGGGTTAGGGTTAGGATTAGGGTTAGAGTTGGTGTTAAGGTTAGGGTTAGGGTTAGGGTTAGGGTTGGTGTTAGGGTTAGGGTTAGGGTTAGGGTTAGGTTTAGGGTTAGGATTGGTGTTAGGGTTAGGGTTAGGGTTAGGGTTGGTGTTAGGTATAGGGTTATGGTTAGGGTTAGGGTTAGGGTTAGGGTTAGGGTTAGGGTTAGGGTTGGTGTTAGAGTTAGGGTTAGGGTTAGGGTTAGTGTTAGGGTTAGGGTTAGGGTTAGGGTTAGGTTACCCCGAGCACTACCACTCGCCCTAGGCCTACGCCTAGCACTACCTCTGGTCCTACCCCTACCCCAGTCCCTACAGCTCCCCCTACCCATAGGCCCACCCCCATCCCTACCCCTAGCCACAGCTCCCACTCCTGGTCTTAGGCCTACTTCGAGGTTTACCCCGACACCCACCCCTTGCCCTTTGCCTACCCCAGCGCTACGCCTACCGCTCCCACTAGCCTTACCTCGGGCCCTAGACCAATGCCCAGTGCTCACTCTAGTCCGAAGCCTAGCACTTGCCCGTCGCCAACCGTTACACATTGCCCTACCAATAGCCAGAGCACTAACCCGTGTCCTACGAAATCACCCTGGACCCACCATTAGCCACACCCTAATCCAGCCCTACATCCGTTAGGAGTCCTAGGACTACCCGGAGCCATTTCGTGACACCTACCCCTAGTCCTCGGCCAACCCCTACCACTACCACCAGTCCTAGGCTTAACATGAGCCCTAACCCTAACACTGCCCGTGGGCCTCTGCCAAACACTAGCCCTTCAACTAACCCTACCCCGAGCACTACCCCTCGCCCTAGGCCTACGCCTACCACTACCTCTGTTCCTAACACTACCCTGGCCCTACAGCTCCCCCTACCCATAGGCCCACCCCCAACCCTACCACTAGCCACAGCTCCCACTCCTGGCTCTAGGCCTACTAGAGTTTTACCTCGACACCGACCCCTTGCCCTATGCCTACCCCAGCGCTACGCCTACCGCTCTCACTAGCCCTACCTCGGGCCCTAGACGAACGCCCATGCCTCCTTCTAGTCCGAGGCCTAGAACTTGCCCGTCGCTGACCAGTAAACCTTGCCCTTGTTAGGGTTAGGGTTAGGGTTAGGGTTAGGGTTAGGATTAGGGTTTAGGGTTTGGGTTAGGGTTAGGGTTGGTGTTAGGTTTAGGGTTAGGTTTAGGGTTAGGGTTACGGTTAGGGTTGGTGTTAGGGTTAGGGTTAGGGTTAGGGTTAGGATTAGGGTTAGTGTTGGTGTTAGGGTTAGGGTTAGGGTTAGGGTTGGTGTTAGGGTTAGGGTTAGGGTTAGGGTTAGGGTTTGTGTTAGGTATAGAATTAGGGTTAGGGTTAGGGTTAGGGTTGGTGTTAGGGTTAGGGTTAGGGTTAGGGTTAGTGCTGGGTTAGGGTTAGGGTTAGGGTTAGGATTAGGGTTAGGGTTGGTGTTAGGGTTAGGGTTAGGTTTAGGGTTAGGGTTCGTGTTAGGCATAGGGTTAGGGTTAGGGTTAGGGTTAGGGTTAGGGTTAGGGTTGGTGTTAGGGTTAGGCTTAGGGTTAGGGTTAGGGTTGGTGTTAGGGTTAGGGTTAGGGTTAGGATTAGCCTTAGGGTTGGTGATAGGGTTAGGGTTAGGGTTAGGGTTGGTGTTAGGTATAGGGTTATGGTTAGGGTTAGGGTTAGGGTTAGGGTTGGTGTTAGGGTTAGGGTTACGGTTAGGGTTAGGGTTGGTGTTAGGTATAGGGTTAGGGTTAGCATTAGGGTTAGGGTTAGGGTTGGTGTTAGGGTTAGGGTTAGGGTTAGAATTAGTGATAGGGTTAGGGTTAGTGTTAGGTTACCCCGAGCACTACCCCTCGCCTTAGGCCTACGCCTAGCACTACCTCTGGTCCCACCACTACCCCTGTCCCTACAGCTCCCCCTAACCATAGGCCCACCCCCATCCCTACCCCTAGCCACAGCTCCCACTCTAGGTCCTAGGCCTACTCCGAGGTTTACCCCGACACCCACCCCTTGCCCTTTGACTACCCCAGCGCTACGCCTACCGCTCCCACTAGCCCTACCTCGGGCCCTAGACCAACGCCCAGTGCTCACTCTAGTCCGAAGCCTAGCACTTGCCCGTCGCCAACCGGTACACTTTGCCCTACCGATAGCCAGAGCACTAACCCGTGTCCTACGAAATCACCCTGGACCCACCATTAGCCACACCCTAATCCAGACCTACATCCGTTCGGAGTCCTAGGACTACCCGGAGCCCTCTTGTGACAGTTACCCCTAGCCCTCGGCCATCCCCTACCACTACCACTAGTCCTAGGCCTAACATGAGCCCTAACCCAAACACTGCCCGTGGGCCTCTGCCAACCACTAGCCCTTAACCTAACCCTACCCCGAGCACTACCCCTCGCCCTAGGCTTACGCCTAGCACTACCTCTGGTCCTACACCTACCTTTGGTTCTACAGCTCCCCCTACTTATAGGCCCACCCCCATCCATACCCCTAGCCACAGCTCCCACTCCTGGCCCTAGGCCTACTCCGAGGTTTACCTCGACACCCACCCCTTGCTCTATGCCTACCCCAGCGCTACGCCTACCGCTCTCACTAGCCCTAGCTCGGGCCCTAGACCAACGCCCATGGCTCCCTCTAGTCCGAGGCCTAGAACTTGCCCGTCGCTGACCAGTACACCTTGCCCTTGTTAGGGTTAGGGTTAGGGTTAGGGTTAGGGTTAGGGTTAGGATTAGGGTTTAGGGTTAGGGTTAGGGTTAGGTTTGGTGTTAGGGTTAGGGTTAGGGTTAGAATTAGGGTTGGTGTTAGGTTTAGGGTTAGGGTTAGGGTTAGAGTTAGGGTTATGGTTGGTGTTAGGGTTAGGGTTAGGGTTAGGGTTAGGGTTAGGGTTAGGATTAGGGTTAGGGTTGGTGTTAGGGTTAGGGTTAGGGTTAGGGTTAGGGTTAGGGTTGGTGTTAGGGTTAGGGTTAGGGTTAGGGTTGGTGTTAGGTACAGGGTTAGTGTTAGGGTTAGGGTTAGGGTTTGGTTGGTGTTAGGGTTAGGGTTAGGGTTAGGGTTAGTGTTAGGGTTAGGGTTAGGGTTAGGGTTAGGATTAGGGTTAGGGTTGGTGTTAGGGTTAGGGTTAGGGTTAGGGTTAATGTTGGTGTTAGGCATAGGGTTAGGGTTAGGGTTAGGGTTAGGGTTGGTGTTAGGGTTAGGGTTAGGGTTAGGGTTGGTGATAGGATTAGGGTTAGGGTTAGGATTAGGGTTAGGTTTGGTGTTAGGGTTAGGGTTAGGGTTAGGGTTAGGGTTGATGTTAGGCTTAGGGTTAGGGTTAGAGTTAGGGTTAGGGTTAGGGTTAGGGTTGGTGTTAGGGTTAGGGTTAGGGTTAGGGTTAGGGTTAGGGTTGGTGTTAGGGTTAGGGTTTGGGTTAGGGTTAGGGTTGGTGCTACGTTTAGGGTTAGGGTTAGGGTTAGGGTTAGGGTTGGTGTTAGGGTTAGGGTTAGGGTTAGGGTTAGGGTTCGTGTTAGGCATAGGGTTAGGGTTAGGGTTAGGGTTTGGGTTACGGTTAGGGTTGGTGTTAGGGTTAGGGTTAGGGTTAGGGTTAGGGTTAGGATTAGGGTTAGGGTTGGTGTTAGGGTTAGGGTTAGGGTTGGTGTTAGGGTTAGGGTTAGGGTTGGTGTTAGGTATAGGGTTAGGATTAGGGTTAGGGTTAGGGTTAGGGTTAGGGTTGGTGTTAGGGTTAGGGTTAGATTAGGGTTAGGGTTAGGGTTAGGGTTCGTGTTAGGCATAGGGTTAGGGTTAGGGTTAGGGTTAGGGTTAGGGTTGGTGTTAGGGTTAGGGTTAGGGTTTTGGTTAGGGTTGGTGTTAGGGTTAGGGTTAGGGTTAGGATTAGGGTTAGAGTTGGTGTTAAGGTTAGGGTTAGGGTTAGGGTTAGGGTTAGGGTTAGGGTTAGGCATAGGGTTAGGATTAGGGTTAGGGTTAGGGTTACGGTTAGGGTTGGTGTTAGGGTTAGGGTTAGGGTTAGGGTTAGGATTAGGGTTAGGGTTGGTGTTAGGGTTCGGGTTAGGGTTAGGGTTGGTGTTAGGGTTAGGGTTAGGGTTAGGGTTAGGGTTGGTGTTAGGTATAGGGTTAGGGTTAGGGTTAGGGTTAGGGTTAGGGTTGGTGTTAGGGTTAGGGTTAGGGTTAGGGTTAGTGTTAGGGTTAGGGTTAGGGTTAGGATTAGGATTAGGGTTACGGTTGGTGTTAGGGTTAGTGTTATGGTTAGGGTTGGTGCTAGGTATAGGGTTAGGGTTAGGATTAGGGTTATGGTTAGGGTTGGTGTTAGAGTTAGGGTTAGGGTTAGGGTTAGTGTTAGGGTTAGGGTTAGGGTTAGGGTTAGGTTACCCCGAGCACTACCCCTCGCCCTAGGCCTACGCCTAGCACTAGCTCTGGTCCTACCCCTACCCCAGTCCCTACAGCTCCCCCTACCTATAGGCCCACCCCCATCCCTACCCCTAGCCACAGCTCCCACTCCTGGTCCTAGGCCTACTTCGAGGTTTACCCCGACACCCACCCCTTGCCCTTTGCCTACCCCAGCGCTACGCCTACTGCTCCCACTAGCCCTACCTCGGGCCCTAGACCAAAGCCCAGTGCTCACTCTAGTTTGAAGCCTAGCACTTGCCCGTCGCCAACCGGTACACCTTGCCCTACCAATAGCCAGAGCACTAACCCGTGTCCTACGAAATCACCCCGGACCCACCATTAGCCACACCCTAATCCAGCCCTACATCCGTTCGGAGTCCTATGACTACCCGGAGCCATTTCGTGACACCTACCCCTAGTCCTCGGCCAACCCCTACCACTACCACTAGTCCTAGGCTTAACATGAGCCCTAACCCTAACTCTGCCCGTGGGCCTCTGCCAAACACTAGCCCTTCAACTAACCCTACCCCGAGCACTACCCCTCGCCCTAGGCCTACGCCTAGCACTACCTCTGTTCCTACGACTACCCTGGCCCTACAGCTCCCCCTACCCATAGGCCCACCCCCAACCCTACCACTAGCCACAGCTCCCACTCCTGGCTCTAGGCCTACTCGAGGTTTACCTCGACACCCACCCCTTGCCCTATGCCTACCCCAGCGCTACGCCTACCGCTCTCACTAACCCTAGCTTGGGCCCTAGACCAACGCCCATGCCTCCTTCTAGTCCGAGGCCTAGAACTTGCCCGTCGCTGACCAGTAAACCTTGCCCTTGTTAGGGTTAGGGTTAGGGTTAGGGTTAGGGTTAGGCTTAGGATTAGGGTTTAGGGTTAGGGTTAGGGTTAGGGTTGGTGTTAGGGTTAGGGTTAGGGTTAGGGTTAGGGTTGGTGTTAGGGTTAATGTTAGGGTTAGGGTTAGGGTTACGGTTAGGGTTGGTGTTAGGGTTAGGGTTAGGGTTAGGGTTAGGATTAGGGTTAGGGTTGGTGTTAGGGTTAGGGTTAGGGTTAGGGTTGGTGTTAGGGTTAGGGTTAGGGTTAGGGTTAGGGTTGGTGTTAGGTATAGGGTTAGGGTTAGGGTTAGGGTTAGGGTTAGGGTTAGGGTTGGTGTTAGGGTTAGGGTTAGGGTTAGGGTTAGTGTTTGGGTTAGGGTTAGGGTTAGGATTAGGATTAGGGTTAGGGTTGGTGTTAGGGTTAGGGTTAGGTTTAGGGTTAGGGTTCGTGTTAGGCATAGGGTTAGGGTTAGGGTTAGGGTTAGGGTTGGTGTCAGGGTTAGGGTTAGGGTAAGGGTTAGGTTGATGTTAGCTTTAGGGTTAGGGTTAGGATTAGGGTTAGGGTTTGTGTTAGGGTTAGGGTTAGGGTTACGGTTAGGGTTGGTGTTAGGGTTAGGGTTAGGGTTAGGGTTAGGTTTAGGGTTAGGGTTGGTGTTAGGGTTAGGGTTAGGGTTAGGGTTAGGGTTAGGGTTGGTGTTAGGGTTAGGGTTAGGGTTAGAGTTAGGGTTAGGGTTAGGGTTAGGGTTGGTGTTAGGGTTAGGGTTAGGGTTAGGGTTAGGGTTGGTGTTAGGGTTAGGGTTTGGGTTAGGGTTAGGGTTGGTGTTACGTTTAGGGTTAGGGTTAGGGTTAGGGTTAGGGTTAGGGTTGGTGTTAGGGTTAGGGTTAGGGTTAGGGTTAGGGTTCGTGTTAGGCATAGGGTTAGGGTTAGGGTTAGGGTTAGGGTTACGGTTAGGGTTGGTGTTAGGGTTAGGGTTAGGGTTAGGGTTAGGGTTAGGGTTAGGGTTAGGGTTGGTGTTAGGGTTAGGGTTAGGGTTAGGGTTGGTGTTAGGGTTAGGCTTAGGGTTAGGGTTAGTGTTGGTGTTAGGTATAGGGTTAGGGTTACGGTTAGGGTTAGGGTTAGGGTTAGGGTTGGTGTTAGGGTTAGGGTTAGGGTTAGGGTTAGGGTTAGGGTTAGGGTTAGGGTTCGTGTTAGGCATAGGGTTAGGGTTAGGGTTAGGGTTAGGGTTAGGGTTGGTGTTAGGGTTAGGGTTATGGTTTTGGTTAGGGTTGGTGTTAGGGTTAGGGTTAGGGTTAGGATTAGGGTTAGAGTTGGTGTTAAGGTTAGGGTTAGGGTTAGGGTTAGGGTTGGTGTTAGGGTTAGGGTTAGGGTTAGGGTTAGGGTTAGGGTTGGTGTTAGGTATAGGGTTAGGGTTAGGGTTAGGGTTAGGGTTAGTGTTAGAGTTAGGGTTAGGGTTAGGGTTAGTGTTAGGGTTAGGGTTAGGGTTAGGGTTAGGTTACCCCGAGCACTACCCCTCGCCCTAGGCCTACGCCTAGCACTACCTCTGGTCCTACACCTACCCCAGTCCCTACAGCTCCCCCTACCCATAGACCCACCCCCATCCCTACCCCTAGCCACAGCTCCCACTCCTGGTCCTAGGCCTACTTCAAGGTTTACCCCGACACCCACCCCTTGCCCTTTGCCTACCCCAGCGCTACGCCTACTGCTCCCACTAGCCCTACCTCGGGCCCTAGACCAACGCCCAGTGCTCACTCTAGTCCGAAGCCTAGCACTTGCCCGTCGCCAACCGGTACACCTTGCCCTACCAATAGCCAGAGCACTAACCCGTGTCCTACGAAATCACCCTGGACCCACCATTAGCCACACCCTAATCCAGCCCTACATCCGTTCGGAGTCCTGTGACTACCCGGAGCCATTTCGTGACACCTACCCCTAGTCCTCGGCCAACCCCTACCACTACCACTAGTCCTAGGCTTAACATGAGCCCTAACCCTAACACTGCTCGTGGGCCTCTGCCAAACACTAGCCCTTCAACTAACCCTACCCCGAGCACTACCCCTCGCCCTAGGGCTACGCCTAGCACTACCTCTGTTCCTACCACTACCCTGGCCCTACAGCTCCCCCTACCCATAGGCCCACCCCCAACCCTACCACTAGCCACAACTCCCACTCCTGGCTCTAGGCCTACTCGAGGTTTACCTCGACACCCACCCCTTGCCCTATGCCTACCCCAGCGCTACGCCTACCGCTCTCACTAGCCCTAGCTTGGGCCCTAGACCAACGCCCATGCCTCCTTCTAGTCCGAGGCCTAGAACTTGCCCGTCGCTGACCAGTAAACCTTGCCCTTGTTAGGGTTAGGGTTAGGGTTAGGGTTAGGGTTAGGGTTAGGATTAGGGTTTAGGGTTAGGGTTAGGGTTAGGGTTGGTGTTAGGGTTAGGGTTAGGGTTAGGGTTGGTGTTAGGGTTAATGTTAGGGTTAGGGTTAGGGTTACGGTTAGGGTTGGTGTTAGGCTTAGGGTTAGGGTTAGGGTTAGGATTAGGGTTAGGGTTGGTGTTAGGGTTAGGGTTAGGGTTAGGGTTGGTGTTAGGCTTAGGGTTAGGGTTAGGGTTAGGGTTGGTGTTAGGTATAGGGTTAGGGTTAGGGTTAGGGTTAGGGTTGGTGTTAGGGTTAGGATTAGGGTTAGGGTTAGGGTTGGTGTTAGGGTTAGGGTTAGGGTTAGGGTTAGGGTTAGGGTTAGGGTTAGGGTTGGTGTTACGTTTAGGGTTAGGGTTAGGGTTAGGGTTAGGGTTGGTGTTAGGGTTAGGGTTAGGGTTAGGGTTAGGGTTCGTGTTAGGCATAGGGTTAGGATTAGGGTTAGGGTTAGGGTTACGGTTAGGGTTGGTGTTAGGGTTAGGGTTAGGGTTAGGGTTAGGATTAGGGTTAGGGTTGGTGTTAGGGTTCGGGTTAGGGTTAGGGTTGGTGTTAGGGTTAGGGTTAGGGTTAGGGTTAGGGTTGGTGTTAGGTATAGGGTTAGGGTTAGGGTTAGGGTTAGGGTTAGGGTTGGTGTTAGGGTTAGGGTTAGGGTTAGGGTTAGTGTTAGGGTTAGGGTTAGGGTTAGGATTAGGATTAGGGTTACGGTTGGTGTTAGGGTTAGGGTTAGGTTTAGGGTTAGGGTTAGTCTTAGGGTTCGTGTTAGGGTTAGGGTTAGGGTTAGGGTTAGGGTTAGGGTTGGTGTTAGGGTTAGGGTTAGGGTTAGGGTTGGTGTTAGGGTTAGGGTTAGGGTTAGGATTAGGGTTATGGTTAGGGTTGGTGTTAGAGTTAGGGTTAGGGTTAGGGTTAGTGTTAGGGTTAGGGTTAGGGTTAGGGTTAGGTTACCCCGAGCACTACCCCTCGCCCTAGGCCTACGCCTAGCACTACCTCTGGTCCTACCCCTACCCCAGTCCCTACAGCTCCCCCTACCCATAGGCCCACCCCCATCCCTACCCCTAGCCAGAGCTCCCACTCCTGGTCCTAGGCCTACTTCGAGGTTTACCCCGACACCGACCTCTTGCCCTTTGCCTACCCCAGCGCTACGCCTACCGCTCCCACTAGCCCTATCTCAGGCCCTAGACCAACGCCCAGTGCTCACTCTAGTCCGAAGCCTAGCACTTGCCCGTCGCCAACCGGTACACCTTGCCCTACCAATAGCCAGAGCACTACCCCGTGTCCTACGAAATCACCCTGGACCCACCATTAGCCACACCCTAATCCACCCCTACATCCGTTCGGAGTCCTAGGACTACCCGGAGCCATTTCGTGACACCTACCCCTAGTCCTCGGCCAACCCCTACCACTACCACTAGTCCTAGGCTTAACATGAGCCCTAACCCTAACTCTGCCCGTGGGCCTCTGCCAAACACTAGCCCTTCAACTAACCCTACCCCGAGCACTACCCCTCGCCCTAGGCCTACGCCTAGCACTACCTCTGTTCCTACGACTACCCTGGCCCTACAGCTCCCCCTACCCATAGGCCCACCCCCAACCCTACCACTAGCCACAGCTCCCACTCCTGGCTCTAGGCCTACTCGAGGTTTACCTCGACACCCACCCCTTGCCCTATGCCTACCCCAGCGCTACGCCTACCGCTCTCACTAACCCTAGCTTGGGCCCTAGACCAACGCCCATGCCTCCTTCTAGTCCGAGGCCTAGAACTTGCCCGTCGCTGACCAGTAAACCTTGCCCTTGTTAGGGTTAGGGTTAGGGTTAGGGTTAGGGTTAGGCTTAGGATTAGGGTTTAGGGTTAGGGTTAGGGTTAGGGTTGGTGTTAGGGTTAGGGTTAGGGTTAGGGTTAGGGTTGGTGTTAGGGTTAATGTTAGGGTTAGGGTTAGGGTTACGGTTAGGGTTGGTGTTAGGGTTAGGGTTAGGGTTAGGGTTAGGATTAGGGTTAGGGTTGGTGTTAGGGTTAGGGTTAGGGTTAGGGTTGGTGTTAGGGTTAGGGTTAGGGTTAGGGTTAGGGTTGGTGTTAGGTATAGGGTTAGGGTTAGGGTTAGGGTTAGGGTTAGGGTTAGGGTTGGTGTTAGGGTTAGGGTTAGGGTTAGGGTTAGTGTTCGGGTTAGGGTTAGGGTTAGGATTAGGATTAGGGTTAGGGTTGGTGTTAGGGTTAGGGTTAGGTTTAGGGTTAGGGTTCGTGTTAGGCATAGGGTTAGGGTTAGGGTTAGGGTTAGGGTTGGTGTCAGGGTTAGGGTTAGGGTAAGGGTTAGGTTGATGTTAGCTTTAGGGTTAGGGTTAGGATTAGGGTTAGGGTTTGTGTTAGGGTTAGGGTTAGGGTTACGGTTAGGGTTGGTGTTAGGGTTAGGGTTAGGGTTAGGGTTAGGTTTAGGGTTAGGGTTGGTGTTAGGGTTAGGGTTAGGGTTAGGGTTAGGGTTAGGGTTGGTGTTAGGGTTAGGGTTAGGGTTAGAGTTAGGGTTAGGGTTAGGGTTAGGGTTGGTGTTAGGGTTAGGGTTAGGGTTAGGGTTAGGGTTGGTGTTAGGGTTAGGGTTTGGGTTAGGGTTAGGGTTGGTGTTACGTTTAGGGTTAGGGTTAGGGTTAGGGTTAGGGTTAGGGTTGGTGTTAGGGTTAGGGTTAGGGTTAGGGTTAGGGTTCGTGTTAGGCATAGGGTTAGGGTTAGGGTTAGGGTTAGGGTTACGGTTAGGGTTGGTGTTAGGGTTAGGGTTAGGGTTAGGGTTAGGGTTAGGATTAGGGTTAGGGTTGGTGTTAGGGTTAGGGTTAGGGTTAGGGT
Source organism: Rhinolophus hipposideros (assembly GCF_964194185.1). Classification (NCBI taxonomy): domain Eukaryota; kingdom Metazoa; phylum Chordata; class Mammalia; order Chiroptera; family Rhinolophidae; genus Rhinolophus; species Rhinolophus hipposideros. The sequence continues at coordinate 160,622 of NW_027668856.1, read as the reverse complement.
TGGTGTTAGGGTTAGGCTTAGGGTTAGGGTTAGTGTTGGTGTTAGGTATAGGGTTAGGGTTACGGTTAGGGTTAGGGTTAGGGTTAGGGTTGGTGTTAGGGTTAGGGTTAGGGTTAGGGTTAGGGTTAGGGTTAGGGTTAGGGTTCGTGTTAGGCATAGGGTTAGGGTTAGGGTTAGGGTTAGGGTTAGGGTTGGTGTTAGGGTTAGGGTTATGGTTTTGGTTAGGGTTGGTGTTAGGGTTAGGGTTAGGGTTAGGATTAGGGTTAGAGTTGGTGTTAAGGTTAGGGTTAGGGTTAGGGTTAGGGTTGGTGTTAGGGTTAGGGTTAGGGTTAGGGTTAGGGTTAGGGTTGGTGTTAGGTATAGGGTTAGGGTTAGGGTTAGGGTTAGGGTTAGTGTTAGAGTTAGGGTTAGGGTTAGGGTTAGTGTTAGGGTTAGGGTTAGGGTTAGGGTTAGGTTACCCCGAGCACTACCCCTCGCCCTAGGCCTACGCCTAGCACTACCTCTGGTCCTACACCTACCCCAGTCCCTACAGCTCCCCCTACCCATAGACCCACCCCCATCCCTACCCCTAGCCACAGCTCCCACTCCTGGTCCTAGGCCTACTTCAAGGTTTACCCCGACACCCACCCCTTGCCCTTTGCCTACCCCAGCGCTACGCCTACTGCTCCCACTAGCCCTACCTCGGGCCCTAGACCAACGCCCAGTGCTCACTCTAGTCCGAAGCCTAGCACTTGCCCGTCGCCAACCGGTACACCTTGCCCTACCAATAGCCAGAGCACTAACCCGTGTCCTACGAAATCACCCTGGACCCACCATTAGCCACACCCTAATCCAGCCCTACATCCGTTCGGAGTCCTGTGACTACCCGGAGCCATTTCGTGACACCTACCCCTAGTCCTCGGCCAACCCCTACCACTACCACTAGTCCTAGGCTTAACATGAGCCCTAACCCTAACACTGCTCGTGGGCCTCTGCCAAACACTAGCCCTTCAACTAACCCTACCCCGAGCACTACCCCTCGCCCTAGGGCTACGCCTAGCACTACCTCTGTTCCTACCACTACCCTGGCCCTACAGCTCCCCCTACCCATAGGCCCACCCCCAACCCTACCACTAGCCACAACTCCCACTCCTGGCTCTAGGCCTACTCGAGGTTTACCTCGACACCCACCCCTTGCCCTATGCCTACCCCAGCGCTACGCCTACCGCTCTCACTAGCCCTAGCTTGGGCCCTAGACCAACGCCCATGCCTCCTTCTAGTCCGAGGCCTAGAACTTGCCCGTCGCTGACCAGTAAACCTTGCCCTTGTTAGGGTTAGGGTTAGGGTTAGGGTTAGGGTTAGGGTTAGGATTAGGGTTTAGGGTTAGGGTTAGGGTTAGGGTTGGTGTTAGGGTTAGGGTTAGGGTTAGGGTTGGTGTTAGGGTTAATGTTAGGGTTAGGGTTAGGGTTACGGTTAGGGTTGGTGTTAGGCTTAGGGTTAGGGTTAGGGTTAGGATTAGGGTTAGGGTTGGTGTTAGGGTTAGGGTTAGGGTTAGGGTTGGTGTTAGGCTTAGGGTTAGGGTTAGGGTTAGGGTTGGTGTTAGGTATAGGGTTAGGGTTAGGGTTAGGGTTAGGGTTGGTGTTAGGGTTAGGATTAGGGTTAGGGTTAGGGTTGGTGTTAGGGTTAGGGTTAGGGTTAGGGTTAGGGTTAGGGTTAGGGTTAGGGTTGGTGTTACGTTTAGGGTTAGGGTTAGGGTTAGGGTTAGGGTTGGTGTTAGGGTTAGGGTTAGGGTTAGGGTTAGGGTTCGTGTTAGGCATAGGGTTAGGATTAGGGTTAGGGTTAGGGTTACGGTTAGGGTTGGTGTTAGGGTTAGGGTTAGGGTTAGGGTTAGGATTAGGGTTAGGGTTGGTGTTAGGGTTCGGGTTAGGGTTAGGGTTGGTGTTAGGGTTAGGGTTAGGGTTAGGGTTAGGGTTGGTGTTAGGTATAGGGTTAGGGTTAGGGTTAGGGTTAGGGTTAGGGTTGGTGTTAGGGTTAGGGTTAGGGTTAGGGTTAGTGTTAGGGTTAGGGTTAGGGTTAGGATTAGGATTAGGGTTACGGTTGGTGTTAGGGTTAGGGTTAGGTTTAGGGTTAGGGTTAGTCTTAGGGTTCGTGTTAGGGTTAGGGTTAGGGTTAGGGTTAGGGTTAGGGTTGGTGTTAGGGTTAGGGTTAGGGTTAGGGTTGGTGTTAGGGTTAGGGTTAGGGTTAGGATTAGGGTTATGGTTAGGGTTGGTGTTAGAGTTAGGGTTAGGGTTAGGGTTAGTGTTAGGGTTAGGGTTAGGGTTAGGGTTAGGTTACCCCGAGCACTACCCCTCGCCCTAGGCCTACGCCTAGCACTACCTCTGGTCCTACCCCTACCCCAGTCCCTACAGCTCCCCCTACCCATAGGCCCACCCCCATCCCTACCCCTAGCCAGAGCTCCCACTCCTGGTCCTAGGCCTACTTCGAGGTTTACCCCGACACCGACCTCTTGCCCTTTGCCTACCCCAGCGCTACGCCTACCGCTCCCACTAGCCCTATCTCAGGCCCTAGACCAACGCCCAGTGCTCACTCTAGTCCGAAGCCTAGCACTTGCCCGTCGCCAACCGGTACACCTTGCCCTACCAATAGCCAGAGCACTACCCCGTGTCCTACGAAATCACCCTGGACCCACCATTAGCCACACCCTAATCCACCCCTACATCCGTTCGGAGTCCTAGGACTACCCGGAGCCATTTCGTGACACCTACCCCTAGTCCTCGGCCAACCCCTACCACTACCACTAGTCCTAGGCTTAACATGAGCCCTAACCCTAACACTGCCCGTGGGCCTCTGCCAAACACTAGCCCTTCAACTAACCCTACCCCGAGCACTACCCCTCGCCCTAGGCCTACGACTAGCACTACCTCTGTTCCTACCACTACCCTGGCCCTACAGCTCCCCCTACCCATAGGCCCAACCCCAACCCTACCACTAGCCACAGCTCCCACTCCTGGCTCTAGGCCTTCTCGAGGTTTACCTCGACACCCACCCCTTGCCCTATGCCTACCCCAGCGCTACGCCTACCGCTCTCACTAGCCCTAGCTCGGGCCCTAGACCAACGCCCATGCCTCCTTCTAGTCCGAGGCCTAGAACTTGCCCGTCGCTGACCAGTAAACCTTGCCCTTGTTAGGGTTAGGGTTAGGGTTAGGGTTAGGGTTAGGGTTAGGATTAGGGTTTAGTGTTAGGGTTAGGGTTAGGGTTAGGGTTAGGGTTAGGGTTGGTGTTAGGGTTAGGGTTAGGGTTAGGGTTACGGTTAGGGTTGGTGTTAGGGTTAGGGTTAGGGTTAGGGTTAGGATTAGGGTAAGGGTTGGTGTTAGGGTTAGGGTTAGGGTTAGGGTTGGTGTTAGGGTTAGGGTTAGGGTTAGGGTTAGGGTTGGTGTTAGGTATAGGTTTAGGGTTATGGTTAGGGTTAGGGTTGTGTTAGGGTTAGGGTTAGGGTTAGGGTTAGTGTTAGGTTTAGGGTTAGGGTTAGGATTAGGGTTAGGGTTAGGGTTAGGGTTGGTGTTAGGGTTAGGGTTAGGGTTAGGGTTAGTGTTAGGGTTAGGGTTAGGGTTAGGGTTAGGGTTAGGGTTAGGGTTAGGATTAGGGTTTAGGGTTAGGGTTAGGGTTAGGGTTGGTGTTAGGGTTAGGGTTAGGGTTAGGGTTAGGGTTAGGGTTGGTGTTAGGGTTAGGGTTAGGGTTAGGGTTAGGGTTACGGTTAGGGTTGGTGTTAGGGTTAGGGTTAGGGTTAGGGTTACGGTTAGGGTTGGTGTTAGGGTTAGGGTTAGGGTTAGGGTTAGGATTAGGGTTAGGGTTGGTGTTAGGGTTAGGGTTAGGGTTAGGGTTGGTGTTAGGGTTAGGGTTAGGGTTAGGGTTAGGGTTGGTGTTAGGTATAGGTTTAGGGTTAGGGTTAGGGTTAGGGTTAGGGTTAGGGTTAGGGTTAGGGTTAGGGTTAGGTTTAGGGTTAGGGTTAGGGTTAGGGTTAGGGTTAGGGTTGGTGTTAGGGTTAGGGTTAGGGTTAGGGTTAGGGTTGGTGTTAGGTATAGGCTTAGGGTTAGGGTTAGGGTTAGGGTTAGGGTTGGTGTTAGGGTTAGGGTTAGGGTTAGGGTTAGTGTTAGGGTTAGGGTTAGGGTTAGGGTTAGGGTTAGGATTAGGGTTTAGGGTTAGGGTTAGGGTTAGGGTTGGTGTTAGGGTTAGTGTTAGGGTTAGGGTTAGGGTTAGGGTTAGGGTTAGGATTAGGGTTTAGGGTTAGGGTTAGGGTTAGGGTTGGTGTTAGGGTTAGTGTTAGGGTTAGGGTTAGGGTTGGTGTTAGGTATAGGGTTAGGGTTAGGGTTAGGGTTAGGTTAGGGTTGGTGTTAGGGTTAGGGTTAGGGTTAGGGTTAGTGTTAGGGTTAGGGTTAGGGTTAGGATTAGGATTAGGGTTACGGTTGGTGTTAGGGTTAGTGTTATGGTTAGGGTTGGTGCTAGGTATAGGGTTAGGGTTAGGATTAGGGTTATGGTTAGGGTTGGTGTTAGAGTTAGGGTTAGGGTTAGGGTTAGTGTTAGGGTTAGGGTTAGGGTTAGGGTTAGGTTACCCCGAGCACTACCCCTCGCCCTAGGCCTACGCCTAGCACTAGCTCTGGTCCTACCCCTACCCCAGTCCCTACAGCTCCCCCTACCTATAGGCCCACCCCCATCCCTACCCCTAGCCACAGCTCCCACTCCTGGTCCTAGGCCTACTTCGAGGTTTACCCCGACACCCACCCCTTGCCCTTTGCCTACCCCAGCGCTACGCCTACTGCTCCCACTAGCCCTACCTCGGGCCCTAGACCAAAGCCCAGTGCTCACTCTAGTTTGAAGCCTAGCACTTGCCCGTCGCCAACCGGTACACCTTGCCCTACCAATAGCCAGAGCACTAACCCGTGTCCTACGAAATCACCCCGGACCCACCATTAGCCACACCCTAATCCAGCCCTACATCCGTTCGGAGTCCTATGACTACCCGGAGCCATTTCGTGACACCTACCCCTAGTCCTCGGCCAACCCCTACCACTACCACTAGTCCTAGGCTTAACATGAGCCCTAACCCTAACTCTGCCCGTGGGCCTCTGCCAAACACTAGCCCTTCAACTAACCCTACCCCGAGCACTACCCCTCGCCCTAGGCCTACGCCTAGCACTACCTCTGTTCCTACGACTACCCTGGCCCTACAGCTCCCCCTACCCATAGGCCCACCCCCAACCCTACCACTAGCCACAGCTCCCACTCCTGGCTCTAGGCCTACTCGAGGTTTACCTCGACACCCACCCCTTGCCCTATGCCTACCCCAGCGCTACGCCTACCGCTCTCACTAACCCTAGCTTGGGCCCTAGACCAACGCCCATGCCTCCTTCTAGTCCGAGGCCTAGAACTTGCCCGTCGCTGACCAGTAAACCTTGCCCTTGTTAGGGTTAGGGTTAGGGTTAGGGTTAGGGTTAGGCTTAGGATTAGGGTTTAGGGTTAGGGTTAGGGTTAGGGTTGGTGTTAGGGTTAGGGTTAGGGTTAGGGTTAGGGTTGGTGTTAGGGTTAATGTTAGGGTTAGGGTTAGGGTTACGGTTAGGGTTGGTGTTAGGGTTAGGGTTAGGGTTAGGGTTAGGATTAGGGTTAGGGTTGGTGTTAGGGTTAGGGTTAGGGTTAGGGTTGGTGTTAGGGTTAGGGTTAGGGTTAGGGTTAGGGTTGGTGTTAGGTATAGGGTTAGGGTTAGGGTTAGGGTTAGGGTTAGGGTTAGGGTTGGTGTTAGGGTTAGGGTTAGGGTTAGGGTTAGTGTTTGGGTTAGGGTTAGGGTTAGGATTAGGATTAGGGTTAGGGTTGGTGTTAGGGTTAGGGTTAGGTTTAGGGTTAGGGTTCGTGTTAGGCATAGGGTTAGGGTTAGGGTTAGGGTTAGGGTTGGTGTCAGGGTTAGGGTTAGGGTAAGGGTTAGGTTGATGTTAGCTTTAGGGTTAGGGTTAGGATTAGGGTTAGGGTTTGTGTTAGGGTTAGGGTTAGGGTTACGGTTAGGGTTGGTGTTAGGGTTAGGGTTAGGGTTAGGGTTAGGTTTAGGGTTAGGGTTGGTGTTAGGGTTAGGGTTAGGGTTAGGGTTAGGGTTAGGGTTGGTGTTAGGGTTAGGGTTAGGGTTAGAGTTAGGGTTAGGGTTAGGGTTAGGGTTGGTGTTAGGGTTAGGGTTAGGGTTAGGGTTAGGGTTGGTGTTAGGGTTAGGGTTTGGGTTAGGGTTAGGGTTGGTGTTACGTTTAGGGTTAGGGTTAGGGTTAGGGTTAGGGTTAGGGTTGGTGTTAGGGTTAGGGTTAGGGTTAGGGTTAGGGTTCGTGTTAGGCATAGGGTTAGGGTTAGGGTTAGGGTTAGGGTTACGGTTAGGGTTGGTGTTAGGGTTAGGGTTAGGGTTAGGGTTAGGGTTAGGATTAGGGTTAGGGTTGGTGTTAGGGTTAGGGTTAGGGTTAGGGTTGGTGTTAGGGTTAGGCTTAGGGTTAGGGTTAGTGTTGGTGTTAGGTATAGGGTTAGGGTTACGGTTAGGGTTAGGGTTAGGGTTAGGGTTGGTGTTAGGGTTAGGGTTAGGGTTAGGGTTAGGGTTAGGGTTAGGGTTCGTGTTAGGCATAGGGTTAGGGTTAGGGTTAGGGTTAGGGTTAGGGTTGGTGTTAGGGTTAGGGTTATGGTTTTGGTTAGGGTTGGTGTTAGGGTTAGGGTTAGGGTTAGGATTAGGGTTAGAGTTGGTGTTAAGGTTAGGGTTAGGGTTAGGGTTAGGGTTGGTGTTAGGGTTAGGGTTAGGGTTAGGGTTAGGGTTAGGGTTGGTGTTAGGTATAGGGTTAGGGTTAGGGTTAGGGTTAGGGTTAGTGTTAGAGTTAGGGTTAGGGTTAGGGTTAGTGTTAGGGTTAGGGTTAGGGTTAGGGTTAGGTTACCCCGAGCACTACCCCTCGCCCTAGGCCTACGCCTAGCACTACCTCTGGTCCTACACCTACCCCAGTCCCTACAGCTCCCCCTACCCATAGACCCACCCCCATCCCTACCCCTAGCCACAGCTCCCACTCCTGGTCCTAGGCCTACTTCAAGGTTTACCCCGACTCCCACCCCTTGCCCTTTGCCTACCCCAGCGCTACGCCTACTGCTCCCACTAGCCCTACCTCGGGCCCTAGACCAACGCCCAGTGCTCACTCTAGTCCGAAGCCTAGCACTTGCCCGTCGCCAACCGGTACACCTTGCCCTACCAATAGCCAGAGCACTAACCCGTGTCCTACGAAATCACCCTGGACCCACCATTAGCCACACCCTAATCCAGCCCTACATCCGTTCGGAGTCCTGTGACTACCCGGAGCCATTTCGTGACACCTACCCCTAGTCCTCGGCCAACCCCTACCACTACCACTAGTCCTAGGCTTAACATGAGCCCTAACCCTTACACTGCTCGTGGGCCTCTGCCAAACACTAGCCCTTCAACTAACCCTACCCCGAGCACTACCCCTCGCCCTAGGGCTACGCCTAGCACTACCTCTGTTCCTACCACTACCCTGGCCCTACAGCTCCCCCTACCCATAGGCCCACCCCCAACCCTACCACTAGCCACAACTCCCACTCCTGGCTCTAGGCCTACTCGAGGTTTACCTCGACACCCACCCCTTGCCCTATGCCTACCCCAGCGCTACGCCTACCGCTCTCACTAGCCCTAGCTTGGGCCCTAGACCAACGCCCATGCCTCCTTCTAGTCCGAGGCCTAGAACTTGCCCGTCGCTGACCAGTAAACCTTGCCCTTGTTAGGGTTAGGGTTAGGGTTAGGGTTAGGGTTAGGGTTAGGATTAGGGTTTAGGGTTAGGGTTAGGGTTAGGGTTGGTGTTAGGGTTAGGGTTAGGGTTAGGGTTGGTGTTAGGGTTAATGTTAGGGTTAGGGTTAGGGTTACGGTTAGGGTTGGTGTTAGGCTTAGGGTTAGGGTTAGGGTTAGGATTAGGGTTAGGGTTGGTGTTAGGGTTAGGGTTAGGGTTAGGGTTGGTGTTAGGCTTAGGGTTAGGGTTAGGGTTAGAGTTGGTGTTAGGTATAGGGTTAGGGTTAGGGTTAGGGTTAGGGTTGGTGTTAGGGTTAGGATTAGGGTTAGGGTTAGGGTTGGTGTTAGGGTTAGGGTTAGGGTTAGGGTTAGGGTTAGGGTTAGGGTTAGGGTTGGTGTTACGTTTAGGGTTAGGGTTAGGGTTAGGGTTAGGGTTGGTGTTAGGGTTAGGGTTAGGGTTAGGGTTAGGGTTCGTGTTAGGCATAGGGTTAGGATTAGGGTTAGGGTTAGGGTTACGGTTAGGGTTGGTGTTAGGGTTAGGGTTAGGGTTAGGGTTAGGATTAGGGTTAGGGTTGGTGTTAGGGTTCGGGTTAGGGTTAGGGTTGGTGTTAGGGTTAGGGTTAGGGTTAGGGTTAGGGTTGGTGTTAGGTATAGGGTTAGGGTTAGGGTTAGGGTTAGGGTTAGGGTTGGTGTTAGGGTTAGGGTTAGGGTTAGGGTTAGTGTTAGGGTTAGGGTTAGGGTTAGGATTAGGATTAGGGTTACGGTTGGTGTTAGGGTTAGGGTTAGGTTTAGGGTTAGGGTTAGTCTTAGGGTTCGTGTTAGGGTTAGGGTTAGGGTTAGGGTTAGGGTTAGGGTTGGTGTTAGGGTTAGGGTTAGGGTTAGGGTTGGTGTTAGGGTTAGGGTTAGGGTTAGGATTAGGGTTATGGTTAGGGTTGGTGTTAGAGTTAGGGTTAGGGTTAGGGTTAGTGTTAGGGTTAGGGTTAGGGTTAGGGTTAGGTTACCCCGAGCACTACCCCTCGCCCTAGGCCTACGCCTAGCACTACCTCTGGTCCTACCCCTACCCCAGTCCCTACAGCTCCCCCTACCCATAGGCCCACCCCCATCCCTACCCCTAGCCAGAGCTCCCACTCCTGGTCCTAGGCCTACTTCGAGGTTTACCCCGACACCGACCTCTTGCCCTTTGCCTACCCCAGCGCTACGCCTACCGCTCCCACTAGCCCTATCTCAGGCCCTAGACCAACGCCCAGTGCTCACTCTAGTCCGAAGCCTAGCACTTGCCCGTCGCCAACCGGTACACCTTGCCCTACCAATAGCCAGAGCACTAACCCGTGTCCTACGAAATCACCCTGGACCCACCATTAGCCACACCCTAATCCAGCCCTACATCCGTTCGGAGTCCTAGGACTACCCGGAGCCATTTCGTGACACCTACCCCTAGTCCTCGGCCAACCCCTACCACTACCACTAGTCCTAGGCTTAACATGAGCCCTAACCCTAACACTGCCCGTGGGCCTCTGCCAAACACTAGCCCTTCAACTAACCCTACCCCGAGCACTACCCCTCGCCCTAGGCCTACGACTAGCACTACCTCTGTTCCTACCACTACCCTGGCCCTACAGCTCCCCCTACCCATAGGCCCAACCCCAACCCTACCACTAGCCACAGCTCCCACTCCTGGCTCTAGGCCTTCTCGAGGTTTACCTCGACACCCACCCCTTGCCCTATGCCTACCCCAGCGCTACGCCTACCGCTCTCACTAGCCCTAGCTCGGGCCCTAGACCAACGCCCATGCCTCCTTCTAGTCCGAGGCCTAGAACTTGCCCGTCGCTGACCAGTAAACCTTGCCCTTGTTAGGGTTAGGGTTAGGGTTAGGGTTAGGGTTAGGGTTAGGATTAGGGTTTAGTGTTAGGGTTAGGGTTAGGGTTAGGGTTAGGGTTAGGGTTGGTGTTAGGGTTAGGGTTAGGGTTAGGGTTACGGTTAGGGTTGGTGTTAGGGTTAGGGTTAGGGTTAGGGTTAGGATTAGGGTTAGGGTTGGTGTTAGGGTTAGGGTTAGGGTTAGGGTTGGTGTTAGGGTTAGGGTTAGGGTTAGGGTTAGGGTTGGTGTTAGGTATAGGTTTAGGGTTATGGTTAGGGTTAGGGTTGTGTTAGGGTTAGGGTTAGGGTTAGGGTTAGTGTTAGGTTTAGGGTTAGGGTTAGGATTAGGGTTAGGGTTAGGGTTAGGGTTGGTGTTAGGGTTAGGGTTAGGGTTAGGGTTAGTGTTAGGGTTAGGGTTAGGGTTAGGGTTAGGGTTAGGGTTAGGGTTAGGATTAGGGTTTAGGGTTAGGGTTAGGGTTAGGGTTGGTGTTAGGGTTAGGGTTAGGGTTAGGGTTAGGGTTAGGGTTGGTGTTAGGGTTAGGGTTAGGGTTAGGGTTAGGGTTACGGTTAGGGTTGGTGTTAGGGTTAGGGTTAGGGTTAGGGTTACGGTTAGGGTTGGTGTTAGGGTTAGGGTTAGGGTTAGGGTTAGGATTAGGGTTAGGGTTGGTGTTAGGGTTAGGGTTAGGGTTAGGGTTGGTGTTAGGGTTAGGGTTAGGGTTAGGGTTAGGGTTGGTGTTAGGTATAGGTTTAGGGTTAGGGTTAGGGTTAGGGTTAGGGTTAGGGTTAGGGTTAGGGTTAGGTTTAGGGTTAGGGTTAGGGTTAGGGTTAGGGTTAGGGTTGGTGTTAGGGTTAGGGTTAGGGTTAGGGTTAGGGTTGGTGTTAGGTATAGGCTTAGGGTTAGGGTTAGGGTTAGGGTTAGGGTTGGTGTTAGGGTTAGGGTTAGGGTTAGGGTTAGTGTTAGGGTTAGGGTTAGGGTTAGGGTTAGGGTTAGGATTAGGGTTTAGGGTTAGGGTTAGGGTTAGGGTTGGTGTTAGGGTTAGTGTTAGGGTTAGGGTTAGGGTTGGTGTTAGGGTTAGGGTTAGGGTTAGGGTTAGGGTTACGGTTAGGGTTGGTGTTAGGGTTAGGGTTAGGGTTTGGGTTAGGATTAGGGTTAGGGTTAGGTTACCCCGAGCACTACCCCTCGCCCTAGGCCTACGCCTAGCACTACCTCTGGTCCTACCTCTACCCCAGTCCCTACAGCTCCCCCTACCCATAGGCCCACCCCCATCCCTACACCTAGCCACAGCTCCCACTCCTGGTCCTAGGCCTACTTCGAGGTTTACCCCGACACCCACCCCTTGCCCTTTGCCTACCCCAGCGCTACGCCTACCGCTCCCACTAGCCCTACCTCGGGCCCTAGACCAACGCCCAGTGCTCACTCTAGTCCGAAGCCTAGCACTTGCCCGTCGCCAACCGGTACACCTTGCCCTACCAATAGCCAGAGCACTAACCCGTGTCCTACGAAATCACCCTGGACCCACCATTAGCCACACCCTAATCCAGCCCTACATCCATTCGGAGTCCTAGGACTACCCGGAGCCATTTCGTGACACCTACCCCTAGTCCTCGGCCAACCCCTACCACTACCACTAGTCCTAGGCTTAACATGAGCCCTAACCCTAACACTGCCCATGGGCCTCTGCCAAACACTAGCCCTTCAACTAACCCTACACGAGCACACCCCTCGCCCTAGGCCTACGCCTAGCACTACCTCTGTTCCTACCACTACCCTGGCCCTACAGCTCCCCCTACCCATAGGCCCACCCCCAACCCTACCACTAGCCACAGCTCCCACTCCTGGCTCTAGGCCTACTCGAGGTTTACCTCGACACCCACCCCTTGCCCTATGCCTACCCCAGCGCTACGCCTACCGCTCTCACTAGCACTAGCTCGGGCCCTAGACCAACGCCCATGCCTCCTTCTAGTCCGAGGCCTAGAACTTGCCCGTCGCTGACCAGTAAACCTTGCCCTTGTTAGGGTTAGGGTTAGGGTTAGGGTTAGGGTTAGGGTTAGGATTAGGGTTTAGGGTTAGGGTTAGGGTTAGGGTTGGTGTTAGGGTTAGGGTTAGGGTTAGGGTTGGTGTTAGGGTTAATGTTAGGGTTGGTGTTAGGGTTAGGGTTAGGGTTAGGGTTAGGATTAGGGTTAGGGTTGGTGTTAGGCTTAGGGTTAGGGTTAGGGTTGGTGTTAGGGTTAGGGTTAGGGTTAGGGTTAGGGTTGGTGTTAGGTATAGGTTTAGGGTTAGGGTTAGGGTTAGGGTTAGGGTTGGTGTTAGGCTTAGGGTTAGGGTTAGGGTTAGTGTTAGGGTTAGGGTTAGGGTTAGGATTAGGATTAGGGTTAGGGTTCGTGTTAGGGTTAGGGTTAGGTTTAGGGTTAGGGTTAGGGTTAGGGTTCGTGTTAGGCATAGGGTTAGGGTTAGGGTTAGGGTTAGGGTTAGGGTTGGTGTTAGGGTTAGGGTTAGGGTTTTGGTTAGGGTTGGTGTTAGGGTTAGGGTTAGGGTTAGGATTAGGGTTAGAGTTGGTGTTAAGGTTAGGGTTAGGGTTAGGGTTAGGGTTGGTGTTAGGGTTAGGGTTAGGGTTACGGTTAGGGTTGGTGTTAGGGTTAGGGTTAGGGTTAGGGTTAGGGTTAGGATTAGGGTTAGGGTTGGTGTTAGGGTTAGGGTTAGGGTTAGGGTTGGTGTTAGGGTTAGGGTTAGGGTTAGGGTTAGGGTTGGTGTTAGGTATAGGGTTAGGGTTAGGGTTAGGGTTAGGGTTAGGGTTGGTGTTAGAGTTAGGGTTAGGGTTAGGGTTAGTGTTAGGGTTAGGGTTAGGGTTAGGGTTAGGTTACCCCGAGCACTACCCCTCGCCCTAGGCCTACGCCTAGCACTACGCCTACCGCTCTCACTAGCCCTAGCTTGGGCCCTAGACCAACGCCCATGCCTCCTTCTAGTCCGAGGCCTAGAACTTGCCCGTCGCTGACCAGTAAACCTTGCCCTTGTTAGGGTTAGGGTTAGGGTTAGGGTTAGGGTTAGGGTTAGGATTAGGGTTTAGGGTTAGGGTTAGGGTTAGGGTTGGTGTTAGGGTTAGGGTTAGGGTTAGGGTTGGTGTTAGGGTTAATGTTAGGGTTAGGGTTAGGGTTACGGTTAGGGTTGGTGTTAGGCTTAGGGTTAGGGTTAGGGTTAGGATTAGGGTTAGGGTTGGTGTTAGGGTTAGGGTTAGGGTTAGGGTTGGTGTTAGGGTTAGGGTTAGGGTTAGGGTTAGGGTTGGTGTTAGGTATAGGGTTAGGGTTAGGGTTAGGGTTAGGGTTGGTGTTAGGGTTAGGATTAGGGTTAGGGTTAGGGTTGGTGTTAGGGTTAGGGTTAGGGTTAGGGTTAGGGTTAGGGTTAGGGTTGGTGTTACGTTTAGGGTTAGGTTAGGGTTACGGTTAGGGTTGGTGTTAGGGTTAGGGTTAGGGTTAGGGTTAGGATTAGGGTTAGGGTTGGTTTTAGGGTTCGGGTTAGGGTTAGAGTTGGTGTTAGGGTTAGGGTTAGGGTTAGGGTTAGGGTTGGTGTTAGGTATAGGGTTAGGGTTAGGGTTAGGGTTAGGGTTAGGGTTGGTGTTAGGGTTAGGGTTAGGGTTAGGGTTAGTGTTAGGGTTAGGGTTAGGGTTAGGATTAGGATTAGGGTTACGGTTGGTGTTAGGGTTAGGGTTAGGTTTAGGGTTAGGGTTAGTCTTAGGGTTCGTGTTAGGGTTAGGTTTAGGGTTAGGGTTAGGGTTGGTGTTAGGGTTAGGGTTAGGGTTAGGGTTGGTGTTAGGTATAGGTTTAGGGTTAGGATTAGGGTTATGGTTTGGGTTGGTGTTAGAGTTAGGGTTAGGGTTAGGGTTAGTGTTAGGGTTAGGGTAAGGGTTAGGGTTAGGTTACCCCGAGCACTACCCCTCGCCCTAGGCCTACGCCTAGCACTACCTCTGGTCCTACCCCTACCCCAGTCCCTACAGCTCCCCCTACCCATAGGCCCACCCCCATCCCTACCCCTAGCCAGAGCTCCCACTCCTGGTCCTAGGCCTACTTCGAGGTTTACCCCGACACCCACCTCTTGCCCTTTGCCTACCCCAGCGCTACGCCTACCGCTCCCACTAGCCCTATCTCGGGCCCTAGACCAACGCCCAGTGCTCACTCTAGTCCGAAGCCTAGCACTTGCCCGTCGCCAACCGGTACACCTTGCCCTACCAATAGCCAGAGCACTAACCCGTGTCCTACGAAATCACCCTGGACCCACCATTAGCCACACCCTAATCCAGCCCTACATCCGTTCGGAGTCCTAGGACTACCCGGAGCCATTTCGTGACACCTACCACTAGTCCTCGGCCAACCCCTACCACTACCACTAGTCCTAGGCTTAACATGAGCCCTAACCCTAACACTGCCCGTGGGCCTCTGCCAAACACTAGCCCTTCAACTAACCCTACCCCGAGCACTACCCCTCGCCCTAGGCCTACGACTAGCACTACCTCTGTTCCTACCACTACCCTGGCCCTACAGCTCCCCCTACCCATAGGCCCATCCCCAACCCTACCACTAGCCACCACTCCCACTCCTGGCTCTAGGCCTACTCGAGGTTTACCTCGACACCCACCCCTTGCCCTATGCCTACCCCAGCGCTACGCCTACCGCTCTCACTAGCCCTAGCTTGGGCCCTAGACCAACGCCCATGCCTCCTTCTAGTCCGAGGCCTAGAACTTGCCCGTCGCTGACCAGTAAACCTTGCCCTTGTTAGGGTTAGGGTTAGGGTTAGGGTTAGGGTTAGGGTTAGGATTAGGGTTTAGGGTTAGGGTTAGGGTTAGGGTTGGTGTTAGGGTTAGGGTTAGGGTTAGGGTTGGTGTTAGGGTTAATGTTAGGGTTAGGGTTAGGGTTACGGTTAGGGTTGGTGTTAGGCTTAGGGTTAGGGTTAGGGTTAGGATTAGGGTTAGGGTTGGTGTTAGGGTTAGGGTTAGGGTTAGGGTTGGTGTTAGGGTTAGGGTTAGGGTTAGGGTTAGGGTTGGTGTTAGGTATAGGGTTAGGGTTAGGGTTAGGGTTAGGGTTGGTGTTAGGGTTAGGATTAGGGTTAGGGTTAGGGTTGGTGTTAGGGTTAGGGTTAGGGTTAGGGTTAGGGTTAGGGTTAGGGTTGGTGTTACGTTTAGGGTTAGGTTAGGGTTACGGTTAGGGTTGGTGTTAGGGTTAGGGTTAGGGTTAGGGTTAGGATTAGGGTTAGGGTTGGTTTTAGGGTTCGGGTTAGGGTTAGAGTTGGTGTTAGGGTTAGGGTTAGGGTTAGGGTTAGGGTTGGTGTTAGGTATAGGGTTAGGGTTAGGGTTAGGGTTAGGGTTAGGGTTGGTGTTAGGGTTAGGGTTAGGGTTAGGGTTAGTGTTAGGGTTAGGGTTAGGGTTAGGATTAGGATTAGGGTTACGGTTGGTGTTAGGGTTAGGGTTAGGTTTAGGGTTAGGGTTAGTCTTAGGGTTCGTGTTAGGGTTAGGTTTAGGGTTAGGGTTAGGGTTGGTGTTAGGGTTAGGGTTAGGGTTAGGGTTGGTGTTAGGTATAGGTTTAGGGTTAGGATTAGGGTTATGGTTTGGGTTGGTGTTAGAGTTAGGGTTAGGGTTAGGGTTAGTGTTAGGGTTAGGGTAAGGGTTAGGGTTAGGTTACCCCGAGCACTACCCCTCGCCCTAGGCCTACGCCTAGCACTACCTCTGGTCCTACCCCTACCCCAGTCCCTACAGCTCCCCCTACCCATAGGCCCACCCCCATCCCTACCCCTAGCCAGAGCTCCCACTCCTGGTCCTAGGCCTACTTCGAGGTTTACCCCGACACCCACCTCTTGCCCTTTGCCTACCCCAGCGCTACGCCTACCGCTCCCACTAGCCCTATCTCGGGCCCTAGACCAACGCCCAGTGCTCACTCTAGTCCGAAGCCTAGCACTTGCCCGTCGCCAACCGGTACACCTTGCCCTACCAATAGCCAGAGCACTAACCCGTGTCCTACGAAATCACCCTGGACCCACCATTAGCCACACCCTAATCCAGCCCTACATCCATTCGGAGTCCTAGGACTACCCGGAGCCATTTCGTGACACCTACCCCTAGTCCTCGGCCAACCCCTACCACTACCACTAGTCCTAGGCTTAACATGAGCCCTAACCCTAACACTGCCCATGGGCCTCTGCCAAACACTAGCCCTTCAACTAACCCTACACGAGCACTACCCCTCGCCCTAGGCCTACGCCTAGCACTACCTCTGTTCCTACCACTACCCTGGCCCTACAGCTCCCCCTACCCATAGGCCCACCCCCAACCCTACCACTAGCCACAGCTCCCACTCCTGGCTCTAGGCCTACTCGAGGTTTACCTCGACACCCACCCCTTGCCCTATGCCTACCCCAGCGCTACGCCTACCGCTCTCACTAGCACTAGCTCGGGCCCTAGACCAACGCCCATGCCTCCTTCTAGTCCGAGGCCTAGAACTTGCCCGTCGCTGACCAGTAAACCTTGCCCTTGTTAGGGTTAGGGTTAGGGTTAGGGTTAGGGTTAGGGTTAGGATTAGGGTTTAGGGTTAGGGTTAGGGTTAGGGTTGGTGTTAGGGTTAGGGTTAGGGTTAGGGTTGGTGTTAGGGTTAATGTTAGGGTTGGTGTTAGGGTTAGGGTTAGGGTTAGGGTTAGGATTAGGGTTAGGGTTGGTGTTAGGCTTAGGGTTAGGGTTAGGGTTGGTGTTAGGGTTAGGGTTAGGGTTAGGGTTAGGGTTGGTGTTAGGTATAGGTTTAGGGTTAGGGTTAGGGTTAGGGTTAGGGTTGGTGTTAGGCTTAGGGTTAGGGTTAGGGTTAGTGTTAGGGTTAGGGTTAGGGTTAGGATTAGGATTAGGGTTAGGGTTCGTGTTAGGGTTAGGGTTAGGTTTAGGGTTAGGGTTAGGGTTAGGGTTCGTGTTAGGCATAGGGTTAGGGTTAGGGTTAGGGTTAGGGTTAGGGTTGGTGTTAGGGTTAGGGTTAGGGTTTTGGTTAGGGTTGGTGTTAGGGTTAGGGTTAGGGTTAGGATTAGGGTTAGAGTTGGTGTTAAGGTTAGGGTTAGGGTTAGGGTTAGGGTTGGTGTTAGGGTTAGGGTTAGGGTTACGGTTAGGGTTGGTGTTAGGGTTAGGGTTAGGGTTAGGGTTAGGGTTAGGATTAGGGTTAGGGTTGGTGTTAGGGTTAGGGTTAGGGTTAGGGTTGGTGTTAGGGTTAGGGTTAGGGTTAGGGTTAGGGTTGGTGTTAGGTATAGGGTTAGGGTTAGGGTTAGGGTTAGGGTTAGGGTTGGTGTTAGAGTTAGGGTTAGGGTTAGGGTTAGTGTTAGGGTTAGGGTTAGGGTTAGGGTTAGGTTACCCCGAGCACTACCCCTCGCCCTAGGCCTACGCCTAGCACTACGCCTACCGCTCTCACTAGCCCTAGCTTGGGCCCTAGACCAACGCCCATGCCTCCTTCTAGTCCGAGGCCTAGAACTTGCCCGTCGCTGACCAGTAAACCTTGCCCTTGTTAGGGTTAGGGTTAGGGTTAGGGTTAGGGTTAGGGTTAGGATTAGGGTTTAGGGTTAGGGTTAGGGTTAGGGTTGGTGTTAGGGTTAGGGTTAGGGTTAGGGTTGGTGTTAGGGTTAATGTTAGGGTTAGGGTTAGGGTTACGGTTAGGGTTGGTGTTAGGCTTAGGGTTAGGGTTAGGGTTAGGATTAGGGTTAGGGTTGGTGTTAGGGTTAGGGTTAGGGTTAGGGTTGGTGTTAGGGTTAGGGTTAGGGTTAGGGTTAGGGTTGGTGTTAGGTATAGGGTTAGGGTTAGGGTTAGGGTTAGGGTTGGTGTTAGGGTTAGGATTAGGGTTAGGGTTAGGGTTGGTGTTAGGGTTAGGGTTAGGGTTAGGGTTAGGGTTAGGGTTAGGGTTGGTGTTACGTTTAGGGTTAGGTTAGGGTTACGGTTAGGGTTGGTGTTAGGGTTAGGGTTAGGGTTAGGGTTAGGATTAGGGTTAGGGTTGGTTTTAGGGTTCGGGTTAGGGTTAGAGTTGGTGTTAGGGTTAGGGTTAGGGTTAGGGTTAGGGTTGGTGTTAGGTATAGGGTTAGGGTTAGGGTTAGGGTTAGGGTTAGGGTTGGTGTTAGGGTTAGGGTTAGGGTTAGGGTTAGTGTTAGGGTTAGGGTTAGGGTTAGGATTAGGATTAGGGTTACGGTTGGTGTTAGGGTTAGGGTTAGGTTTAGGGTTAGGGTTAGTCTTAGGGTTCGTGTTAGGGTTAGGTTTAGGGTTAGGGTTAGGGTTGGTGTTAGGGTTAGGGTTAGGGTTAGGGTTGGTGTTAGGTATAGGTTTAGGGTTAGGATTAGGGTTATGGTTTGGGTTGGTGTTAGAGTTAGGGTTAGGGTTAGGGTTAGTGTTAGGGTTAGGGTAAGGGTTAGGGTTAGGTTACCCCGAGCACTACCCCTCGCCCTAGGCCTACGCCTAGCACTACCTCTGGTCCTACCCCTACCCCAGTCCCTACAGCTCCCCCTACCCATAGGCCCACCCCCATCCCTACCCCTAGCCAGAGCTCCCACTCCTGGTCCTAGGCCTACTTCGAGGTTTACCCCGACACCCACCTCTTGCCCTTTGCCTACCCCAGCGCTACGCCTACCGCTCCCACTAGCCCTATCTCGGGCCCTAGACCAACGCCCAGTGCTCACTCTAGTCCGAAGCCTAGCACTTGCCCGTCGCCAACCGGTACACCTTGCCCTACCAATAGCCAGAGCACTAACCCGTGTCCTACGAAATCACCCTGGACCCACCATTAGCCACACCCTAATCCAGCCCTACATCCGTTCGGAGTCCTAGGACTACCCGGAGCCATTTCGTGACACCTACCACTAGTCCTCGGCCAACCCCTACCACTACCACTAGTCCTAGGCTTAACATGAGCCCTAACCCTAACACTGCCCGTGGGCCTCTGCCAAACACTAGCCCTTCAACTAACCCTACCCCGAGCACTACCCCTCGCCCTAGGCCTACGACTAGCACTACCTCTGTTCCTACCACTACCCTGGCCCTACAGCTCCCCCTACCCATAGGCCCATCCCCAACCCTACCACTAGCCACAACTCCCACTCCTGGCTCTAGGCCTACTCGAGGTTTACCTCGACACCCACCCCTTGCCCTATGCCTACCCCAGCGCTACGCCTACCGCTCTCACTAGCCCTAGCTTGGGCCCTAGACCAACGCCCATGCCTCCTTCTAGTCCGAGGCCTAGAACTTGCCCGTCGCTGACCAGTAAACCTTGCCCTTGTTAGGGTTAGGGTTAGGGTTAGGGTTAGGGTTAGGGTTAGGATTAGGGTTTAGGGTTAGGGTTAGGGTTAGGGTTGGTGTTAGGGTTAGGGTTAGGGTTAGGGTTGGTGTTAGGGTTAATGTTAGGGTTAGGGTTAGGGTTACGGTTAGGGTTGGTGTTAGGCTTAGGGTTAGGGTTAGGGTTAGGATTAGGGTTAGGGTTGGTGTTAGGGTTAGGGTTAGGGTTAGGGTGGGTGTTAGGGTTAGGGTTAGGGTTAGGGTTAGGGTTGGTGTTAGGTATAGGGTTAGGGTTAGGGTTAGGGTTAGGGTTGGTGTTAGGTTAGGATTAGGGTTAGGGTTAGGGTTGGTGTTAGGGTTAGGGTTAAGGTTAGGGTTAGGGTTAGGGTTAGGGTTAGGGTTGGTGTTACGTTTAGGGTTAGGGTTAGGGTTACGGTTAGGGTTGGTGTTAGGGTTAGGTTTAGGGTTAGGGTTAGGATTAGGGTTAGGGTTGGTGTTAGGGTTCGGGTTAGGGTTAGGGTTGGTGTTAGGGTTAGGGTTAGGGTTAGGGTTAGGGTTGGTGTTAGGTATAGGGTTAGGGTTAGGGTTAGGGTTAGGGTTAGGGTTGGTGTTAGGGTTAGGGTTAGGGTTAGGGTTAGTGTTAGGGTTAGGGTTAGGGTTAGGATTAGGATTAGGGTTACGGTTGGTGTTAGGGTTAGGGTTAGGTTTAGGGTTAGGGTTAGTCTCAGGGTTCGTGTTAGGGTTAGGGTTAGGGTTAGGGTTAGGTTTAGGGTTGGTGTTAGGGTTAGGGTTAGGGTTAGGGTTGGTGTTAGGTATAGGGTTAGGGTTAGGTTTAGGGTTATGGTTAGGGTTTAGTGTTAGGGTTAGGGTTAGGGTTAGGGTTAGGGTTAGGGTTGGTGTTAGGGTTAGGGTTAGGGTTAGGGTTACGGTTAGGGTTGGTGTTAGGGTTAGGGTTAGGGTTAGGATTAGGGTTAGGGTTGGTGTTAGGGTTAGGGTTAGGGTTAGGGTTGGTGTTAGGGTTAGGGTTAGGGTTAGGGTTAGGGTTGGTGTTAGGTATAGGTTTAGGGTTAGGGTTAGGGTTAGGGTTAGGGTTGGTGTTAGGGTTAGGGTTAGGGTTAGGGTTAGTGTTAGGTTTAGGGTTAGGGTTAGGATTAGGGTTAGGGTTAGGGTTAGGGTTGGTGTTAGGGTTAGGGTTAGGGTTAGGGTTAGTGTTAGGGTTAGGGTTAGGGTTAGGGTTAGGGTTAGTATTAGGGTTTAGGGTTAGGGTTAGGGTTAGGGTTGGTGTTAGGGTTAGGCTTAGGGTTAGGGTTAGGGTTGGTGTTAGGGTTAGGGTTAGGGTTAGGATTAGGGTTAGGGTTGGTGATAGGGTTAGGGTTAGGGTTAGGGTTGGTGTTAGGGTTAGGGTTAGGGTTAGTGTTAGGGTTAGGGTTAGGGTTAGGATTAGGATTAGGGTTACGGTTGGTGTTAGGGTTAGGGTTAGGTTTAGGGTTAGGGTTAGGGTTAGGGTTCGTGTTAGGGTTAGGGTTAGGGTTAGGGTTAGGGTTGGTGTTAGGGTTAGGGTTAGGGTTAGGGTTGGTGTTAGGTATAGGGTTAGGGTTAGTATTAGGGTTATGGTTAGGGTTGGTGTTAGAGTTAGGGTTAGGGTTAGGGTTAGGTTACCCCGAGCACTACCCCTCGCCCTAGGCCTACGCCTAGCACTACCTCTGGTCCTACCCCTACCCCAGTCCCTACAGCTCCCCCTACCCATAGGCCCACCCCCATCCCTACCCCTAGCCAGAGCTCCCACTCCTGGTCCTAGGCCTACTTCGAGGTTTACCCCGACACCCACCCCTTGCCCTTTGCCTACCACAGCGCTACGCCTACCGCTACCACTAGCCCTATCTCGGGCCCTAGACCAACGCCCAGTGCTCACTCTAGTCCGAAGCCTAGCACTTGCCCGTCGCCAACCGGTACACCTTGCCCTACCAATAGCCAGAGCACTAACCCGTGTCCTACGAAATCACCCTGGACCCACCATTAGCCACACCCTAATCCAGCCCTACATCCGTTCGGAGTCCTAGGACTACCCGGAGCCATTTCGTGACACCTACCCCTAGTCCTCGGCCAACCCCTACCACTACCACTAGTCCTAGGCTTAACATGAGCCCTAACCCTAACACTGCCCGTGGGCCTCTGCCAAACACTAGCCCTTCAACTAACCCTACCCCGAGCACTACCCCTCGCCCTAGGCCTACGCCTAGCACTACCTCTGTTCCTACCACTACCCTGGCCCTACAGCTCCCCCTACCCATAGGCCCAACCCCAACCCTACCACTAGCCACAGCTCCCACTCCTGGCTCTAGGCCTACTCGAGGTTTACCTCGACACCCACCCCTTGCCCTATGCCTACCCCAGCGCTACGCCTACCGCTCTCACTAGCCCTAGCTCGGGCCCTAGACCAACGCCCATGCCTCCTTCTAGTCCGAGGCCTAGAACTTGCCCGTCGCTGACCAGTAAACCTTGCCCTTGTTAGGGTTAGGGTTAGGGTTAGGGTTAGGGTTAGGATTAGGGTTTAGGGTTTGGGTTAGGGTTAGGGTTGGTGTTAGGTTTAGGGTTAGGGTTAGGGTTAGGGTTACGGTTAGGGTTGGTGTTAGGGTTAGGGTTAGGGTTAGGGTTAGGATTAGGGTTAGTGTTGGTGTTAGGGTTAGGGTTAGGGTTAGGGTTGGTGTTAGGGTTAGGGTTAGGGTTAGGGTTAGGGTTGGTGTTAGGTATAGAATTAGGGTTAGGGTTAGGGTTAGGGTTAGGGTTGGTGTTAGGGTTAGGGTTAGGGTTAGGGTTAGTGCTGGGTTAGGGTTAGGGTTAGGGTTAGGATTAGGGTTAGGGTTGGTGTTAGGGTTAGGGTTAGGGTTAGGGTTGGTGTTAGGGTTAGGGTTAGGGTTAGGGTTAGGGTTGGTGTTAGGTATAGGTTTAGGGTTAGGGTTAGGGTTAGGGTTAGGGTTAGGGTTAGGGTTAGGGTTAGGGTTAGGTTTAGGGTTAGGGTTAGGGTTAGGGTTAGGGTTAGGGTTGGTGTTAGGGTTAGGGTTAGGGTTAGGGTTAGGGTTAGGGTTAGGGTTGGTGTTAGGTATAGGCTTAGGGTTAGGGTTAGGGTTAGGGTTAGGGTTGGTGTTAGGGTTAGGGTTAGGGTTAGGGTTAGTGTTAGGGTTAGGGTTAGGGTTAGGGTTAGGGTTAGGATTAGGGTTTAGGGTTAGGGTTAGGGTTAGGGTTGGTGTTAGGGTTAGTGTTAGGGTTAGGGTTAGGGTTGGTGTTAGGGTTAGGGTTAGGGTTAGGGTTAGGGTTACGGTTAGGGTTGGTGTTAGGGTTAGGGTTAGGGTTTGGGTTAGGATTAGGGTTAGGGTTAGGTTACCCCGAGCACTACCCCTCGCCCTAGGCCTACGCCTAGCACTACCTCTGGTCCTACCTCTACCCCAGTCCCTACAGCTCCCCCTACCCATAGGCCCACCCCCATCCCTACACCTAGCCACAGCTCCCACTCCTGGTCCTAGGCCTACTTCGAGGTTTACCCCGACACCCACCCCTTGCCCTTTGCCTACCCCAGCGCTACGCCTACCGCTCCCACTAGCCCTACCTCGGGCCCTAGACCAACGCCCAGTGCTCACTCTAGTCCGAAGCCTAGCACTTGCCCGTCGCCAACCGGTACACCTTGCCCTACCAATAGCCAGAGCACTAACCCGTGTCCTACGAAATCACCCTGGACCCACCATTAGCCACACCCTAATCCAGCCCTACATCCATTCGGAGTCCTAGGACTACCCGGAGCCATTTCGTGACACCTACCCCTAGTCCTCGGCCAACCCCTACCACTACCACTAGTCCTAGGCTTAACATGAGCCCTAACCCTAACATTGCCCATGGGCCTCTGCCAAACACTAGCCCTTCAACTAACCCTACACGAGCACTACCCCTCGCCCTAGGCCTACGCCTAGCACTACCTCTGTTCCTACCACTACCCTGGCCCTACAGCTCCCCCTACCCATAGACCCACCCCCAACCCTACCACTAGCCACAGCTCCCACTCCTGGCTCTAGGCCTACTCGAGGTTTACCTCGACACCCACCCCTTGCCCTATGCCTACCCCAGCGCTACGCCTACCGCTCTCACTAGCACTAGCTCGGGCCCTAGACCAACGCCCATGCCTCCTTCTAGTCCGAGGCCTAGAACTTGCCCGTCGCTGACCAGTAAACCTTGCCCTTGTTAGGGTTAGGGTTAGGGTTAGGGTTAGGGTTAAGATTAGGGTTTAGGGTTAGGGTTAGGGTTAGGGTTAGGGTTAGAGTTAGGGTTGGTGTTAGGGTTAGGGTTAGGGTTAGGGTTACGGTTAGGGTTGGTGTTAGGGTTAGGGTTAGGGTTAGGGTTAGGATTAGGGTTAGGGTTGGTGTTAGGCTTAGGGTTAGGGTTAGGGTTGGTGTTAGGGTTAGGGTTAGGGTTAGGGTTAGGGTTGGTGTTAGGTATAGGTTTAGGGTTAGGGTTAGGGTTAGGGTTAGGGTTGGTGTTAGGCTTAGGGTTAGGGTTAGGGTTAGTGTTAGGGTTAGGGTTAGGGTTAGGATTAGGATTAGGGTTAGGGTTCGTGTTAGGGTTAGGGTTAGGTTTAGGGTTAGGGTTAGGGTTAGGGTTCGTGTTAGGCATAGGGTTAGGGTTAGGGTTAGGGTTAGGGTTAGGGTTGGTGTTAGGGTTAGGGTTAGGGTTTTGGTTAGGGTTGGTGTTAGGGTTAGGGTTAGGGTTAGGATTAGGGTTAGAGTTGGTGTTAAGGTTAGGGTTAGGGTTAGGGTTAGGGTTGGTGTTAGGGTTAGGGTTAGGGTTACGGTTAGGGTTGGTGTTAGGGTTAGGGTTAGGGTTAGGGTTAGGGTTAGGATTAGGGTTAGGGTTGGTGTTAGGGTTAGGGTTAGGGTTAGGGTTGGTGTTAGGGTTAGGGTTAGGGTTAGGGTTAGGGTTGGTGTTAGGTATAGGGTTAGGGTTAGGGTTAGGGTTAGGGTTAGGGTTGGTGTTAGAGTTAGGGTTAGGGTTAGGGTTAGTGTTAGGGTTAGGGTTAGGGTTAGGGTTAGGTTACCCCGAGCACTACCCCTCGCCCTAGGCCTACGCCTAGCACTACGCCTACCGCTCTCACTAGCCCTAGCTTGGGCCCTAGACCAACGCCCATGCCTCCTTCTAGTCCGAGGCCTAGAACTTGCCCGTCGCTGACCAGTAAACCTTGCCCTTGTTAGGGTTAGGGTTAGGGTTAGGGTTAGGGTTAGGGTTAGGATTAGGGTTTAGGGTTAGGGTTAGGGTTAGGGTTGGTGTTAGGGTTAGGGTTAGGGTTAGGGTTGGTGTTAGGGTTAATGTTAGGGTTAGGGTTAGGGTTACGGTTAGGGTTGGTGTTAGGCTTAGGGTTAGGGTTAGGGTTAGGATTAGGGTTAGGGTTGGTGTTAGGGTTAGGGTTAGGGTTAGGGTTGGTGTTAGGGTTAGGGTTAGGGTTAGGGTTAGGGTTGGTGTTAGGTATAGGGTTAGGATTAGGGTTAGGGTTAGGGTTGGTGTTAGGGTTAGGATTAGGGTTAGGGTTAGGGTTGGTGTTAGGGTTAGGGTTAGGGTTAGGGTTAGGGTTAGGGTTAGGGTTGGTGTTACGTTTAGGGTTAGGTTAGGGTTACGGTTAGGGTTGGTGTTAGGGTTAGGGTTAGGGTTAGGGTTAGGATTAGGGTTAGGGTTGGTTTTAGGGTTCGGGTTAGGGTTAGAGTTGGTGTTAGGGTTAGGGTTAGGGTTAGGGTTAGGGTTGGTGTTAGGTATAGGGTTAGGGTTAGGGTTAGGGTTAGGGTTAGGGTTGGTGTTAGGGTTAGGGTTAGGGTTAGGGTTAGTGTTAGGGTTAGGGTTAGGGTTAGGATTAGGATTAGGGTTACGGTTGGTGTTAGGGTTAGGGTTAGGTTTAGGGTTAGGGTTAGTCTTAGGGTTCGTGTTAGGGTTAGGTTTAGGGTTAGGGTTAGGGTTGGTGTTAGGGTTAGGGTTAGGGTTAGGGTTGGTGTTAGGTATAGGGTTAGGGTTAGGATTAGGGTTATGGTTAGGGTTGGTGTTAGAGTTAGGGTTAGGGTTAGGGTTAGTGTTAGGGTTAGGGTAAGGGTTAGGGTTAGGTTACCCCGAGCACTACCCCTCGCCCTAGGCCTACGCCTAGCACTACCTCTGGTCCTACCCCTACCCCAGTCCCTACAGCTCCCCCTACCCATAGGCCCACCCCCATCCCTACCCCTAGCCAGAGCTCCCACTCCTGGTCCTAGGCCTACTTCGAGGTTTACCCCGACACCCACCTCTTGCCCTTTGCCTACCCCAGCGCTACGCCTACCGCTCCCACTAGCCCTATCTCGGGCCCTAGACCAACGCCCAGTGCTCACTCTAGTCCGAAGCCTAGCACTTGCCCGTCGCCAACCGGTACACCTTGCCCTACCAATAGCCAGAGCACTAACCCGTGTCCTACGAAATCACCCTGGACCCACCATTAGCCACACCCTAATCCAGCCCTACATCCGTTCGGAGTCCTAGGACTACCCGGAGCCATTTCGTGACACCTACCACTAGTCCTCGGCCAACCCCTACCACTACCACTAGTCCTAGGCTTAACATGAGCCCTAACCCTAACACTGCCCGTGGGCCTCTGCCAAACACTAGCCCTTCAACTAACCCTACCCCGAGCACTACCCCTCGCCCTAGGCCTACGACTAGCACTACCTCTGTTCCTACCACTACCCTGGCCCTACAGCTCCCCCTACCCATAGGCCCAACCCCAACCCTACCACTAGCCACAACTCCCACTCCTGGCTCTAGGCCTACTCGAGGTTTACCTCGACACCCACCCCTTGCCCTATGCCTACCCCAGCGCTACGCCTACCGCTCTCACTAGCCCTAGCTTGGGCCCTAGACCAACGCCCATGCCTCCTTCTAGTCCGAGGCCTAGAACTTGCCCGTCGCTGACCAGTAAACCTTGCCCTTGTTAGGGTTAGGGTTAGGGTTAGGGTTAGGGTTAGGGTTAGGATTAGGGTTTAGGGTTAGGGTTAGGGTTAGGGTTGGTGTTAGGGTTAGGGTTAGGGTTAGGGTTGGTGTTAGGGTTAATGTTAGGGTTAGGGTTAGGGTTACGGTTAGGGTTGGTGTTAGGCTTAGGGTTAGGGTTAGGGTTAGGATTAGGGTTAGGGTTGGTGTTAGGGTTAGGGTTAGGGTTAGGGTGGGTGTTAGGGTTAGGGTTAGGGTTAGGGTTAGGGTTGGTGTTAGGTATAGGGTTAGGGTTAGGGTTAGGGTTAGGGTTGGTGTTAGGTTAGGATTAGGGTTAGGGTTAGGGTTGGTGTTAGGGTTAGGGTTAAGGTTAGGGTTAGGGTTAGGGTTAGGGTTAGGGTTGGTGTTACGTTTAGGGTTAGGGTTAGGGTTACGGTTAGGGTTGGTGTTAGGGTTAGGTTTAGGGTTAGGGTTAGGATTAGGGTTAGGGTTGGTGTTAGGGTTCGGGTTAGGGTTAGGGTTGGTGTTAGGGTTAGGGTTAGGGTTAGGGTTAGGGTTGGTGTTAGGTATAGGGTTAGGGTTAGGGTTAGGGTTAGGGTTAGGGTTGGTGTTAGGGTTAGGGTTAGGGTTAGGGTTAGTGTTAGGGTTAGGGTTAGGGTTAGGATTAGGATTAGGGTTACGGTTGGTGTTAGGGTTAGGGTTAGGTTTAGGGTTAGGGTTAGTCTCAGGGTTCGTGTTAGGGTTAGGGTTAGGGTTAGGGTTAGGGTTAGGGTTGGTGTTAGGGTTAGGGTTAGGGTTAGGGTTGGTGTTAGGTATAGGGTTAGGGTTAGGTTTAGGGTTATGGTTAGGGTTGGTGTTAGAGTTAGGGTTAGGGTTAGGGTTAGTGTTAGGGTTAGGGTTAGGGTTAGGGTTAGGTTACCCCGAGCACTACCCCTCGCCCTAGGCCTACGCCTAGCACTACCTCTGGTCCTACCCCTACCCCAGTCCCTACAGCTTTCCCTACCCATAGGCCCACCCCCATCCCTACCCCTAGCCAGAGCTCCCACTCCTGGTCCTAGGCCTACTTCGAGGTTTACCCCGACACCCACCTCTTGCCCTTTGCCTACCCCAGCGCTACGCCTACCGCTCCCACTAGCCCTATCTCGGGCCCTAGACCAACGCCCAGTGCTCACTCTAGTCCGAAGCCTAGCACTTGCCCGTCGCCAACCGGTACACCTTGCCCTACCAATAGCCAGAGCACTAACCCGTGTCCTACGAAATCACCCTGGACCCACCATTAGCCACACCCTAATCCAGCCCTACATCCGTTCGGAGTCCTAGGACTACCCGGAGCCATTTCGTGACACCTACCCCTAGTCCTCGGCCAACCCCTACCACTACCACTAGTCCTAGGCTTAACATGAGCCCTAACCCTAACACTGCCCGTGGGCCTCTGCCAAACACTAGCCCTTCAACTAACCCTACCCCGAGCACTACCCCTCGCCCTAGTCCTACGACTAGCACTACCTCTGTTCCTACCACTACCCTGGCCCAACAGCTCCCCCTACCCATAGGCCCAACCCCAACCCTACCACTAGCCACAGCTCCCACTCCTGGCTCTAGGCCTACTCGAGGTTTACCTCGACACCCACCCCTTGCCCTATGCCTACCCCAGCGCTACGCCTACCGCTCTCACTAGCCCTAGCTCGGGCCCTAGACCAACGCCCATGCCTCCTTCTAGTCCGAGGCCTAGAACTTGCCCGTCGCTGACCAGTAAACCTTGCCCTTGTTAGGGTTAGGGTTAGGGTTAGGGTTAGGGTTAGGGTTAGGATTAGGGTTTAGTGTTAGGGTTAGGGTTAGGGTTAGGGTTAGGGTTAGGGTTGGTGTTAGGGTTAGGGTTAGGGTTAGGGTTACGGTTAGGGTTGGTGTTAGGGTTAGGGTTAGGGTTAGGGTTAGGATTAGGGTTAGGGTTGGTGTTAGGGTTAGGGTTAGGGTTAGGGTTGGTGTTAGGGTTAGGGTTAGGGTTAGGGTTAGGGTTGGTGTTAGGTATAGGTTTAGGGTTAGGGTTAGGGTTAGGGTTGGTGTTAGGGTTAGGGTTAGGGTTAGGGTTAGTGTTAGGTTTAGGGTTAGGGTTAGGATTAGGGTTAGGGTTAGGGTTAGGGTTGGTGTTAGGGTTAGGGTTAGGGTTAGGGTTAGTGTTAGGGTTAGGGTTAGGGTTAGGGTTAGGGTTAGTATTAGGGTTTAGTGTTAGGGTTAGGGTTAGGGTTGGTGTTAGGGTTAGGCTTAGGGTTAGGGTTAGGGTTGGTGTTAGGGTTAGGGTTAGGGTTAGGATTAGGGTTAGGGTTGGTGATAGGGTTAGGGTTAGGGTTAGGGTTGGTGTTAGGGTTAGGGTTAGGGTTAGGGTTAGGGTTACGGTTAGGGTTGGTGTTAGGCTTAGGGTTAGGGTTAGGGTTAGTGTTAGGGTTAGGGTTAGGGTTAGGATTAGGATTAGGGTTACGGTTGGTGTTAGGGTTAGGGTTAGGTTTAGGGTTAGGGTTAGGGTTAGGGTTCGTGTTAGGGTTAGGGTTAGGGTTAGGGTTAGGGTTGGTGTTAGGGTTAGGGTTAGGGTTAGGGTTGGTGTTAGGTATAGGGTTAGGGTTAGTATTAGGGTTATGGTTAGGGTTGGTGTTAGAGTTAGGGTTAGGGTTAGGGTTAGTGTTAGGGTTAGGGTTAGGGTTAGGGTTAGGTTACCCCGAGCACTACCCCTCGCCCTAGGCCTACGCCTAGCACTACCTCTGGTCCTACCCCTACCCCAGTCCCTACAGCTCCCCCTACCCATAGGCCCACCCCCATCCCTACCCCTAGCCAGAGCTCCCACTCCTGGTCCTAGGCCTACTTCGAGGTTTACCCCGACACCCACCCCTTGCCCTTTGCCTACCCCAGCGCTACGCCTACCGCTACCACTAGCCCTATCTCGGGCCCTAGACCAACGCCCAGTGCTCACTCTAGTCCGAAGCCTAGCACTTGCCCGTCGCCAACCGGTACACCTTGCCCTACCAATAGCCAGAGCACTAACCCGTGTCCTACGAAATCACCCTGGACCCACCATTAGCCACACCCTAATCCAGCCCTACATCCGTTCGGAGTCCTAGGACTACCCGGAGCCATTTCGTGACACCTACCCCTAGTCCTCGGCCAACCCCTACCACTACCACTAGTCCTAGGCTTAACATGAGCCCTAACCCTAACACTGCCCGTGGGCCTCTGCCAAACACTAGCCCTTCAACTAACCCTACCCCGAGCACTACCCCTCGCCCTAGGCCTACGCCTAGCACTACCTCTGTTCCTACCACTACCCTGGCCCTACAGCTCCCCCTACCCATAGGCCCAACCCCAACCCTACCACTAGCCACAGCTCCCACTCCTGGCTCTAGGCCTACTCGAGGTTTACCTCGACACCCACCCCTTGCCCTATGCCTACCCCAGCGCTACGCCTACCGCTCTCACTAGCCCTAGCTCGGGCCCTAGACCAACGCCCATGCCTCCTTCTAGTCCGAGGCCTAGAACTTGCCCGTCGCTGACCAGTAAACCTTGCCCTTGTTAGGGTTAGGGTTAGGGTTAGGGTTAGGGTTAGGGTTTAGGGTTTAGGGTTTGGGTTAGGGTTAGGGTTGGTGTTAGGTTAGGGTTAGGGTTAGGGTTAGGGTTACGGTTAGGGTTGGTGTTAGGGTTAGGGTTAGGGTTAGGGTTAGGATTAGGGTTAGTGTTGGTGTTAGGGTTAGGGTTAGGGTTAGGGTTGGTGTTAGGGTTAGGGTTAGGGTTAGGGTTAGGGTTGGTGTTAGGTATAGAATTAGGGTTAGGGTTAGGGTTAGGGTTAGGGTTGGTGTTAGGGTTAGGGTTAGGGTTAGGGTTAGTGCTGGTTTAGGGTTAGGGTTAGGGTTAGGATTAGGGTTAGGGTTTGTGTTAGGGTTAGGGTTAGGTTTAGGGTTAGGGTTCGTGTTAGGCATAGGGTTAGGGTTAGGGTTAGGGTTAGGGTTAGGGTTAGGGTTAGGGTTAGGGTTGGTGTTAGGGTTAGGCTTAGGGTTAGGGTTAGGGTTGGTGTTAGGGTTAGGGTTAGGGTTAGGATTAGGGTTAGGGTTGGTGATAGGGTTAGGGTTAGGTTTAGGGTTGGTGTTAGGTATAGGGTTATGGTTAGGGTTAGGGTTAGGGTTAGGGTTGGTGTTAGGGTTAGGGTTACGGTTAGGGTTAGGGTTGGTGTTAGGTATAGGGTTAGGGTTAGCATTAGGGTTAGGGTTAGGGTTGGTGTTAGCGTTAGGGTTAGGGTTAGGATTAGTGATAGGGTTAGGGTTAGTGTTAGGTTACCCAGAGCACTACCCCTCGCCTTAGGCCTACGCCTAGCACTACCTCTGGTCCCACCCCTACCCCTGTCCCTACAGCTCCCCCTAACCATAGGCCCACCCCCATCCCTACCCCTAGCCACAGCTCCCACTCTAGGTCCTAGGCCTACTCCGAGGTTTACCCCGACACCCACCCCTTGCCCTTTGACTACCCCAGCGCTACGCCTACCGCTCCCACTAGCCCTACCTCGGGCCCTAGATCAACGCCCAGTGCTCACTCTAGTCCGAAGCCTAGCACTTGCCCGTCGCCAACCGGTACACTTTTCCCTACCGATAGCCAGAGCACTAACCCGTGTCCTACGAAATCACCCTGGACCCACCATTAGCCACACCCTAATACAGCCCTACATCCGTTCGGAGTCCTAGGACTACCCGGAGCCCTCTTGTGACAGTTACCCCTAGCCCTCGGCCATCCCCTACCACTACCACTAGTCCTAGGCCTAACATGAGCCCTAACCCAAACACTGCCCGTGGGCCTCTGCCAACCACTAGCCCTTCACCTAACCCTACCCCGAGCACTACCCCTCGCCCTAGGCTTACGCCTAGCACTACCTCTGGTCCTACACCTACCCCTGGTTCTACAGCTCCCCCTACTTATAGGCCCACCCCCATCCATACCCCTAGCCACAGCTTTCACTCCTGGCCCTAGGCCTACTCCGAGGTTTACCTCGACACCCACCCCTTGCTCTATGCCTACCCCAGCGCTACGCCTACCGCTCTCACTAGCCCTAGCTCGGGCCCTAGACCAACGCCCATGGCTCCCTCTAGTCCGAGGCCTAGAACTTGCCCGTCGCTGACCAGTACACCTTGCCCTTGTTAGGGTTAGGGTTAGGGTTAGGGTTAGGGTTAGGATTAGGGTTTAGGGTTAGGGTTAGGGTTAGGTTTGGTGTTAGGGTTAGGGTTAGGGTTAGGGTTAGGGTTGGTGTTAGGTTTAGGGTTAGGGTTAGGGTTAGAGTTAGGGTTAAGGTTGGTGTTAGGGTTAGGGTTAGGGTTAGGGTTAGGGTTAGGGTTAGGATTAGGGTTAGGGTTGGTGTTAGGGTTAGGGTTAGGGTTAGGGTTAGGGTTAGGGTTGGTGTTAGGGTTAGGGTTAGGGTTAGGGTTGGTGTTAGGTACAGGTTTAGGGTTAGGGTTAGGGTTAGGGTTTGGTTGGTTTTAGGGTTAGGCTTAGGGTTAGGGTTAGTGTTAGGGTTAGGGTTAGGGTTAGGGTTAGAATTAGGGTTAGGGTTGGTGTTAGGGTTAGGGTTAGGGTTAGGGTTAGTGTTGGTGTTAGGCATAGGGTTAGGGTTAGGGTTAGGGTTAGGGTTGGTGTTAGGGTTAGGGTTAGGGTTAGGGTTGGTGATAGGATTAGGGTTAGGGTTAGGATTAGGGTTAGGTTTGGTGTTAGGGTTAGGGTTAGGGTTAGGGTTAGGGTTGATGTTAGGGTTAGGGTTAGGGTTAGAGTTAGGGTTAGGGTTAGGGTTAGGGTTAGGGTTGGTGTTAGGGTTAGGGTTAGGGTTAGGGTTAGGGTTGGTGTTAGGGTTAGGGTTTGGGTTAGGGTTAGGGTTGGTGTTACGTTTAGGGTTTGGGTTAGGGTTAGGGTTAGGGTTGGTGTTAGGGTTAGGGTTAGGGTTAGGGTTAGGGTTCGTGTTAGGCATAGGGTTAGGGTTAGGGTTAGGGTTAGGGTTACGGTTAGGGTTGGTGTTAGGGTTAGGGTTAGGGTTAGGGTTAGGGTTAGGATTAGGGTTAGGGTTGGTGTTAGGGTTAGGGTTAGGGTTAGTGTTGGTGTTAGGGTTAGGGTTAGGGTTAGGGGTTAGGGTTGGTGTTAGGTATAGGGTTAGGGTTAGGGTTAGGGTTAGGGTTAGGGTTGGTGTTAGGGTTAGGGTTAGGGTTAGGGTTAGTGCTGGGTTAGGGTTAGGGTTAGGGTTAGGATTAGGGTTAGGGTTTGTGTTAGGGTTAGGGTTAGGTTTAGGGTTAGGGTTCGTGTTAGGCATAGGGTTAGGGTTAGGGTTAGGGTTAGGGTTAGGGTTAGGGTTGGTGTTAGGGTTAGGCTTAGGGTTAGGGTTAGGGTTGGTGTTAGGGTTAGGGTTAGGGTTAGGATTAGGGTTAGGGTTGGTGATAGGGTTAGGGTTAGGGTTAGGGTTGGTGTTAGGTATAGGGTTATGGTTAGGGTTAGGGTTAGGGTTAGGGTTGGTGTTAGGGTTAGGGTTACGGTTAGGGTTAGGGTTGGTGTTAGGTATAGGGTTAGGGTTAGCATTAGGGTTAGGGTTAGGGTTGGTGTTAGGGTTAGGGTTAGGGTTAGGGTTAGGGTTAGGGTTAGGGTTAGGTTACCCCGAGCACTACCCCTCGCCCTAGGCCTACGCCTAGCACTACCTCTGGTCCTACCCCTACCCCAGTCCCTACAGCTCCCCCTACCTATAGGCCCACCCCCTCCCTACCCCTAGCCACAGCTCCCACTCCTGGTCCTAGGCCTACTTCGAGGTTTACCCCGACACCCACCCCTTGCCCTTTGCCTACCCCAGCGCTACGCCTACTGCTCCCACTAGCCCTACCTCGGGCCCTAGACCAACG
This sequence comes from Rhinolophus hipposideros, assembly GCF_964194185.1. Lineage (NCBI taxonomy): Eukaryota > Metazoa > Chordata > Mammalia > Chiroptera > Rhinolophidae > Rhinolophus > Rhinolophus hipposideros. The sequence continues at coordinate 127,851 of NW_027668856.1, read as the reverse complement.
CCCAGTGCTCACTCTAGTTTGAAGCCTAGCACTTGCCCGTCGCTAACCGGTACACCTTGCCCTACCAATAGCCAGAGCACTAACCCGTGTCCTACGAAATCACCCCGGACCCACCATTAGCCACACCATAATCCAGCCCTACATCCGTTCGGAGTCCTATGACTACCCGGAGCCATTTCGTGACACCTACCCCTAGTCCTCGGCCAACCCCTACCACTACCACTAGTCCTAGGCTTAACATGAGCCCTAACCCTAACTCTGCCCGTGGGCCTCTGCCAAACTCTAGCCCTTCAACTAACCCTACCCCGAGCACTACCCCTCGCCCTAGGCCTACGCCTAGCACTACCTCTGTTCCTACGACTACCCTGGCCCTACAGCTCCCCCTACCCATAGGCCCACCCCCAACCCTACCACTAGCCACAGCTCCCACTCCTGGCTCTAGGCCTACTCGAGGTTTACCTCGACACCCACCCCTTGCCCTATGCCTACCCCAGCGCTACGCCTACCGCTCTCACTAACCCTAGCTTGGGCCCTAGACCAACGCCCATGCCTCCTTCTAGTCCGAGGCCTAGAACTTGCCCGTCGCTGACCAGTAAACCTTGCCCTTGTTAGGGTTAGGGTTAGGGTTAGGGTTAGGGTTAGGCTTAGGATTAGGGTTTAGGGTTAGGGTTAGGGTTAGGGTTGGTGTTAGGGTTAGGGTTAGGGTTAGGGTTAGGGTTGGTGTTAGGGTTAATGTTAGGGTTAGGGTTAGGGTTACGGTTAGGGTTGTTGTTAGGGTTAGGGTTAGGGTTAGGGTTAGGATTAGGGTTAGGGTTGGTGTTAGGGTTAGGGTTAGGGTTAGGGTTGGTGTTAGGGTTAGGGTTAGGGTTAGGGTTAGGGTTGGTGTTAGGTATAGGGTTAGGGTTAGGGTTAGGGTTAGGGTTAGGGTTGGTGTTAGGGTTAGGGTTAGGGTTAGGGTTAGTGTTAGGGTTAGGGTTAGGGTTAGGATTAGGATTAGGGTTAGGGTTGGTGTTAGAGTTAGGGTTAGGGTTAGGGTTAGGGTTAGGGTTAGGGTTAGGGTTAGGTTACCCCGAGCACTACCCCTCGCCCTAGGCCTACGCCTAGCACTACCTCTGGTCCTACCCCTACCCCAGTCCCTACAGCTCCCCCTACCCATAGGCCCACCCACATCCCTACCCCTAGCCAGAGCTCCCACTCCTGGTCCTAGGCCTACTTCGAGGTTTACCCCGACACCCACCCCTTGCCCTTTGCCTACACCAGCGCTACGCCTACCGCTACCACTAGCCCTATCTCGGGCCCTAGACCAACGCCCAGTGCTCACTCTAGTCCGAAGCCTAGCACTTGCCCGTCGCCAACCGGTACACCTTGCCCTACCAATAGCCAGAGCACTAACCCGTGTCCTACGAAATCACCCTGGACCCACCATTAGCCACACCCTAATCCAGCCCTACATCCGTTCGGAGTCCTAGGACTACCCGGAGCCATTTCGTGACACCTACCCCTAGTCCTCGGCCAACCCCTACCACTACCACTAGTCCTAGGCTTAACATGAGCCCTAACCCTAACACTGCCCGTGGGCCTCTGCCAAACACTAGCCCTTCAACTAACCCTACCCCGAGCACTACCCCTCGCCCTAGGCCTACGCCTAGCACTACCTCTGTTCCTACCACTACCCCGGCCCTACAGCTCCCCCTACCCATAGGCCCAACCCCAACCCTACCACTAGCCACAGCTCCCACTCCTGGTTCTAGGCCTACTCGAGGTTTACCTCGACACCCACCCCTTGCCCTATGCCTACCCCAGCGCTACGCCTACCGCTCTCACTAGCCCTAGCTCGGGCCCTAGACCAACGCCCATGCCTCCTTCTAGTCCGAGGCCTAGAACTTGCCCGTCGCTGACCAGTAAACCTTGCCCTTGTTAGGGTTAGGGTTAGGGTTAGGGTTAGGGTTAGGATTAGGGTTTAGGGTTTGGGTTAGGGTTAGGGTTGGTGTTAGGTTTAGGGTTAGGGTTAGGGTTAGGGTTACGGTTAAGGTTGGTGTTAGGGTTAGGGTTAGGGTTAGGGTTAGGATTAGGGTTAGTGTTGGTGTTAGGGTTAGGGTTAGGGTTAGGGTTGGTGTTAGGGTTAGGGTTAGGGTTAGGGTTAGGGTTGGTGTTAGGTATAGAATTAGGGTTAGGGTTAGGGTTAGGGTTAGGGTTGGTGTTAGGGTTAGGGTTAGGGTTAGGGTTAGTGCTGGGTTAGGGTTAGGGTTAGGGTTAGGATTAGGGTTAGGGTTTGTGTTAGGGTTAGGGTTAGGTTTAGGGTTAGGGTTCGTGTTAGGCATAGGGTTAGGGTTAGGGTTAGGGTTAGGGTTAGGGTTAGGGTTAGGGTTGGTGTTAGGGTTAGGCTTAGGGTTAGGGTTAGGGTTGGTGTTAGGGTTAGGGTTAGGGTTAGGATTAGGGTTAGGGTTGGTGATAGGGTTAGGGTTAGGGTTAGGGTTGGTGTTAGGTATAGGGTTATGGTTAGGGTTAGGGTTAGGGTTAGGGTTAGGGTTGGTGTTAGGGTTAGGGTTACGGTTAGGGTTAGGGTTGGTGTTAGGTATAGGGTTAGGGTTAGCATTAGGGTTAGGGTTAGGGTTGGTGTTAGGGTTAGGGTTAGGGTTAGGATTAGTGATAGGGTTAGGGTTAGTGTTAGGTTACCCCGAGCACTACCCCTCGCCTTAGGCCTACGCCTAGCACTACCTCTGGTCCCACCCCTACCCCTGTCCCTACAGCTCCCCCTAACCATAGGCCCACCCCCATCCCTACCCCTAGCCACAGCTCCCACTCTAGGTCCTAGGCCTAATCCGAGGTTTACCCCGACACCCACCCCTTGCCCTTTGACTACCCCAGCGCTACGCCTACCGCTCCCACTAGCCCTACCTCGGGCCCTAGACCAACGCCCAGTGCTCACTCTAGTCCGAAGCCTAGCACTTGCCCGTCGCCAACCGGTACACTTTGCCCTACCGATAGCCAGAGCACTAACCCGTGTCCTACGAAATCACCCTGGACCCACCATTAGCCACACCCTAATCCAGCCCTACATCCGTTCGGAGTCCTAGGACTACCCGGAGCCCTCTTGTGACAGTTACCCCTAGCCCTCGGCCATCCCCAACCACTACCACTAGTCCTAGGCCTAACATTAGCCCTAACCCAAACACTGCCCGTGGGCCTCTGCCAACCACTAGCCCTTCACCTAACCCTACCCCGAGCACTACCCCTCGCCCTAGGCTTACGCCTAGCACTACCTCTGGTCCTACACCTACCCCTGGTTCTACAGCTCCCCCTACTTATAGGCCCACCCCCATCCATACCCCTAGCCACAGCTCCCACTCCTGGCCCTAGGCCTACTCCGAGGTTTACCTCGACACCCACCCCTTGCTCTATGCCTACCCCAGCGCTACGCCTACCGCTCTCACTAGCCCTAGCTCGGGCCCTAGACCAACGCCCATGGCTCCCTCTAGTCCGAAGCCTAGAACTTGCCCGTCGCTGACCAGTACACCTTGCCCTTGTTAGGGTTAGGGTTAGGGTTAGGTTTAGGGTTAGGGTTAGGATTAGGGTTTAGGGTTAGGGTTAGGGTTAGGTTTGGTGTTAGGGTTAGGGTTAGGGTTAGGGTTAGGGTTGGTGTTAGGTTTAGGGTTAGGGTTAGGGTTAGAGTTAGGGTTAAGGTTGGTGTTAGGGTTAGGGTTAGGGTTAGGGTTAGGGTTAGGGTTAGGGTTAGGATTAGGGTTAGGGTTGGTGTTAGGGTTAGGGTTAGGGTTAGGGTTAGGGTTAGGGTTGGTGTTAGGGTTAGGGTTAGGGTTAGGGTTGGTGTTAGGTACAGGGTTAGGGTTAGGGTTAGGGTTAGGGTTTGGTTGGTTTTAGGGTTAGGCTTAGGGTTAGGGTTAGTGTTAGGGTTAGGGTTAGGGTTAGGGTTAGAATTAGGGTTAGGGTTGGTGTTAGGGTTAGGGTTAGGGTTAGGGTTAGTGTTGGTGTTAGGCATAGGGTTACGGTTAGGGTTACGGTTAGGGTTGGTGTTAGGGTTAGGGTTAGGGTTAGGGTTGGTGATAGGATTAGGGTTAGGGTTAGGATTAGGGTTAGGTTTGGTGTTAGGGTTAGGGTTAGGGTTAGGGTTAGGGTTGATGTTAGGGTTAGGGTTAGGGTTAGAGTTAGGGTTAGGGTTAGGGTTAGGGTTGGTGTTAGGGTTAGGGTTAGGGTTAGGGTTAGGGTTGGTGTTAGGGTTAGGGTTTGGGTTAGGGTTAGGGTTGGTGTTACGTTTAGGGTTAGGGTTAGGGTTAGGGTTAGGGTTGGTGTTAGGGTTAGGGTTAGGGTTAGGGTTAGGGTTCGTGTTAGGCATAGGGTTAGGGTTAGGGTTAGGGTTAGGGTTACGGTTAGGGTTGGTGTTAGGTTTAGGGTTAGGGTTAGGGTTAGGGTTAGGATTAGGGTTAGGGTTGGTGTTAGGGTTAGGGTTAGGGTTAGGGTTGGTGTTAGGGTTAGGGTTAGGGTTAGGGTTAGGGTTGGTGTTAGGTATAGGGTTAGGGTTAGGGTTAGGGTTAGGGTTAGGGTTGGTGTTAGGGTTAGGGTTAGGGTTAGGGTTAGGGTTAGGGTTAGGGTTAGGGTTCGTGTTAGACATAGGGTTAGGGTTAGGGTTAGGGTTAGGGTTAGGGTTGGTGTTAGGGTTAGGGTTAGGGTTTTGGTTAGGGTTGGTGTTAGGGTTAGGGTTAGGGTTAGGATTAGGTTTAGAGTTGGTGTTAAGGTTAGGGTTAGGGTTAGGGTTAGGGTTAGGGTTAGGCATAGGGTTAGGATTAGGGTTAGGGTTAGGGTTACGGTTAGGGTTGGTGTTAGGGTTAGGGTTAGGGTTAGGGTTAGGATTAGGGTTAGGGTTGGTGTTAGGGTTCGGGTTAGGGTTAGGGTTGGTGTTAGGGTTAGGGTTAGGGTTAGGGTTAGGGTTGGTGTTAGGTATGGGTTAGGGTTAGGGTTAGGGTTAGGGTTAGGGTTGGTGTTAGGGTTAGGGTTAGGGTTAGGGTTAGTGTTAGGGTTAGGGTTAGGGTTAGGATTAGGATTAGGGTTACGGTTGGTGTTAGGGTTAGGGTTAGGGTTAGGGTTGGTGCTAGGTATAGGGTTAGGGTTAGGATTAGGGTTATGGTTAGGGTTGGTGTTAGAGTTAGGGTTAGGGTTAGGGTTAGGGTTAGGGTTAGGGTTAGGTTACCCCGAGCACTACCCCTCGCCCTAGGCCTACGCCTAGCACTACCTCTGGTCCTACCCCTACCCCAGTCCCTACAGCTCCCCCTACCTATAGGCCCACCCCCTCCCTACCCCTAGCCACAGCTCCCACTCCTGGTCCTAGGCCTACTTCGAGGTTTACCCCGACACCCACCCCTTGCCCTTTGCCTACCCCAGCGCTACGCCTACTGCTCCCACTAGCCCTACCTCGGGCCCTAGACCAACGCCCAGTGCTCACTCTAGTTTGAAGCCTAGCACTTGCCCGTCGCCAACCGGTACACCTTGCCCTACCAATAGCCAGAGCACTAACCCGTGTCCTACGAAATCACCCCGGACCCACCATTAGCCACACCATAATCCAGCCCTACATCCGTTCGGAGTCCTATGACTACCCGGAGCCATTTCGTGACACCTACCCCTAGTCCTCGGCCAACCCCTACCACTACCACTAGTCCTAGGCTTAACATGAGCCCTAACCCTAACTCTGCCCGTGGGCCTCTGCCAAACTCTAGCCCTTCAACTAACCCTACCCCGAGCACTACCCCTCGCCCTAGGCCTACGCCTAGCACTACCTCTGTTCCTACGACTACCCTGGCCCTACAGCTCCCCCTACCCATAGGCCCACCCCCAACCCTACCACTAGCCACAGCTCCCACTCCTGGCTCTAGGCCTACTCGAGGTTTACCTCGACACCCACCCCTTGCCCTATGCCTACCCCAGCGCTACGCCTACCGCTCTCACTAACCCTAGCTTGGGCCCTAGACCAACGCCCATGCCTCCTTCTAGTCCGAGGCCTAGAACTTGCCCGTCGCTGACCAGTAAACCTTGCCCTTGTTAGGGTTAGGGTTAGGGTTAGGGTTAGGGTTAGGCTTAGGATTAGGGTTTAGGGTTAGGGTTAGGGTTAGGGTTGGTGTTAGGGTTAGGGTTAGGGTTAGGGTTAGGGTTGGTGTTAGGGTTAATGTTAGGGTTAGGGTTAGGGTTACGGTTAGGGTTGTTGTTAGGGTTAGGGTTAGGGTTAGGGTTAGGATTAGGGTTAGGGTTGGTGTTAGGGTTAGGGTTAGGGTTAGGGTTGGTGTTAGGGTTAGGGTTAGGGTTAGGGTTAGGGTTGGTGTTAGGTATAGGGTTAGGGTTAGGGTTAGGGTTAGGGTTAGGGTTGGTGTTAGGGTTAGGGTTAGGGTTAGGGTTAGTGTTAGGGTTAGGGTTAGGGTTAGGATTAGGATTAGGGTTAGGGTTGGTGTTAGAGTTAGGGTTAGGGTTAGGGTTAGGGTTAGGGTTAGGGTTAGGGTTAGGTTACCCCGAGCACTACCCCTCGCCCTAGGCCTACGCCTAGCACTACCTCTGGTCCTACCCCTACCCCAGTCCCTACAGCTCCCCCTACCCATAGGCCCACCCACATCCCTACCCCTAGCCAGAGCTCCCACTCCTGGTCCTAGGCCTACTTCGAGGTTTACCCCGACACCCACCCCTTGCCCTTTGCCTACACCAGCGCTACGCCTACCGCTACCACTAGCCCTATCTCGGGCCCTAGACCAACGCCCAGTGCTCACTCTAGTCCGAAGCCTAGCACTTGCCCGTCGCCAACCGGTACACCTTGCCCTACCAATAGCCAGAGCACTAACCCGTGTCCTACGAAATCACCCTGGACCCACCATTAGCCACACCCTAATCCAGCCCTACATCCGTTCGGAGTCCTAGGACTACCCGGAGCCATTTCGTGACACCTACCCCTAGTCCTCGGCCAACCCCTACCACTACCACTAGTCCTAGGCTTAACATGAGCCCTAACCCTAACACTGCCCGTGGGCCTCTGCCAAACACTAGCCCTTCAACTAACCCTACCCCGAGCACTACCCCTCGCCCTAGGCCTACGCCTAGCACTACCTCTGTTCCTACCACTACCCCGGCCCTACAGCTCCCCCTACCCATAGGCCCAACCCCAACCCTACCACTAGCCACAGCTCCCACTCCTGGTTCTAGGCCTACTCGAGGTTTACCTCGACACCCACCCCTTGCCCTATGCCTACCCCAGCGCTACGCCTACCGCTCTCACTAGCCCTAGCTCGGGCCCTAGACCAACGCCCATGCCTCCTTCTAGTCCGAGGCCTAGAACTTGCCCGTCGCTGACCAGTAAACCTTGCCCTTGTTAGGGTTAGGGTTAGGGTTAGGGTTAGGGTTAGGATTAGGGTTTAGGGTTTGGGTTAGGGTTAGGGTTGGTGTTAGGTTTAGGGTTAGGGTTAGGGTTAGGGTTACGGTTAAGGTTGGTGTTAGGGTTAGGGTTAGGGTTAGGGTTAGGATTAGGGTTAGTGTTGGTGTTAGGGTTAGGGTTAGGGTTAGGGTTGGTGTTAGGGTTAGGGTTAGGGTTAGGGTTAGGGTTGGTGTTAGGTATAGAATTAGGGTTAGGGTTAGGGTTAGGGTTAGGGTTGGTGTTAGGGTTAGGGTTAGGGTTAGGGTTAGTGCTGGGTTAGGGTTAGGGTTAGGGTTAGGATTAGGGTTAGGGTTTGTGTTAGGGTTAGGGTTAGGTTTAGGGTTAGGGTTCGTGTTAGGCATAGGGTTAGGGTTAGGGTTAGGGTTAGGGTTAGGGTTAGGGTTAGGGTTGGTGTTAGGGTTAGGCTTAGGGTTAGGGTTAGGGTTGGTGTTAGGGTTAGGGTTAGGGTTAGGATTAGGGTTAGGGTTGGTGATAGGGTTAGGGTTAGGGTTAGGGTTGGTGTTAGGTATAGGGTTATGGTTAGGGTTAGGGTTAGGGTTAGGGTTAGGGTTGGTGTTAGGGTTAGGGTTACGGTTAGGGTTAGGGTTGGTGTTAGGTATAGGGTTAGGGTTAGCATTAGGGTTAGGGTTAGGGTTGGTGTTAGGGTTAGGGTTAGGGTTAGGATTAGTGATAGGGTTAGGGTTAGTGTTAGGTTACCCCGAGCACTACCCCTCGCCTTAGGCCTACGCCTAGCACTACCTCTGGTCCCACCCCTACCCCTGTCCCTACAGCTCCCCCTAACCATAGGCCCACCCCCATCCCTACCCCTAGCCACAGCTCCCACTCTAGGTCCTAGGCCTAATCCGAGGTTTACCCCGACACCCACCCCTTGCCCTTTGACTACCCCAGCGCTACGCCTACCGCTCCCACTAGCCCTACCTCGGGCCCTAGACCAACGCCCAGTGCTCACTCTAGTCCGAAGCCTAGCACTTGCCCGTCGCCAACCGGTACACTTTGCCCTACCGATAGCCAGAGCACTAACCCGTGTCCTACGAAATCACCCTGGACCCACCATTAGCCACACCCTAATCCAGCCCTACATCCGTTCGGAGTCCTAGGACTACCCGGAGCCCTCTTGTGACAGTTACCCCTAGCCCTCGGCCATCCCCAACCACTACCACTAGTCCTAGGCCTAACATTAGCCCTAACCCAAACACTGCCCGTGGGCCTCTGCCAACCACTAGCCCTTCACCTAACCCTACCCCGAGCACTACCCCTCGCCCTAGGCTTACGCCTAGCACTACCTCTGGTCCTACACCTACCCCTGGTTCTACAGCTCCCCCTACTTATAGGCCCACCCCCATCCATACCCCTAGCCACAGCTCCCACTCCTGGCCCTAGGCCTACTCCGAGGTTTACCTCGACACCCACCCCTTGCTCTATGCCTACCCCAGCGCTACGCCTACCGCTCTCACTAGCCCTAGCTCGGGCCCTAGACCAACGCCCATGGCTCCCTCTAGTCCGAAGCCTAGAACTTGCCCGTCGCTGACCAGTACACCTTGCCCTTGTTAGGGTTAGGGTTAGGGTTAGGTTTAGGGTTAGGGTTAGGATTAGGGTTTAGGGTTAGGGTTAGGGTTAGGTTTGGTGTTAGGGTTAGGGTTAGGGTTAGGGTTAGGGTTGGTGTTAGGTTTAGGGTTAGGGTTAGGGTTAGAGTTAGGGTTAAGGTTGGTGTTAGGGTTAGGGTTAGGGTTAGGGTTAGGGTTAGGGTTAGGGTTAGGATTAGGGTTAGGGTTGGTGTTAGGGTTAGGGTTAGGGTTAGGGTTAGGGTTAGGGTTGGTGTTAGGGTTAGGGTTAGGGTTAGGGTTGGTGTTAGGTACAGGGTTAGGGTTAGGGTTAGGGTTAGGGTTTGGTTGGTTTTAGGGTTAGGCTTAGGGTTAGGGTTAGTGTTAGGGTTAGGGTTAGGGTTAGGGTTAGAATTAGGGTTAGGGTTGGTGTTAGGGTTAGGGTTAGGGTTAGGGTTAGTGTTGGTGTTAGGCATAGGGTTAGGGTTAGGGTTACGGTTAGGGTTGGTGTTAGGGTTAGGGTTAGGGTTAGGGTTGGTGATAGGATTAGGGTTAGGGTTAGGATTAGGGTTAGGTTTGGTGTTAGGGTTAGGGTTAGGGTTAGGGTTAGGGTTGATGTTAGGGTTAGGGTTAGGGTTAGAGTTAGGGTTAGGGTTAGGGTTAGGGTTGGTGTTAGGGTTAGGGTTAGGGTTAGGGTTAGGGTTGGTGTTAGGGTTAGGGTTTGGGTTAGGGTTAGGGTTGGTGTTACGTTTAGGGTTAGGGTTAGGGTTAGGGTTAGGGTTGGTGTTAGGGTTAGGGTTAGGGTTAGGGTTAGGGTTCGTGTTAGGCATAGGGTTAGGGTTAGGGTTAGGGTTAGGGTTACGGTTAGGGTTGGTGTTAGGTTTAGGGTTAGGGTTAGGGTTAGGGTTAGGATTAGGGTTAGGGTTGGTGTTAGGGTTAGGGTTAGGGTTAGGGTTGGTGTTAGGGTTAGGGTTAGGGTTAGGGTTAGGGTTGGTGTTAGGTATAGGGTTAGGGTTAGGGTTAGGGTTAGGGTTAGGGTTGGTGTTAGGGTTAGGGTTAGGGTTAGGGTTAGGGTTAGGGTTAGGGTTAGGGTTCGTGTTAGACATAGGGTTAGGGTTAGGGTTAGGGTTAGGGTTAGGGTTGGTGTTAGGGTTAGGGTTAGGGTTTTGGTTAGGGTTGGTGTTAGGGTTAGGGTTAGGGTTAGGATTAGGTTTAGAGTTGGTGTTAAGGTTAGGGTTAGGGTTAGGGTTAGGGTTAGGGTTAGGCATAGGGTTAGGATTAGGGTTAGGGTTAGGGTTACGGTTAGGGTTGGTGTTAGGGTTAGGGTTAGGGTTAGGGTTAGGATTAGGGTTAGGGTTGGTGTTAGGGTTCGGGTTAGGGTTAGGGTTGGTGTTAGGGTTAGGGTTAGGGTTAGGGTTAGGGTTGGTGTTAGGTATGGGTTAGGGTTAGGGTTAGGGTTAGGGTTAGGGTTGGTGTTAGGGTTAGGGTTAGGGTTAGGGTTAGTGTTAGGGTTAGGGTTAGGGTTAGGATTAGGATTAGGGTTACGGTTGGTGTTAGGGTTAGGGTTAGGGTTAGGGTTGGTGCTAGGTATAGGGTTAGGGTTAGGATTAGGGTTATGGTTAGGGTTGGTGTTAGAGTTAGGGTTAGGGTTAGGGTTAGGGTTAGGGTTAGGGTTAGGTTACCCCGAGCACTACCCCTCGCCCTAGGCCTACGCCTAGCACTACCTCTGGTCCTACCCCTACCCCAGTCCCTACAGCTCCCCCTACCTATAGGCCCACCCCCTCCCTACCCCTAGCCACAGCTCCCACTCCTGGTCCTAGGCCTACTTCGAGGTTTACCCCGACACCCACCCCTTGCCCTTTGCCTACCCCAGCGCTACGCCTACTGCTCCCACTAGCCCTACCTCGGGCCCTAGACCAACGCCCAGTGCTCACTCTAGTTTGAAGCCTAGCACTTGCCCGTCGCCAACCGGTACACCTTGCCCTACCAATAGCCAGAGCACTAACCCGTGTCCTACGAAATCACCCCGGACCCACCATTAGCCACACCCTAATCCAGCCCTACATCCGTTCGGAGTCCTATGACTACCCGGAGCCATTTCGTGACACCTACCCCTAGTCCTCGGCCAACCCCTACCACTACCACTAGTCCTAGGCTTAACATGAGCCCTAACCCTAACTCTGCCCGTGGGCCTCTGCCAAACACTAGCCCTTCAACTAACCCTACCCCGAGCACTACCCCTCGCCCTAGGCCTACGCCTAGCACTACCTCTGTTCCTACGACTACCCTGGCTCTACAGCTCCCCCTACCCATAGGCCCACCCCCAACCCTACCACTAGCCACAGCTCCCACTCCTGGCTCTAGGCCTACTCGAGGTTTACCTCGACACCCACCCCTTGCCCTATGCCTACCCCAGCGCTACGCCTACCGCTCTCACTAACCCTAGCTTGGGCCCTAGACCAACGCCCATGCCTCCTTCTAGTCCGAGGCCTAGAACTTGCCCGTCGCTGACCAGTAAACCTTGCCCTTGTTAGGGTTAGGGTTAGGGTTAGGGTTAGGGTTAGGCTTAGGATTAGGGTTTAGGGTTAGGGTTAGGGTTAGGGTTGGTGTTAGGGTTAGGGTTAGGGTTAGGGTTAGGGTTGGTGTTAGGGTTAATGTTAGGGTTAGGGTTAGGGTTACGGTTAGGGTTGGTGTTAGGGTTAGGGTTAGGGTTAGGGTTAGGATTAGGGTTAGGGTTGGTGTTAGGGTTAGGGTTAGGGTTAGGGTTGGTGTTAGGGTTAGGGTTAGGGTTAGGGTTAGGGTTGGTGTTAGGTATAGGGTTATGGTTAGGGTTAGGGTTAGGGTTAGGGTTGGTGTTAGGGTTAGGGTTAGGGTTAGGGTTAGTGTTAGGGTTAGGGTTAGGGTTAGGATTAGGATTAGGGTTAGGGTTGGTGTTAGGGTTAGGGTTAGGTTTAGGGTTAGGGTTCGTGTTAGGCGTAGGGTTAGGGTTAGGGTTAGGGTTAGGGTTGGTGTCAGGGTTAGGGTTAGGGTAAGGGTTAGGGTTGATGTTAGCTTTAGGGTTAGGGTTAGGATTAGGGTTAGGGTTTGTGTTAGGGTTAGGGTTAGGGTTAGGGTTAGGGTTGGTGTTAGGGTTAGGGTTAGGGTTAGGGTTAGGGTTAGGGTTAGGGTTAGGGTTGGTGTTAGGGTTAGGGTTAGGGTTAGGGTTAGGGTTAGGGTTGGTGTTAGGGTTAGGGTTAGGGTTAGAGTTAGGGTTAGGGTTAGGGTTAGGGTTGGTGTTAGGGTTAGGGTTAGGGTTAGGGTTAGGGTTGGTGTTAGGGTTAGGGTTTGGGTTAGGGTTAGGGTTGGTGTTACGTTTAGGGTTAGGGTTAGGGTTAGGGTTAGGGTTAGGGTTAGGGTTGGTGTTAGGGTTAGGGTTAGGGTTAGGGTTAGGGTTCGTGTTAGGCATAGGGTTAGGGTTAGGGTTAGGGTTAGGGTTACGGTTAGGGTTGGTGTTAGGGTTAGGGTTAGGGTTAGGGTTAGGGTTAGGATTAGGGTTAGGGTTGGTGTTAGGGTTAGGGTTAGGGTTAGGGTTGGTGTTAGGGTTAGGCTTAGGGTTAGGGTTAGGGTTGGTGTTAGGTATAGGGTTAGGGTTACGGTTAGGGTTAGGGTTAGGGTTAGGGTTGGTGTTAGGGTTAGGGTTAGGGTTAGGGTTAGGGTTAGGGTTAGGGTTCGTGTTAGGCATAGGGTTAGGGTTAGGGTTAGGGTTAGGGTTGGTGTTAGGGTTAGGGTTAGGGTTAGGATTAGGGTTAGAGTTAGGGTTAGGGTTAGGGTTAGGGTTAGGGTTGGTGTTAGGGTTAGGGTTAGGGTTAGGGTTGGTGTTAGGTATAGGGTTAGGGTTAGGGTTAGGGTTAGGGTTAGTGTTAGAGTTAGGGTTAGGGTTAGGGTTAGTGTTAGGGTTAGGGTTAGGGTTAGGGTTAGGTTACCCCGAGCACTACCCCTCGCCCTAGGCCTACGCCTAGCACTACCTCTGGTCCTACCCCTACCCCAGTCCCTACAGCTCCCCCTACCCATAGACCCACCCCCATCCCTACCCCTAGCCACAGCTCCCACTCCTGGTCCTAGGCCTACTTCAAGGTTTACCCCGACACCCACCCCTTGCCCTTTGCCTACCCCAGCGCTACGCCTACTGCTCCCACTAGCCCTACCTCGGGCCCTAGACCAACGCCCAGTGCTCACTCTAGTCCGAAGCCTAGCACTTGCCCGTCGCCAACCGGTACACCTTGCCCTACCAATAGCCAGAGCACTAACCCGTGTCCTACGAAATCACCCTGGACCCACCATTAGCCACACCCTAATCCAGCCCTACATCCGTTCGGAGTCCTGTGACTACCCGGAGCCATTTCGTGAAACCTACCCCTAGTCCTCGGCCAACCCCTACCACTACCACTAGTCCTAGGCTTAACATGAGCCCTAAACCTAACACTGCCCGTGGGACTCTGCCAAACACTAGCCCTTCAACTAACCCTACCCCGAGCACTACCCCTCGCCCTAGGCCTACGCCTAGCACTACCTCTGTTCCTACCACTACCCTGGCCCTACAGCTCCCCCTAACCATAGGCCCACCCCCAACCCTACCACTAGCCACAACTCACACTCCTGGCTCTAGGCCTACTCGAGGTTTACCTCGACACCCACCCCTTGCCCTATGCCTACCCCAGCGCTACGCCTACCGCTCTCACTAGCCATAGCTTGGGCCCTAGACCAACGCCCATGCCTCCTTCTAGTCCGAGGCCTAGAACTTGCCCGTCGCTGACCAGTAAACCTTGCCCTTGTTAGGGTTAGGGTTAGGGTTAGGGTTAGGGTTAGGGTTAGGATTAGGGTTTAGGGTTAGGGTTAGGGTTAGGGTTGGTGTTAGGGTTAGGGTTAGGGTTAGGGTTGGTGTTAGGGTTAATGTTAGGGTTAGGGTTAGGGTTACGGTTAGGGTTGGTGTTAGGCTTAGGGTTAGGGTTAGGGTTAGGATTAGGGTTAGGGTTGGTGTTAGGGTTAGGATTAGGGTTAGGGTTAGGGTTGGTGTTAGGGTTAGGATTAGGGTTAGGGTTAGGGTTGGTGTTAGGGTTAGGGTTAGGGTTAGGGTTAGGGTTAGGGTTAGGGTTAGGGTTAGGGTTAGGGTTGGTGTTACGTTTAGGGTTAGGGTTAGGGTTAGGGTTAGGGTTGGTGTTAGGGTTAGGGTTAGGGTTAGGGTTAAGGTTCGTGTTAGGCATAGGGTTAGGATTAGGGTTAGGGTTAGGGTTACGGTTAGGGTTGGTGTTAGGGTTAGGGTTAGGGTTAGGGTTAGGATTAGGGTTAGGGTTGGTGTTAGGGTTCGGGTTAGGGTTAGGGTTGGTGTTAGGGTTAGGGTTAGGGTTAGGGTTAGGGTTGGTGTTAGGTATAGGGTTAGGGTTAGGGTTAGGGTTAGGGTTAGGGTTGGTGTTAGGGTTAGGGTTAGGGTTAGGGTTAGTGTTAGGGTTAGGGTTAGGGTTAGGATTAGGATTAGGGTTACGGTTGGTGTTAGGGTTAGGGTTAGGTTTAGGGTTAGGGTTAGTCTTAGGGTTCGTGTTAGGGTTAGGGTTAGGGTTAGGGTTAGGGTTAGGGTTGGTGTTAGGGTTAGGGTTAGGGTTAGGGTTGGTGTTAGGTATAGGGTTAGGGTTAGGATTAGGGTTATGGTTAGGGTTGGTGTTAGAGTTAGGGTTAGGGTTAGGGTTAGTGTTAGGGTTAGGGTTAGGGTTAGGGTTAGGTTACCCCGAGCACTACCCCTCGCCCTAGGCCTACGCCTAGCACTACCTCTGGTCCTACCCCTACCCCAGTCCCTACAGCTCCCCCTACCCATAGGCCCACCCCCATCCCTACCCCTAGCCAGAGCTCCCACTCCTGGTCCTAGGCCTACTTCGAGGTTTACCCCGACACCCACCTCTTGCCCTTTGCCTACCCCAGCGCTACGCCTACCGCTCCCACTAGCCCTATCTCGGGCCCTAGACCAACGCCCAGTGCTCACTCTAGTCCGAAGCCTAGCACTTGCCCGTCGCCAACCGGTACACCTTGCCCTACCAATAGCCAGAGCACTAACCCGTGTCCTACGAAATCACCCTGGACCCACCATTAGCCACACCCTAATCCAGCCCTACATCCGTTCGGAGTCCTAGGACTACCCGGAGCCATTTCGTGACACCTACCCCTAGTCCTCGGGCAACCCCTACCACTACCACTAGTCCTAGGCTTAACATGAGCCCTAACCCTAACACTGCCCGTGGGCCTCTGCCAAACACTAGCCCTTCAACTAACCCTACCCCGAGCACTACCCCTCGCCCTAGGCCTACGACTAGCACTACCTCTGTTCCTACCACTACTCTGGCCCTACAGCTCCCCCTACCCATAGGCCCAACCCCAACCCTACCACTAGCCACAGCTCCCACTCCTGGCTCTAGGCCTACTCGAGGTTTACCTCGACACCCACCCCTTGCCCTATGCCTACCCCAGCGCTACGCCTACCGCTCTCACTAGCCCTAGCTCGGGCCCTAGACCAACGCCCATGCCTCCTTCTAGTCCGAGGCCTAGAACTTGCCCGTCGCTGACCAGTAAACCTTGCCCTTGTTAGGGTTAGGGTTAGGGTTAGGGTTAGGGTTAGGGTTAGGATTAGGGTTTAGTGTTAGGGTTAGTGTTAGGGTTAGGGTTAGGGTTAGGGTTGGTGTTAGGGTTAGGGTTAGGGTTAGGGTTACGGTTAGGGTTGGTGTTAGGGTTAGGGTTAGGGTTAGGGTTAGGATTAGGGTTAGGGTTGGTGTTAGGGTTAGGGTTAGGGTTAGGGTTGGTGTTAGGGTTAGGGTTAGGGTTAGGGTTAGGGTTGGTGTTAGGTATAGGTTTAGGGTTAGGGTTAGGGTTAGGGTTAGGGTTGGTGTTAGGGTTAGGGTTAGGGTTAGGGTTAGTGTTAGGTTTAGGGTTAGGGTTAGGATTAGGGTTAGGGTTAGGGTTAGGGTTGGTGTTAGGGTTAGGGTTAGGGTTAGGGTTAGGGTTAGGGTTAGGGTTAGGGTTAGGGTTTAGGGTTAGGGTTAGGGTTAGGGTTGGTGTTAGGGTTAGGGTTAGGGTTAGGGTTAGGGTTAGGGTTGGTGTTAGGGTTAGGGTTAGGGTTAGGGTTAGGGTTACGGTTAGGGTTGGTGTTAGGGTTAGGGTTAGGGTTAGGGTTACGGTTAGGGTTGGTGTTAGGGTTAGGGTTAGGGTTAGGTTTAGGATTAGGGTTAGGGTTGGTGTTAGGGTTAGGGTTAGGGTTAGGGTTGGTGTTAGGGTTAGGGTTAGGGTTAGGGTTAGGGTTGGTGTTAGGTATAGGTTTAGGGTTAGGGTTAGGGTTAGGGTTAGGGTTAGGGTTAGGGTTAGGGTTAGGTTTAGGGTTGGGGTTAGGGTTAGGGTTAGGGTTAGGGTTGGTGTTAGGGTTAGGGTTAGGGTTAGGGTTAGGGTTGGTGTTAGGTATAGGTTTAGGGTTAGGGTTAGGGTTAGGGTTAGGGTTGGTGTTAGGGTTAGGGTTAGAGTTAGGGTTAGGATTAGGGTTTAGGGTTAGGGTTAGGGTTAGGGTTGGTGTTAGGGTTAGGGTTAGGGTTAGGGTTAGGGTTAGGGTTGGTGTTAGGGTTAGGGTTAGGTTTAGGGTTAGGGTTACGGTTAGGGTTGGTGTTAGGGTTAGGGTTAGGGTTTGGGTTAGGATTAGGGTTAGGGTTAGGTTACCCCGAGCACTACCCCTCGCCCTAGGCCTACGCCTAGCACTACCTCTGGTCCTACCTCTACCCCAGTCCCTACAGCTCCCCCTACCCATAGGCCCACCGCCATCCCTACCCCTAGCCACAGCTCCCACTCGTGGTCCTAGGCCTACTTCGAGGTTTACCCCGACACCCACCCCTTGCCCTTTGCCTACCCCAGCGCTACGCCTACCGCTCCCACTAGCCCTACCTCGGGCCCTAGACCAACGCCCAGTGCTCACTCTAGTCCGAAGCCTAGCACTTGCCCGTCGCCAACCGGTACACCTTGCCCTACCAATAGCCAGAGCACTAACCCGTGTCCTACGAAATCACCCTGGACCCACCATTAGCCACACCCTAATCCAGCCCTACATCCGTTCGGAGTCCTAGGACTACCCGGAGCCATTTCGTGACACCTACCCCTAGTCCTCGGGCAACCCCTACCACTACCACTAGTCCTAGGCTTAACATGAGCCCTAACCCTAACACTGCCCGTGGGCCTCTGCCAAACACTAGCCCTTCAACTAACCCTACCCCGAGCACTACCCCTCGCCCTAGGCCTACGACTAGCACTACCTCTGTTCCTACCACTACCCTGGCCCTACAGCTCCCCCTACCCATAGGCCCAACCCCAACCCTACCACTAGCCACAGCTCCCACTCCTGGCTCTAGGCCTACTCGAGGTTTACCTCGACACCCACCCCTTGCCCTATGCCTACCCCAGCGCTACGCCTACCGCTCTCACTAGCCCTAGCTCGGGCCCTAGACCAACGCCCATGCCTCCTTCTAGTCCGAGGCCTAGAACTTGCCCGTCGCTGACCAGTAAACCTTGCCCTTGTTAGGGTTAGGGTTAGGGTTAGGGTTAGGGTTAGGGTTAGGATTAGGGTTTAGTGTTAGGGTTAGGGTTAGGGTTAGGGTTAGGGTTAGGGTTGGTGTTAGGGTTAGGGTTAGGGTTAGGGTTACGGTTAGGGTTGGTGTTAGGGTTAGGGTTAGGGTTAGGGTTAGGATTAGGGTTAGGGTTGGTGTTAGGGTTAGGGTTAGGGTTAGGGTTGGTGTTAGGGTTAGGGTTAGGGTTAGGGTTAGGGTTGGGGTTAGGTATAGGTTTAGGGTTAGGGTTAGGGTTAGGGTTAGGGTTGGTGTTAGGGTTAGGGTTAGGGTTAGGGTTAGTGTTAGGTTTAGGGTTAGGGTTAGGATTAGGGTTAGGGTTAGGGTTAGGGTTGGTGTTAGGGTTAGGGTTAGGGTTAGGGTTAGTGTTAGGGTTAGGGTTAGGGTTAGGGTTAGGGTTAGTATTAGGGTTTAGGGTTAGGGTTAGGGTTAGGGTTGGTGTTAGGGTTAGGCTTAGGGTTAGGGTTAGGGTTGGTGTTAGGGTTAGGGTTAGGGTTAGGATTAGGGTTAGGGTTGGTGATAGGGTTAGGGTTAGGGTTAGGGTTGGTGTTAGGGTTAGGGTTAGGGTTAGGGTTAGGGTTAGGGTTAGGGTTGGTGTTAGGGTTAGGGTTAGGGTTAGGGTTAGGGTTACGGTTAGGGTTGGTGTTAGGGTTAGGGTTAGGGTTAGGGTTACGGTTAGGGTTGGTGTTAGGGTTAGGGTTAGGGTTAGGGTTAGGATTAGGGTTAGGGTTGGTGTTAGGGTTAGGGTTAGGGTTAGGGTTGGTGTTAGGGTTAGGGTTAGGGTTAGGGTTAGGGTTAGGGTTGGTGTTAGGTATAGGTTTAGGGTTAGGGTTAGGGTTAGGGTTAGGGTTAGGGTTAGGGTTAGGGTTAGGGTTAGTGTTAGGGTTGGTGTTAGGGTTAGGGTTAGGGTTAGGGTTAGGGTTGGTGTTAGGTATAGGTTTAGGGTTAGGGTTAGGGTTAGGGTTAGGGTTGGTGTTAGGGTTAGGGTTAGGGTTAGGGTTAGTGTTAGGGTTAGGTTTAGGGTTAGAGTTAGGGTTAGGATTAGGGTTTAGGGTTAGGGTTAGGGTTAGGGTTGGTGTTAGGGTTAGGGTTAGGGTTAGGGTTAGGGTTAGGGTTGGTGTTAGGGTTAGGGTTAGGGTTAGGGTTAGGGTTACGGTTAGGGTTGGTGTTAGGGTTAGGGTTAGGGTTTGGGTTAGGATTAGGGTTAGGGTTAGGTTACCCCGAGCACTACCCCTCGCCCTAGGCCTACGCCTAGCACTACCTCTGGTCCTACCTCTACCCCAGTCCCTACAGCTCCCCCTACCCATAGGCCCACCCCCATCCCTACCCCTAGCCACAGCTCCCACTCCTGGTCCTAGGCCTACTTCGAGGTTTACCCCGACACCCACCCCTTGCCCTTTGCCTACCCCAGCGCTACGCCTACCGCTCCCACTAGCCCTACCTCGGGCACTAGACCAACGCCCAGTGCTCACTCTAGTCCGAAGCCTAGCACTTGCCCGTCGCCAACCGGTACACCTTGCCCTACCAATAGCCAGAGCACTAACCCGTGTCCTACGAAATCACCCTGGACCCACCATTAGCCACACCCTAATCCAGCCCTACATCCATTCGGAGTCCTAGGACTACCCGGAGCCATTTCGTGACACCTACCCCTAGTCCTCGGCCAACCCCTACCACTACCACTAGTCCTAGGCTTAACATGAGCCCTAACCCTAACACTGCCCGTGGGCCTCTGCCAAACACTAGCCCTTCAACTAACCCTACCCGAGCACTACCCCTCGCCCTAGGCCTACGCCTAGCACTACCTCTGTTCCTACCACTACCCTGGCCCTACAGCTCCCCCTACCCATAGGCCCACCCCAACCCTACCACTAGCCACAGCTCCCACTCCTGGCTCTAGGCCTACTCGAGGTTTACCTCGACACCCACCCCTTGCCCTATGCCTACCCCAGCGCTACGCCTACCGCTCTCACTAGCACTAGCTCGGGCCCTAGACCAACGCCCATGCCTCCTTCTAGTCCGAGGCCTAGAACTTGCCCGTCGCTGACCAGTAAACCTTGCCCTTGTTAGGGTTAGGTTTAGGGTTAGGGTTAGGGTTAGGGTTAAGATTATGGTTTAGGGTTAGGGTTAGGGTTAGGGTTAGGGTTAGAGTTAGGGTTGGTGTTAGGGTTAGGGTTAGGGTTAGGGTTACGGTTAGGGTTGGTGTTAGGGTTAGGGTTAGGGTTAGGGTTATGATTAGGGTTAGGGTTGGTGTTAGGCTTAGGGTTAGGGTTAGGGTTGGTGTTAGGGTTAGGGTTAGGGTTAGGGTTAGGGTTGGTGTTAGGTATAGGTTTAGGGTTAGGGTTAGGGTTAGGGTTAGGGTTGGTGTTAGGCTTAGGGTTAGGGTTAGGGTTAGTGTTAGGGTTAGGGTTAGGGTTAGGATTAGGATTAGGGTTAGGGTTCGTGTTAGGGTTAGGGTTAGGTTTAGGGTTAGGGTTAGGGTTAGGGTTCGTGTTAGGCATAGGGTTAGGTTAGGGTTAGGGTTAGGGTTAGGGTTGGTGTTAGGGTTAGGGTTAGGGTTTTGGTTAGGGTTGGTGTTAGGGTTAGGGTTAGGGTTAGGATTAGGGTTAGAGTTGGTGTTAAGGTTAGGGTTAGGGTTAGGGTTAGGGTTGGTGTTAGGGTTAGGGTTAGGGTTACGGTTAGGGTTGGTGTTAGGGTTAGGGTTAGGGTTAGGGTTAGGGTTAGGATTAGGGTTAGGGTTAGTGTTAGGGTTAGGGTTAGGGTTAGGGTTGGTGTTAGGGTTAGGGTTAGGGTTAGGGTTAGGGTTGGTGTTAGGTATAGGGTTAGGGTTAGGGTTAGGGTTAGGGTTAGGGTTGGTGTTAGAGTTAGGGTTAGGGTTAGGGTTAGTGTTAGGGTTAGGGTTAGGGTTAGGGTTAGGTTACGCCGAGCACTACCCCTCACCCTAGGCCTACGCCTAGCACTACCTCTGTTCCTACCACTACCCTGGCCCTACAGCTCCCCCTACCCATAGGCCCACCCCCAACCCTACCACTAGCCACAGCTCCCACTCCTGGCTCTAGGCCTACTCGAGGTTTACCTCGACACCCACCCCTTGCCCTATGCCTGCCCCAGCGCTACACCTACCGCTCTCACTAGCCCTACCTCGGGCCCTAGACCAACACCCATGCCTCCTTCTAGTCCGAGGCCTAGAACTTGCCCGTCGCTGACCAGTAAACCTTGCCCTTGTTAGGGTTAGGGTTAGGGTTAGGGTTAGGGTTGGTGTTAGGTATAGGGTTAGGGTTAGGGTTAGGGTTAGGGTTAGGGTTGGTGTTAGAGTTAGGGTTAGGGTTAGGGTTAGTGTTAGGGTTAGGGTTAGGGTTAGGGTTAGGTTACCCCGAGCACTACCATTCGCCCTAGGCCTACGCCTAGCACTACCTCTGGTCCTACCCCTACCCCAGTCCCTACAGCTCCCCCTACCCATAGGCCCACCCCCATCCCTACCCCTAGCCACAGCTCCCACTCCTGGTCCTAGGCCTACTTCGAGGTTTACCCCGACACCCACCCCTTGCCCTTTGCCTACCCCAGCGCTACGCCTATTGCTCCCACTAGCCCTACCTCGGGCCCTAGACCAACGCCCAGTGCTCACTCTAGTCCGAAGCCTAGCACTTGCCCGTCGCCAACCGGTACACCTTGCCCTACCAATAGCCAGAGCACTAACCCGTGTCCTACGAAATCACCCTGGACCCACCATTAGCCACACCCTAATCCAGCCCTACATCCGTTCGGAGTCCTAAAACTACCCGGAGCCATTTCGTGACACCTACCCCTAGTCCTCGGCCAACCCCTACCACTACCACTAGTCCTAGGCTTAACATGAGCCCTAACCCTAACACTGCCCGTGGGCCTCTGCCAAACACTAGCCCTTCAACTAACCCTACCCCGAGCACTACCCCACGCCCTAGGCCTACGCCTAGCACTACCTCTGTTCCTACCAGTACCCTGGCCCTACAGCTCCCCCTACCCATAGGCCCACCCCCAACCCTACCACTAGCCACAGCTCCCACTCCTGGCTCTAGGCCTACTCGAGGTTTACCTCGACACCCACCCCTTGCCCTATGCCTGCCCCAGCGCTACACCTACCGCTCTCACTAGCCCTAGCTCGGGCCCTAGACCAACGCCCATGCCTCCTTCTAGTCCGAGGCCTAGAACTTGCCCGTCGCTGACCAGTAAACCTTGCCCTTGTTAGGCTTAGGGTTAGGGTTAGGGTTAGGGTTAGGATTAGGGTTTAGGGTTAGGGTTAGGGATAGGGTTGGTGTTAGGGTTAGGGTTAGGGTTAGGGTTAGGGTTGGTGTTAGGGTTAGGGTTAGGGTTAGGGTTAGGGTTACGGTTAGGGTTGGTGTTAGGGTTAGGGTTAGGGTTAGGGTTAGGATTAGGGTTAGGGTTGGTGTTAGGGTTAGGGTTAGGGTTAGGGTTGGTGTTAGGGTTAGGGTTAGGGTTAGGGTTGGTGTTAGGTATAGGTTTAGGGTTAGGGTTAGGCTTAGGGTTTGGGTTGGTGTTAGGGTTAGGGTTAGGGTTAGTGTTAGGGTTAGGGTTAGGGTTAGGATTAGGATTAGGGTTAGGGTTGGTGTTAGGGTTAGGGTTAGGTTTAGGGTTATGGTTAGGGTTAGGGTTCGTGTTAGGCATAGGGTTAGGGTTAGGGTTAGGGTTAGGGTTAGGGTTAGGGTTGGTGTTAGGGTTAGGGTTAGGGTTAGGGTTAGGGTTGGTGTTAGGGTTAGGGTTAGGGTTAGGGTTAGGGTTACGGTTAGGGTTGGTGTTAGGGTTAGGGTTAGGGTTTGGGTTAGGATTAGGGTTAGGGTTAGGTTACCCCGAGCACTACCCCTCGCCCTAGGCCTACGCCTAGCACTACCTCTGGTCCTACCTCTACCCCAGTCCCTACAGCTCCCCCTACCCATAGGCCCACCCCCATCCCTACCCCTAGCCACAGCTCCCACTCCTGGTCCTAGGCCTACTTCGAGGTTTACCCCGACACCCACCCCTTGCCCTTTGCCTACCCCAGCGCTACGCCTACCGCTCCCACTAGCCCTACCTCGGGCACTAGACCAACGCCCAGTGCTCACTCTACTCCGAAGCCTAGCACTTGCCCGTCGCCAACCGGTACACCTTGCCCTACCAATAGCCAGAGCACTAACCCGTGTCCTACGAAATCACCCTGGACCCACCATTAGCCACACCCTAATCCAGCCCTACATCCATTCGGAGTCCTAGGACTACCCGGAGCCATTTCGTGACACCTACCCCTAGTCCTCGGCCAACCCCTACCACTACCACTAGTCCTAGGCTTAACATGAGCCCTAACCCTAACACTGCCCGTGGGCCTCTGCCAAACACTAGCCCTTCAACTAACCCTACCCGAGCACTACCCCTCGCCCTAGGCCTACGCCTAGCACTACCTCTGTTCCTACCACTACCCTGGCCCTACAGCTCCCCCTACCCATAGGCCCACCCCAACCCTACCACTAGCCACAGCTCCCACTCCTGGCTCTAGGCCTACTCGAGGTTTACCTCGACACCCACCCCTTGCCCTATGCCTACCCCAGCGCTACGCCTACCGCTCTCACTAGCACTAGCTCGGGCCCTAGACCAACGCCCATGCCTCCTTCTAGTCCGAGGCCTAGAACTTGCCCGTCGCTGACCAGTAAACCTTGCCCTTGTTAGGGTTAGGGTTAGGGTTAGGGTTAGGGTTAGGGTTAAGATTAGGGTTTAGGGTTAGGGTTAGGGTTAGGGTTAGGGTTAGAGTTAGGGTTGGTGTTAGGGTTAGGGTTAGGGTTAGGGTTACGGTTAGGGTTGGTGTTAGGGTTAGGGTTAGGGTTAGGGTTAGGATTAGGGTTAGGGTTGGTGTTAGGCTTAGGGTTAGGGTTAGGGTTGGTGTTAGGGTTAGGGTTAGGGTTAGGGTTAGGGTTGGTGTTAGGTATAGGTTTAGGGTTAGGGTTAGGGTTAGGGTTAGGGTTGGTGTTAGGCTTAGGGTTAGGGTTAGGGTTAGTGTTAGGGTTAGGGTTAGGGTTAGGATTAGGATTAGGGTTAGGGTTCGTGTTAGGGTTAGGGTTAGGTTTAGGGTTAGGGTTAGGGTTAGGGTTCGTGTTAGGCATAGGGTTAGGTTAGGGTTAGGGTTAGGGTTAGGGTTGGTGTTAGGGTTAGGGTTAGGGTTTTGGTTAGGGTTGGTGTTAGGGTTAGGGTTAGGGTTAGGATTAGGGTTAGAGTTGGTGTTAAGGTTAGGGTTAGGGTTAGGGTTAGGGTTGGTGTTAGGGTTAGGGTTAGGGTTACGGTTAGGGTTGGTGTTAGGGTTAGGGTTAGGGTTAGGGTTAGGATTAGGGTTAGGGTTGGTGTTAGGGTTAGGGTTAGGGTTAGGGTTGGTGTTAGGGTTAGGGTTAGGGTTAGGGTTAGGGTTGGTGTTAGGTATAGGGTTAGGGTTAGGGTTAGGGTTAGGGTTAGGGTTGGTGTTAGAGTTAGGGTTAGGGTTAGGGTTAGTGTTAGGGTTAGGGTTAGGGTTAGGGTTAGGTTACCCCGAGCACTACCCCTCACCCTAGGCCTACGCCTAGCACTACCTCTGTTCCTACCACTACCCTGGACCTACAGCTCCCCCTACCCATAGGCCCACCCCCAACCCTACCACTAGCCACAGCTCCCACTCCTGGCTCTAGGCCTACTCGAGGTTTACCTCGACACCCACCCCTTGCCCTATGCCTGCCCCAGCGCTACACCTACCGCTCTCACTAGCCCTACCTCGGGCCCTAGACCAACACCCATGCCTCCTTCTAGTCCGAGGCCTAGAACTTGCCCGTCGCTGACCAGTAAACCTTGCCCTTGTTAGGGTTAGGGTTAGGGTTAGGGTTAGGGTTGGTGTTAGGTATAGGGTTAGGGTTAGGGTTAGGGTTAGGGTTAGGGTTAGGGTTGGTGTTAGAGTTAGGGTTAGGGTTAGGGTTAGTGTTAGGGTTAGGGTTAGGGTTAGGGTTAGGTTACCCCGAGCACTACCATTCGCCCTAGGCCTACGCCTAGCACTACCTCTGGTCCTACCCCTACCCCAGTCCCTACAGCTCCCCCTACCCATAGGCCCACCCCCATCCCTACCCCTAGCCACAGCTCCCACTCCTGGTCCTAGGCCTACTTCGAGGTTTACCCCGACACCCACCCCTTGCCCTTTGCCTACCCCAGCGCTACGCCTATTGCTCCCACTAGCCCTACCTCGGGCCCTAGACCAACGCCCAGTGCTCCCTCTAGTCCGAAGCCTAGCACTTGCCCGTCGCCAACCGGTACACCTTGCCCTACCAATAGCCAGAGCACTAACCCGTGTCCTACGAAATCACCCTGGACCCACCATTAGCCACACCCTAATCCAGCCCTACATCCGTTCGGAGTCCTAAAACTACCCGGAGCCATTTCGTGACACCTACCCCTAGTCCTCGGCCAACCCCTACCACTACCACTAGTCCTAGGCTTAACATGAGCCCTAACCCTAACACTGCCCGTGGGCCTCTGCCAAACACTAGCCCTTCAACTAACCCTACCCCGAGCACTACCCCTCGCCCTAGGCCTACGCCTAGCACTACCTCTGTTCCTACCAGTACCCTGGCCCTACAGCTCCCCCTACCCATAGGCCCACCCCCAACCCTACCACTAGCCACAGCTCCCACTCCTGGCTCTAGGCCTACTCGAGGTTTACCTCGACACCCACCCCTTGCCCTATGCCTGCCCCAGCGCTACACCTACCGCTCTCACTAGCCCTAGCTCGGGCCCTAGACCAACGCCCATGCCTCCTTCTAGTCCGAGGCCTAGAACTTGCCCGTCGCTGACCAGTAAACCTTGCCCTTGTTAGGGTTAGGGTTAGGGTTAGGGTTAGGGTTAGGATTAGGGTTTAGGGTTAGGGTTAGGGATAGGGTTGGTGTTAGGGTTAGGGTTAGGGTTAGGGTTAGGGTTGGTGTTAGGGTTAGGGTTAGGGTTAGGGTTAGGGTTACGGTTAGGGTTGGTGTTAGGGTTAGGGTTAGGGTTAGGGTTAGGATTAAGGTTAGGGTTGGTGTTAGGGTTAGGGTTAGGGTTAGGGTTGGTGTTAGGGTTAGGGTTAGGGTTAGGGTTGGTGTTAGGTATAGGTTTAGGGTTAGGGTTAGGCTTAGGGTTAGGGTTGGTGTTAGGGTTAGGGTTAGGGTTAGTGTTAGGGTTAGGGTTAGGGTTAGGATTAGGATTAGGGTTAGGGTTGGTGTTAGGGTTAGGGTTAGGTTTAGGGTTATGGTTAGGGTTAGGGTTCGTGTTAGGCATAGGGTTAGGGTTAGGGTTAGGGTTAGGGTTAGGGTTAGGGTTGGTGTTAGAGTTAGGGTTAGGGTTTTGGTTAGGGTTGGTGTTAGGGTTAGGGTTAGGGTTAGGATTAGGTTTAGAGTTGGTGTTAAGGTTAGGGTTAGGGTTAGGGTTAGGGTTGGTGTTAGGGTTAGGGTTAGGGTTACGGTTAGGGTTGGTGTTAGGGTTAGGGTTAGGGTTAGGGTTAGGATTACGGTTAGGGTTGGTGTTAGGGTTAGGGTTAGGGTTGGTGTTAGGGTTAGGGTTAGGGTTAGGGTTGGTGTTAGGTATAGGGTTAGGGTTAGGGTTAGGGTTCGGGTTAGGGTTGGTGTTAGGGTTAGGGTTAGGGTTAGGGTTAGTGTTAGGGTTAGGGTTAGGGTTAGGATTAGGATTAGGTTAGGGTTGGTGTTAGGGTTAGGGTTAGGTTTAGGGTTAGGGTTCGTGTTAGGCATAGGGTTAGGGTTAGGGTTGGTGTTAGGGTTAGGGTTAGGGTTAGGGTTAGGGTTGATGTTAGCTTTAGGGTTAGGGTTAGGATTAGGGTTAGGGTTGGTGTTAGGGTTAGGGTTAGGTTTAGGGTTAGGGTTGGTGTTAGGGTTAGGGTTAGGGTTAGGGTTAGTGTTAGGGTTAGGTTTAGGGTTAGAGTTAGGGTTAGGATTAGGGTTTAGGGTTAGGGTTAGGGTTAGGGTTGGTGTTAGGGTTAGGGTTAGGGTTAGGGTTAGGGTTAGGGTTGGTGTTAGGGTTAGGGTTAGGGTTAGGGTTAGGGTTACGGTTAGGGTTGGTGTTAGGGTTAGGTTTAGGGTTTGGGTTAGGATTAGGGTTAGGGTTAGGTTACCCCGAGCACTACCCCTCGCCCTAGGCCTACGCCTAGCACTACCTCTGGTCCTACCTCTACCCCAGTCCCTACAGCTTCCCCTAACCATAGGCCCACCCCCATCCCTACCCCTAGCCACAGCTCCCACTCCTGGTCCTAGGCCTACTTCGAGGTTTACCCCGACACCCACCCCTTGCCCTTTGCCTACCCCAGCGCTACGCCTACCGCTCCCACTAGCCCTACCTCGGGCACTAGACCAACGCCCAGTGCTCACTCTAGTCCGAAGCCTAGCACTTGCCCGTCGCCAACCGGTACACCTTGCCCTACCAATAGCCAGAGCACTAACCCGTGTCCTACGAAATCACCCTGGACCCACCATTAGCCACACCCTAATCCAGCCCTACATCCATTCGGAGTCCTAGGACTACCCGGAGCCATTTCGTGACACCTACCCCTAGTCCTCGGCCAACCCCTACCACTACCACTAGTCCTAGGCTTAACATGAGCCCTAACCCTAACACTGCCCGTGGGCCTCTGCCAAACACTAGCCCTTCAACTAACCCTACCCGAGCACTACCCCTCGCCCTAGGCCTACGCCTAGCACTACCTCTGTTCCTACCACTACCCTGGCCCTACAGCTCCCCCTACCCATAGGCCCACCCCAACCCTACCACTAGCCACAGCTCCCACTCCTGGCTCTAGGCCTACTCGAGGTTTACCTCGACACCCACCCCTTGCCCTATGCCTACCCCAGCGCTACGCCTACCGCTCTCACAAGCACTTGCTCGGGCCCTAGACCAACGCCCATGCCTCCTTCTAGTCCGAGGCCTAGAACTTGCCCGTCGCTGACCAGTAAACCTTGCCCTTGTTAGGGTTAGGGTTAGGGTTAGGGTTAGGGTTAGGGTTAAGATTAGGGTTTAGGGTTAGGGTTAGG
Organism: Rhinolophus hipposideros; assembly: GCF_964194185.1. Taxonomy (NCBI): domain Eukaryota; kingdom Metazoa; phylum Chordata; class Mammalia; order Chiroptera; family Rhinolophidae; genus Rhinolophus; species Rhinolophus hipposideros. The sequence goes on along the minus strand of NW_027668856.1, from coordinate 100,223 downwards.
GTTAGGGTTAGGGTTAGAGTTAGGGTTGGTGTTAGGGTTAGGGTTAGGGTTAGGGTTACGGTTAGGGTTGGTGTTAGGGTTAGGGTTAGGGTTAGGGTTAGGATTAGGGTTAGGGTTGGTGTTAGGCTTAGGGTTAGGGTTAGGGTTGGTGTTAGGGTTAGGGTTAGGGTTAGGGTTAGGGTTGGTGTTAGGTATAGGTTTAGGGTTAGGGTTAGGGTTAGGGTTAGGGTTGGTGTTAGGCTTAGGGTTAGGGTTAGGGTTAGTGTTAGGGTTAGGGTTAGGGTTAGGATTAGGATTAGGGTTAGGGTTCGTGTTAGGGTTAGGGTTAGGTTTAGGGTTAGGGTTAGGGTTAGGGTTCGTGTTAGGCATAGGGTTAGGTTAGGGTTAGGGTTAGGGTTAGGGTTGGTGTTAGGGTTAGGGTTAGGGTTTTGTTAGGGTTGGTGTTATTGTTAGGGTTAGGGTTAGGATTAGGGTTAGAGTTGGTGTTAAGGTTAGGGTTAGGGTTAGGGTTAGGGTTGGTGTTAGGGTTAGGGTTAGGGTTACGGTTAGGGTTGGTGTTAGGGTTAGGGTTAGGGTTAGGGTTAGGGTTAGGATTAGGGTTAGGGTTGGTGTTAGGGTTAGGGTTAGGGTTAGGGTTGGTGTTAGGGTTAGGGTTAGGGTTAGGGTTGGTGTTAGGTATAGGGTTAGGGTTAGGGTTAGGGTTAGGGTTAGGGTTGGTGTTAGAGTTAGGGTTAGGGTTAGGGTTAGTGTTAGGGTTAGGGTTAGGGTTAGGGTTAGGTTACCCCGAGCACTACCCCTCACCCTAGGCCTACGCCTAGCACTACCTCTGTTCCTACCACTACCCTGGCCCTACAGCTCCCCCTACCCATAGGCCCACCCCCAACCCTACCACTAGCCACAGCTCCCACTCCTGGCTCTAGGCCTACTCGAGGTTTACCTCGACACCCACCCCTTGCCCTATGCCTGCCCCAGCGCTACACCTACCGCTCTCACTAGCCCTACCTCGGGCCCTAGACCAACACCCATGCCTCCTTCTAGTCCGAGGCCTAGAACTTGCCCGTCGCTGACCAGTAAACCTTGCCCTTGTTAGGGTTAGGGTTAGGGTTAGGGTTAGGGTTGGTGTTAGGTATAGGGTTAGGGTTAGGGTTAGGGTTAGGGTTAGGGTTGGTGTTAGAGTTAGGGTTAGGGTTAGGGTTAGTGTTAGGGTTAGGGTTAGGGTTAGGGTTAGGTTACCCCGAGCACTACCATTCGCCCTAGGCCTACGCCTAGCACTACCTCTGGTCCTACCCCTACCCCAGTCCCTACAGCTCCCCCTACCCATAGGCCCACCCCCATCCCTACCCCTAGCCACAGCTCCCACTCCTGGTCCTAGGCCTACTTCGAGGTTTACCCCGACACCCACCCCTTGCCCTTTGCCTACCCCAGCGCTACGCCTATTGCTCCCACTAGCCCTACCTCGGGCCCTAGACCAACGCCCAGTGCTCACTCTAGTCCGAAGCCTAGCACTTGCCCGTCGCCAACCGGTACACCTTGCCCTACCAATAGCCAGAGCACTAACCCGTGTCCTACGAAATCACCCTGGACCCACCATTAGCCACACCCTAATCCAGCCCTACATCCATTCGGAGTCCTAGGACTACCCGGAGCCATTTCGTGACACCTACCCCTAGTCCTCGGGCAACCCCTACCACTACCACTAGTCCTAGGCTTAACATGAGCCCTAACCCTAACACTGCCCGTGGGCCTCTGCCAAACACTAGCCCTTCAACTAACCCTACCCGAGCACTACCCCTCGCCCTAGGCCTACGCCTAGCACTACCTCTGTTCCTACCACTACCCTGGCCCTACAGCTCCCCCTACCCATAGGCCCACCCCAACCCTACCACTAGCCACAGCTCCCACTCCTGGCTCTAGGCCTACTCGAGGTTTACCTCGACACCCACCCCTTGCCCTATGCCTACCCCAGCGCTACGCCTACCGCTCTCACTAGCACTAGCTCGGGCCCTAGACCAACGCCCATGCCTCCTTCTAGTCCGAGGCCTAGAACTTGCCCGTCGCTGACCAGTAAACCTTGCCCTTGTTAGGGTTAGGGTTAGGGTTAGGGTTAGGGTTAGGGTTAGGGTTAGGGTTAAGATTAGGGTTTAGGGTTAGGGTTAGGGTTAGGGTTAGGGTTAGAGTAGGGTTGGTGTTAGGGTTAGGGTTAGGGTTAGGGTTACGGTTAGGGTTGGTGTTAGGGTTAGGGTTAGGGTTAGGGTTAGGATTAGGGTTAGGGTTGGTGTTAGGCTTAGGGTTAGGGTTAGGGTTGGTGTTAGGGTTAGGGTTAGGGTTAGGGTTAGGGTTGGTGTTAGGTATAGGTTTAGGGTTAGGGTTAGGGTTAGGGTTAGGGTTGGTGTTAGGCTTAGGGTTAGGGTTAGGGTTAGTGTTAGGGTTAGGGTTAGGGTTAGGATTAGGATTAGGGTTAGGGTTCGTGTTAGGGTTAGGGTTAGGTTTAGGGTTAGGGTTAGGGTTAGGGTTCGTGTTAGGCATAGGGTTAGGTTAGGGTTAGGGTTAGGGTTAGGGTTGGTGTTAGGGTTAGGGTTAGGGTTTTGGTTAGGGTTGGTGTTAGGGTTAGGGTTAGGGTTAGGATTAGGGTTAGAGTTGGTGTTAAGGTTAGGGTTAGGGTTAGGGTTAGGGTTGGTGTTAGGGTTAGGGTTAGGGTTACGGTTAGGGTTGGTGTTAGGGTTAGGGTTAGGGTTAGGGTTAGGGTTAGGATTAGGGTTAGGGTTGGTGTTAGGGTTAGGGTTAGGGTTAGGGTTGGTGTTAGGGTTAGGGTTAGGGTTAGGGTTAGGGTTGGTGTTAGGTATAGGGTTAGGGTTAGGGTTAGGGTTAGGGTTAGGGTTGGTGTTAGAGTTAGGGTTAGGGTTAGGGTTAGTGTTAGGGTTAGGGTTAGGGTTAGGGTTAAGTTACCCCGAGCACTACCCCTCACCCTAGGCCTACGCCTAGCACTACCTCTGTTCCTACCACTACCCTGGCCCTACAGCTCCCCCTACCCCTAGGCCCACCCCCAACCCTACCACTAGCCACAGCTCCCACTCCTGGCTCTAGGCCTACTCGAGGTTTACCTCGACACCCACCCCTTGCCCTATGCCTGCCCCAGCGCTACACCTACCGCTCTCACTAGCCCTACCTCGGGCCCTAGACCAACACCCATGCCTCCTTCTATTCCGAGGCCTAGAACTTGCCCGTCGCTGACCAGTAAACCTTGTCCTTGTTAGGGTTAGGGTTAGGGTTAGGGTTAGGGTTGGTGTTAGGTATAGGGTTAGGGTTAGGGTTAGGGTTAGGGTTAGGGTTGGTGTTAGAGTTAGGGTTAGGGTTAGGGTTAGTGTTAGGGTTAGGGTTAGGGTTAGGGTTAGGTTACCCCGAGCACTACCATTCGCCCTAGGCCTACGCCTAGCACTACCTCTGGTCCTACCCCTACCCCAGTCCCTACAGCTCCCCCTACCCATAGGCCCACCCCCATCCCTACCCCTAGCCACAGCTCCCACTCCTGGTCCTAGGCCTACTTCGAGGTTTACCCCGACACCCACCCCTTGCCCTTTGCCTACCCCAGCGCTACGCCTATTGCTCCCACTAGCCCTACCTCGGGCCCTAGACCAACGCCCAGTGCTCACTCTAGTCCGAAGCCTAGCACTTGCCCGTCGCCAACCGGTACACCTTGCCCTACCAATAGCCAGAGCACTAACCCGTGTCCTACGAAATCACCCTGGACCCACCATTAGCCACACCCTAATCCAGCCCTACATCCGTTCGGAGTCCTAAAACTACCCGGAGCCATTTCGTGACACCTACCCCTAGTCCTCGGCCAACCCCTACCACTACCACTAGTCCTAGGCTTAACATGAGCCCTAACCCTAACACTGCCCGTGGGCCTCTGCCAAACACTAGCCCTTCAACTAACCCTACCCCGAGCACTACCCCTCGCCCTAGGCCTACGCCTAGCACTACCTCTGTTCCTACCAGTACCCTGGCCCTACAGCTCCCCCTACCCATAGGCCCACCCCCAACCCTACCACTAGCCACAGCTCCCACTCCTGGCTCTAGGCCTACTCGAGGTTTACCTCGACACCCACCCCTTGCCCTATGCCTGCCCCAGCGCTACACCTACCGCTCTCACTAGCCCTAGCTCGGGCCCTAGACCAACGCCCATGCCTCCTTCTAGTCCGAGGCCTAGAACTTGCCCGTCGCTGACCAGTAAACCTTGCCCTTGTTAGGGTTAGGGTTAGGGTTAGGGTTAGGGTTAGGATTAGGGTTTAGGGTTAGGGTTAGGGATAGGGTTGGTGTTAGGGTTAGGGTTAGGGTTAGGGTTAGGGTTGGTGTTAGGGTTAGGGTTAGGGTTAGGGTTAGGGTTACGGTTAGGGTTGGTGTTAGGGTTAGGGTTAGGGTTAGGGTTAGGATTAGGGTTAGGGTTGGTGTTAGGGTTAGGGTTAGGGTTAGGGTTGGTGTTAGGTATAGGTTAGGGTTAGGGTTAGGCTTAGGGTTAGGGTTGGTGTTAGGGTTAGGGTTAGGGTTAGTGTTAGGGTTAGGGTTAGGGTTAGGATTAGGATTAGGGTTAGGGTTGGTGTTAGGGTTAGGGTTAGGTTTAGGGTTATGGTTAGGGTTAGGGTTCGTGTTAGGCATAGGGTTAGGGTTAGGGTTAGGGTTAGGGTTAGGGTTAGGGTTGGTGTTAGGGTTAGGGTTAGGGTTAGGGTTGGTGTTAGAGTTAGGGTTAGGGTTTTGGTTAGGGTTGGTGTTAGGGTTAGGGTTAGGGTTAGGATTAGGGTTAGAGTTGGTGTTAAGGTTAGGGTTAGGGTTAGGGTTAGGGTTGGTGTTAGGGTTAGGGTTAGGGTTACGGTTAGGGTTGGTGTTAGGGTTAGGGTTAGGGTTAGGGTTAGGATTACGGTTAGGGTTGGTGTTAGGGTTAGGGTTAGGGTTGGTGTTAGGGTTAGGGTTAGGGTTAGGGTTGGTGTTAGTTATAGGGTTAGGGTTAGGGTTAGGGTTCGGGTTAGGGTTGGTGTTAGGGTAAGGGTTAGGGTTAGGGTTAGTGTTAGGGTTAGGGTTAGGGTTAGGATTAGGATTAGGTTAGGGTTGGTGTTAGGGTTAGGGTTAGGTTTAGGGTTAGGGTTCGTGTTAGGCATAGGGTTAGGGTTAGGGTTGGTGTTAGGGTTAGGGTTAGGGTTAGGGTTAGGGTTGATGTTAGCTTTAGGG